>NC_084679.1:1598560-1901590 GCF_028389875.1 Rhea pennata | reverse complement strand
AGTCAACATGATTGTGATAGTGTCTGTCTGGGAGCTGACAAAGAAGAGTTAGCGAATTGGATTGTTGTGGCTGTTCATAAGTAGGGGAAGTCTGATGTTGGCTCCCTCTAATAAACGGTGGACCTCTCCTTTATTCCCTGGGGTGAAAGTGGAAGTCTCTTAAGTGTTTTTAGTCTGTTGATTCCAGCTCTAGGGAGGGTTCTACAGAGCATGACTGGTTAATCCTGTGGAATTGAATAAGGCCTGTATTTTCATAATAGCAAAGCATTTCGTATGCACAGTGTTTCTAAGGATTGTGAGCAGGTGCTGGGTCTGTGCTTTCACATGCACGGCATAGCAATTCACGTGTTCCAAGGATTGTCTGAAAGATGTCGAACTGCAACAAAACAGAAAACACAGCCAGTGTGAAGCGTTGATAGTGCTTCTGTCTGCACAGCTGCACACAGCAGGATCAAATTATTCTCTTAAGTTGGGTTTGTCTGAAAGACCCGTGGAAAACTGTACAAAAGCATCTGTAGAATTCTTCCAGTTCAACCATCTCTGCTTGCTGGCTTACTTAGGGATGTTGTCTTCTTCCTAACAGGTTGATCAGTCGTGGGCTTCATTGCAGGCAGCATCAGAGCTCTGGTGGTTGCTTTTCAAACCTAGAGAAGTAGCTCTCACTGGGGATCTGCTCCTTTAAAGGGGAGCTGGGCACATGTTCCCCTCTACAATTAGCTGGTGCCCAGCCAAGGTTGATCACCTGAATATTAAAGCTAGTGAGTCCCTGGGTTAGGAAGAAGATTTAGGAAATGAGCAGGCAGACCCAAAGGTGGGAAGGAGAAAGTCTCTGGGTAGAACGCTTTCTGTTTGAATAAAAAGCAGTGCCCTGGAGGAGGAAGGATGTCGTGTTTCCAGGTGGTGCTGGTTCTTCCTGGGCGGGAGGGGCAGGTCAGCAGCCTGCAACCTCATTCCTGCACCAGAGAGGTGGGTATCCCTGCAACCCCCTCACTGCTACCTTCCCTATCGCACACAGGATCAGCTACATCCATCTCATGGCTCACTTTCGGATGCACACACAAATCAGGAGTCAAACAGCAGCACTCATCAGTGGATTCAGGTCGATCATTAAGCCTGAATGGATTCGTATGTTTTCTGCACCAGAGTTACAGCGACTGATCTCTGGTGACAACGCTGAGATTGACCTCGAGGACTTAAAGTAAGTGAGCAGCTCTGTCTGCTGGTCTTCTCACTCAGCAGACCAACCCAATATGTTATGTAGATGTTTGGAGGCTTGCAGCAAAGTGACCCTTTCCCAATTTTCTGCTCCTAATTGAAATCTGAGGAGCAGACAGAAACTAATGGAGCTGAAGAGCATGTCGCTTAAAGCTAACTTGGATAAAGTACTAACAAAAAGGAAGGGTCTTTCCTCCATTCACTTACACTGTCTCCTGAGAGCAGATTTTCTCTCTGCCCTTCCCTGTACTCTGATCAAGTGCCTGGCAAGCACTGGTGGGGAGGCAGTGCTGGCAGCATCTGCTCTAGCAATGAACCCTGACTTGTGGCAGCAGTTGTGATCCTTCCAGGACATGTCAGCTGGCAGCTGTGACCTTCCTGCTGCTGCAGTGAGACACAAGCGTGTCCTTTCTCTTCCCAGAAAACACACAGTGTACTACGGGGGCTTCCATGGGAGTCATCGGGTCATTATCTGGCTCTGGGATATCTTAGCCAATGACTTCAGCCCTGAGGAGAGAGCTATGTTTCTAAAGGTAAATACAGTCATTTCAGCCCAGCCTGGGATCTGGGGGTGGTTGGGACAGGGCTGTTTTCTTACTGTGATCTGCGTGCCTTCTGCTGTAATAGAAGATGCATCAGAATGCCTGATGCCTCAGAGTTTACACTCTGCTCCCCTGCAGAGAGGCCGCCCGGGAAGCAGAGTTCCTTTAAGTGCTCTTATATTGCCCTGAATAGTCCTGTGTAGATGGTCGTTGTCACAAGTTAGCAGGGCTGAGCACTGCAGCGTTGTACTGTGGGAGCTCAGATGTAGTCGCAGGGAACAGCTGCTTGGACTGGCATTAGCCATGTGTCGCTGTTAGCCAGGTTGCTCTCGCTCGCTGCTGCTGTCTTTCACTGTCCATCACTTTTTTTTCAGTTTGTTACCAGCTGTTCAAGGCCTCCCCTTCTGGGCTTTGCCTACCTCAAGCCTCCTTTCTCAATCCGCTGTGTGGAAGTCTCTGATGATCAGGTAGGCAGCCTACTTGCTCCAGTGTCACGCATTCCCTGCACAGCTTTTGGTGGGCCTCCTTCCCTGCTCAGTCTCCTCACCTGCCCTGTTGTGACTGGGAAGTTTTAAGGCATAAAGAAGTGTGTGCTATGGGGCAAGGTGAAAATTTCCTTACACTAGTAGGATGCACAAGGCTGCATCCACTTCTTCCCACACAGCTCATCACCAGGTCGTGTTTTCTCCTTATGATGTTCCTGTGCCCTGTACCTCTGATCCTGTTTCCCTGTGCCCCATTCAAAGGCACCCTGCATGAAGCTCCTTTCTAACAGTTTTGGAGGAGAGGGATCTTGGGTTTGACTCTCACTCTTCCCAGCAAATGGGCAGAGGGGATTCCCAGGGCATTCCCAGCTAGCCCCTTTGCCCTGCGTATAGGGAAGAGGAGCTCAGTGCCCTGCTTGCAAGGAGCACAGCAGAGAAGTGCAGGGCTGATGCATTTCTGCCCCTTTCCAGGACACTGGTGACACACTGGGCAGTGTGCTACGGGGCTTCTTCACCATCCGCAAGAAAGAGCCCGGTGGGCGTCTCCCAACCTCCTCTACGTGTTTCAACCTCCTCAAGCTTCCCAACTACAGCAAGAAGAGCATCCTGCGGGAGAAGCTCCGCTACGCCATCAGCATGAACACTGGCTTTGAGCTGTCGTAGTTACCGTGGCCCTGGACTCTGCAATGGAGGCTCTCAGAGCTGCTGACTGCTGCTGGAGGTGCAGGCCTCCATGCGTGGAGGTTGCATCAGCTCTGTGGGGACCTGGTGGCTCACTCTGGGGCTGAAGAAATGCAGCTGGTAATAGAGGTTTATGAGGAAAAGCTTCTGGGCTAGATGGGGCTGGTTTTGCTTGGGCACTCCTCCAGGATGACAGAGGTGATGAGCTTGACCCGATATACTTCACTTGTCCACCACGTAAATCATCTTTAAGAGCAAACCCCAAGGGAGCATGAAAGGAACGTAAAAGTGCCAGTCAGACTAGTGGCCATAATACCCCCAGCAGGCTGCGCAGTCTGGGCAGCGGCTGCTGTGGAAGGGTTTCCTTTCCCAAACCCAGGAGATAGTCTGGATTTTTACTGGGTGGAAGCCAGTCTGTGGAAAGGTTCGCAAAGGCTGAGCCCACAGAGAGATGAGCATGAGGCTGCAATATTGAGGGTGCAGTGAATGTGCACTCTGCTCAGGTCGGGTACTGCTCAGGGGCTTCCTGATGCCTTCGTGCTGTAGAAGGCCCTTGCGTTTGTCTCAGAGAATGAACCACTTGCCCAGACTCGAGAAGCAGCGGGTTAAATGCAAGCAGATGGACGCTGCCACTCTCCGGAAGGTGTCGGAGTGCTGTAGGTTAAGAGCTCAAGCAGCAGGCGTGGGGTCAGCGTGCTGAGCCAGCTGCACGTCTGCCAAGCTCTTGCCAGAGCTGCGCTTGGGACAAAAGGGGTTGTTTGAATTTGCTCAGGAGCAGAAAATACTTAATTTGATTTTACTTCCAGAGTACAAGAGCTGGCACACAGCTCGGGCAGCCCTTGTGCCCCAGCACAGTGCTCATGTGGGGCAGGTGCCCCCTACCCTCTCTGGAAGGGGAACGCGTCAAGCTGCTGAGAGCCTCTGGAAACCTCCACTGGCAAAGTTCCTCTTGCTGGAGTAGAAGTTTCATTTCAAGTCTACAGTCTCTTTCCGTAGGGAGATGGGCTGTTTGGAGCCCAGACTTGGCCTCTGTGTGACAGCCACGTTTGCTTTGTTGCCAAACTATTTATTTCGATTGCTTTGTCTCTCTTTAGCCTTATTTTAACAGTTGCTGTTTGCCTGTAGCAGGCAGGTTTTTCAGGTGGTTCTGAAAGTGAGAGTGTGTGTGTGCACGTGCGTGCGTGTGTGTGTGTGTGTTTGTATATATGTCAGGAAGGTGAGGACCCTTCCTACTCATTTTATAATGAGGTGCAGAGCCTAATTTGCAGAGTCTGCAGCTTGGTCTGCAGCTTCCCAGCCTTGATCCCTCATGCTGCTGCCAGTCCTGCCTCAGCCCAGGCCGAGAGGAGAGACTGCCGTTTCCTCGGCTGCTCTGTACCTGGTGAGTTTCTGGCGTGAAGAAAGCCATGTACGTTCTCCTGTCCTGGGACAGGAGGAAAAGCCGGACACCTTCTCCCCTTCACCTGTTGCTGCTCACTACTAAAACAAGCTCACGCAGAGGCTGCTAATACCTCCCTCTGCCCTCCGTTCCCCTCCTTCCCCTTGCGTGGTGCTGGCGGCTCGCCCCGCTCTGGCCCTCTGCGCCGCGGGGGCAGCCCCGCTCGGGGCCGCGCTGCCCGGCACCCCGGGGGCAGCCCCCCAGGGCCGGGCTGCCGTACCCTACCTCATCCTCTGCCTTGCCTTGGCCAATCGAACGGGCTTTGCAGCCTCAGGCGTGCGCTGCGTAGCACAGGTCTCGACACCGAGATGTCCCCTGGCTCTCTGAAAGGCCCTTTTAACCATTATTTGTTGCGTATTTCAAACATTGGAAAATATTTGGCACCATTCAGCCACGAGTACAGAAATGCCCTTTGTTTCATCTTTCTCCATTCTGTCTTGCTTTAAATGATTTTCACAAAAAAACCTTTCTTTTAGAAGCAATTCTTGGAAATGCATCTAGAAAACGATGTTGCTGGGGACCTTTTATCTGTGAGAACTGTTAAATGGGAGTGATTGGAAGTGTTAGTGAGGACAGGAATATCTGCACTCAGAATTCAAGCTACTGAAAGGTGTGAGTCTAGAGAAATTAAAGATGTTAGTAAAATTTTTTTTTTAACCTAGAGAGGATTTCAGATTAACCAGTTGTTGATTGTGTAGTTGAAAGGCTTATGCACTGACTTGTACCAATCATAGTTTAAATTATTACACGGATTCCCTTTTTCCTTCTAGGAAAGTGCAGTGTCTAAATAGAGCACAATGGTTGTTCAATGAAACAATTTGTTCAACATAGTGAAATAAAATCTTTGCTCTCTTTTTTTCTCTTCGTTCCTCAGGAGTACAATTCTTAGCAAACATCTTAATGCAGTCTTCTCAGCTAGGTCCTCCCAATCTGGAAATATTGCACTCTGAGACACTACATCCAATTTTGTAGATAGCGTGTAAAATGCGATTGTGTAGTAAACGCCCTGGTGGCTGTGTGCGCAACAGTATTTCTCTTGAGTAGCTAATTTTTGTATGACTGAGAGGCTTTAATACTTTTTTTTTTTACCTGAGCAGAAGGCTATGAATGTGTATTGGTCCCTGCCTGCACTGCTGTATTCTGCGTGGATGTTCTTTGTAGGGCAGGGAAGGTTTTACCATGGGAGATTAATGACTATTTTTTCTATAGTAGACTTGCTGCTGTGGAGACCTCGGTACATCCCTCCTATGAGAAATGCAGGGAAGAGAAAATAAACCTGGTGTGGTAAGACACTTGGATGTCTGTTCCTTTCCCTAGGAGCAGAGGAGCTGGTGGGTGCAGTGCTCCTGCTTGGAGCACGTGGCAGCGGCCGCAGTGGGATGCAGCACCCGTCGCGTCGCGTCCCGTCCCCCAGCAGTGGGGAGCTGTGGGGTGTTGAGACCTCTGCCGGGCTCGGAGGCAGGTGGTGGAGGCTGCTGGCCGCTTGCAAAACCCTTTGTCGGGCTGGGGCTGGCGCGCCCTGGGAAACGGCACGCGCTCGTGCGAGAGAAGGGCTCGTGGTGCTGCTGGTAGCGACGTGAAGTGCCCGTGAGCCCCAAGGGACCTGGCAGGGTCGTTTGAAGTAGGATTTGTTCCTGTGTCTTCGAATATGCTTGGAGAAATGCTGCCTGGTCCCACGGGGTGCTGTGACGCTGTGCCTTAGGTCCTTGGCACCCTAAGGAGAGAGCATAGGTGTTCTTTGGAGGCAGGGGCGGTGGGCCCTGCCCCAGCGCCGGCCAGGGTTAGCAGTGCTCTGTGCGTGTGTCTGGTCACCGGGAATGGTGACTTGGGCCACGCGGAGAGAGCCGGGGGAGAGGGAACCGCATGGGAGAACCACGCAAGATCCGCCAGCCTAGGGGAGCGGGGCAGCGTGTGACCCCGCGTGTGCCGTGCAGCAGCACTGTCGAGTGAGCACCTTTCCCAGGAGCTCTGCTGCTTCCTGCCTCTCTGGAAAGGGGCTACAACTGCTCGACGTGAGTCTTCCCAGCCTGAGTAGTCCTCTAGTCTGTGGAGGACAGTGTCCACGGGGGCTGCACCCCAAACGCACCAGGACCAAACGCCAGCGCAGAACAGGCGGGCTGCCGCACAGATTGGTCGTGGGGAAATGGTTCTGCGCTCTCATGGCGGTTGGGTGGAAGTCTGCTTTGCTTTGCCAGGACTCGCTGGAAGAGAAGAAAGTCGCCAGTGCGGCGCTGCCGGCGGAGACGGGCAGCCCTGCGCTGGAGCGCGGGCCGCAGGAAGTTCCTCCTGCGCCGCGTTGGCAGCCGTCGGGGCTTGCGGCAAAGCTCGTCGCACTCGGGCTCTTTGGCGAGCGATGGGACTGTTTGCAGAAGGCCAAGAGGGGATGTGACCCTCCGGATCTCTCTACTGAGAGATCTGATGCTTCCTGATTTGGGCAGGAGAAAAGAGGCTTTCAGAGACACCAGGGAGACGTGGATTTGTGGGACAAGGCTCTGCTTTCTTTTCTAAAACCTGTCTTAAGGACCAGCCACGTGTGCATTAGCCCTCAGGTGACTGATGTGAGATTTGTTGTTCTCTTTGTAAGCAGGCGATTGCAGGACCTTTACGTCGTGCTACTCCTCTCAGCTGGCTCCGGGAACGCTTTCTGTAGGAGCGGGGAGCTGAGCCTGTTGCCTGCGATCCGGCTGCCTGTCCAAGCCCAGGCTTGGTACACGGCCACCTCGCGAAGCCGAGGGAAGCTGGTAAGCAGAGCTGGGCTTCAGCCTTCCCCGGCTGGTCCCTCCGCGCCTGCCCGTGGCCCTGCGTGCGAGGGAGCGTGGTGCTCCGGGCCAGCCCCGTGGGAGCACGGGCTTACGTGGGGAGGAGGAGCTCGGTGGGAGCGTGGACGAGGGCTCGCAGTCTGTGTGCAAGCACTGTTGTTTTGACACTGAGGCATATGGCACAGTTAGAAACAGCAAAAAGAAACCCTACAGCAGATGCTGCAAAGGCAGAAAGCTGGCAAGAAACAGCCAGGCCTGCGAAATGCCTGCTTCTCTGTCGCTGCTCGGAGGGCCCGCGAGTCGCGGTCCTGCCGGCACCGGAGCCGGTTCTGTACGCGGCAGCACCTCGGCCCCGAGCCGGAAGGGAAGCAGCCGCGCGCCCCAGCACTGCCTGCACGCCTGCGGGGGTCAAACAACCCACTGCTGCCCGTGGGAAACTCCTGTCTTGGGGCTGGCCTGAGCAGGACGGAGGGGTCCCAGCGGGTCCCGTGCCTGACTACTTGGAGAGACAGTGTAGCCCTCTGTGTCACCCTTAGCCAGTCCAGCAGACTGATCGTGGCCAAAGCCAGACACTTGGACTGAGCATACGCTGGGCCCTTGCACAGTGGAGAGCTGAGGAGATTGCCGGGAAGCTGGCGCTCTTTTACTAGAGCTGGTCCTACCGTTCGATACCGCGGTTTTGCATGACCGCGTGCTGCGTGTTGCTGCTCTTCCTGGGCTGGATTTGCCGTACTGTGTTTCCTTGCAGCAGGTCCTCCCATGGGAGCCAGGCATCTCCCGTTGTCGGGCTGTTGGGTGCTCGGCAGTCCAGTGCACGCTCGGACGGAGAGGGTGCTCTGCTTCCGTGCTGGTCCCCGTGGTGCTGAGCAGAACTATAGCTAATGAGTTCCTGCGGCTTACTTTTATGTTTGCTCACTTGTCCTGAGAAACGTGCCGACTCCCGCAACGCGTTGGTGACCTGCACAGGTGATGGAGTGGTCTGAGCTGTGTTACTGGCTTGGCACCAATGCCCACAGCCTCTAGGGTGAGCAGCACTTAAGCTGGCTGTTCAGAAATAAGTTTTTGTGGCTGTTTCTAAGACCAAGTTCTAGTTGTGGTGGCTTTGTAATGCACTCACCCTCTGCTCTTCCACCTTTGGGTTTTTTGAGCTCCTGCTGTAGCGCTCCTCCGTGCGCGTGCCGCAGAGCGGCTGTAGCAGGGACAGGGTGCAGCGCTGGGCGCTTTCTGCCAGGCTGTAGCGGAGGTAGAGCTGTGAGTTCAAGATGTTCCTTTACTGGATACAAACTGGGCTGAATCTGCTTCCCTCCAGTGCCGGGGTGGTGATGTGCTCTTTGCCCAGGATGCTTAACTGCATTCCCGCCCTTTTCTAGCCATGCTTACCTTGCTGTACATCAAGGTGTTTGGGTGGGGAGGGATTTGTCTGACCCCTTCCAGGCAAAATGTTTATTTTTCAGGGACTTGCAACTGCAAAGGACTTGACCTGATGGCAGAGATGATCCTTTCTGGTCCTCAAGCTTGACTGGAGGAGAGTAAGAGTGCTGCTGGCTTCTAATTTTGGTGGTGTGTGCCCCCCAAAGCTTGCCCTGCACACACAGCACTGAGTGCCAGTCAGCAGGGGCCGGTGCACCCTGTTAAGGTTGGAGCGCACGCGTGTACCAGCCCTTCCTTTTCCTCTGCATTAGCAGAAGAAATGCTGCCATGTGTAAATTTACATATGACTTGACACAAACATACATTTTGCCATTTTTGCAACAGCAGCAGCCAGCTCTGCTGCTTACACATTGCGGCAGTAATAGAGGTGCCTGAGTTATAGTGAAACTTATTTCATTTTACAGCTCCTACAGCGTTAACAGATGTACAGGCGTCTGATCCAATCATGCAGCAAGAGATTTTGGGGCTAGTTCTTCCAGTTTTGACAGTGTGTAAGCTAGGAGCAGCCATACATTTTACAAACAAGAATAAACGACCCTTAGCAACATATGTCTGTGCTGGCAGTTACAACGTAATCATAAATAAGGAACCCTGCTAGGCAGAAACGGATCTGGGCTCTGCATACGGTCAGCACAGACAAAGCATCTGCCTTCCTCGCGCTATATTAACGAGGTGCAGGCGTTGGAATCCCCAGGCTGTAAGATGGCTTTGCTGGGCAGGCCAAAGGACTTGCAAAACAAATGCTAACCCAGAGCATGGAAAGTTTATTTGTTTTAAAGGCTGGATTTGATGCCACACTTGACACAGGGGACAGGCGAGCCAAGCAGGAGCAGCTTAGCTTCTTGCTCACTGGTGCACGCTCCTCCCTGCGTATTAGGAGATGCCACTTCTGCCACCAGAGCTCAGCGCAAAAAGGCTTCTGCTTCAGAGCCCTGGTGCCCCCCTGCTGCTGGCCTCTGCTCCCAGCTTAGAGCACAGGGTGCACTGGGGCCGGGGGATCCAAGCCCTCCTGCATTTAATGACCAGCAGCTCCCTCAGAGGTGGGGTAGCATTCAGGACAGAAAAATCCTTTTTAACACTGGGAAATACTTTACTAGGTGTTGAGGTATAGGACAAGCACTGAACTTGTAAAGAGCAAAGTGTGGCCTCCACAGGGTTCTGCTCTGCTAAACTGCAGCAGCCCATGGGGCCAGGACTGCTCTCAGCCTGACCAATGCTTGCTCCTGAATTTGAGCACTGGTCCACTATGCCACCTCATCTGAGACAACAGGGTCCACCTGGTAGCAGCCTCCCTCAGCTTCAGCTGCATAGAAAAAATTGCCCATAGAGAGGGAGAGGGGCAGAGCTGGAAGCTGAGGGAACCCTAATAAATTTAATCTCAATGTCATGTTAAAATATAGTAGCTAGATTTATTTCTCCTTGCAATCAAAACAATACTAGCTTTGGTCCCAAAACAGTAGTCAAATTTCTCCCTCCCCCCCCACCCAGCTGGAAAAAAAAATATTATAAATCCATCCAGGAGCTGATTTATATAGTATTCATGAAGAATTTATATTGCTAAGAATTTTATTCAATTAAACTTGAAAAGCCTCTAGATTCTTAAGGTTCAATAGTGATAACTGAAACAGAGCTATCATAAAACTGGATGGCCTGTCTGGAGCAGGCATTGAGAAAATGCCTGATGTGACATTGCAGCTGACGGCACAGTCCAAATCAAGAGCATTTGTCATTGGGATGTGTTACAGGCTAAGGCTTGGAAAATTACTCTGTGAAAAATGTGCATTAACAATAGCTATGAAATATCTGTTTAAAAAAAAAGGGGGGGTGAATAATGAGACAGCAGTATCTATTAGTGTTGGGCATTCTTCACTATGACCCTGCTCTGATTAAAAAGTTAACACAAAAGCCACAGACACTTTCTGGGAGCAAGTTTAAGGTTGTTCCTTCTTGAATAATTGAACAGAGGAGGCTGCATGACTTAAAAGCTCCCAGCACTGAGAACTGCACTCTTAGTGCAGAACATGCACTCCTAAATTGGAGCTCTTTCAAAACACAGTCACCATACAGCCAGGAGAATTTTTCTGTAAAGCTTCTTCCTGCAAGGACAAGAGGGCTTAAACCAACATGCTTGACATATGTTCTTCCAAATTATGTTTCCAAGCTGTAGGAGTCTTGGGCTTAACTGTACAAACTGTAATTCTCTGGCTATTCTGAATACAACATCAAGGAATTAGCTCATTAGGCTTGGTGTAATGCACTAATTTACATATCCAGAATGTTTTCCTAGCAGTCTTCATCAGGCAGCTGGAAAAACTTCTAACAGAGCTATTCTAAGATTCTTGAATTTTAGTTAGCTTGCTCTGTCAAATTACTCAAAGCTGTCTTTGGTTTCTTGTTAGAAGCTCAGGTTGCTGAGCTTTTATGATGTAGACTGATACACTTGAAGTTGCAGCATTAAAATAGCAAGTGAAGGAATGTTTTTTAAAAATGCAGCAAAACATACAGCTGTTCTGAAAGATTAAGCATTCAGTTGACCTAGGTGAGCGCTGACTCAGAGGATGTCTTTTAAGTACTGCATTCTGCTATCATGATGTTTGCAGCCAGATTTTCAGACTTCAGCACATGCTCAGATCTATTCTAGTGCAGGCTCCATGGGAAGCAGTGAAACTCCTGAGGTTACCACTAATTTTTGAGATCTGAACTTTTAGGTGCTAGCCTCTCCTGACTGTAACTGTGTCAGCTGAAAAGGCCCGGGGCCCCTACTGCTCATCGTAACACCTCTATCTGCAGACTCAGTGCCCTGAGTGGTCCTCTGTATGTAGATATTTGATAAAGAGACTCAGACTATGGGAGGGCCCGGACTATCCCCCACGTGATACCTGCAGCTAAAAGGGAATGCTGCGACCAAGCTGTGCTCAGTGTGGTCTGTTCGCTGGGAAGGCAGTTCCACGTGGAGTTAACTCCTGCTGGCTATACAGATCTTGCTTGCACATGAACTGTAGGATTTAGCCCTTCTTTCTTTAATCCCTCTTTCTGCACAAGCCCCACTTCTGGCAGAGGATATGCTGAGAAATTCTTCACATATGCATGAAAAGAGGCAGTCAGTGCCAGAGAGTACATTCCTGTAAATCTACAAAGCTCTTCTTCTAGCTTCAGTCAGGGCTGATGGATTGAAAGCAACTTAACAAAAGAAAAGCAAGCTGGGCTCAGCATTAAAGTATGACAGTTAAGGGCCCTTTGGTACGAGTAAATCACATTTATTATTTCAGAGCTGGTGGATAGAATTCCTGAATCTCTGTACAGTTGCTGTTCTGTATGAGTATTACGACTTAAAGAGAAGCTGATTATTTTCTCTTCTCCATTCCTCAGAGTCCTGAAGTCTTCCCATAGCACCTGTCACTGCCCAGACAAATTAAAACATTTATAGAAATTTGAAATCTTTTGCCTCAGTTCTAGTTTGGGGCAAACATTAATTCTGAAGTCACCACCATTACTACGAAAGACATTCAGACAAGGCCTAGTGGACAGCTGTGTTCCTAACAGCATTTATGAACAAGGTCCTGGTTATGTCAGTTGGAAGTTTTTGGTCAGTTCACATTCCCAATCCAGACTCATTCTCTTCCTTTTCTTGCCTGGGGAAAATAGTCTGTTGGACTTAGCTTTTCGTGATCTGGAAAGCAACATCCCAGCTCCCAGTTATGGTTCAGACTTTATATATATTTTCTCTTCCTTCCCCTCTTTCATTGCAGCATAACGTGCCAAAACGAAGAGATAGTCGCTTAATCTAGAAACCAAGGGAAAAGCAGTGAAACCATTTTTTGCATCAGGTGCAGCTGTATCCAGCAGTGGGCAACCACACAACAAAGCACATTTGATTATAGCACTAGGACCTGCAGGGAAAGCCAGGCAAAGAGCATGAACAAGTGATTCTCAAAGTGGCCTTCAAAAAGAAAGTTAAGTGGCTGCTCCCTCAGAACCCCAGTAGTGTCTGCAGACACATACAAGCCATGCAAAAAATGCTTTTTAACAAGCTGTTTATTAAAACTTTAAAAGATCTCAATCTGGGAAAGAAGCTTCCTGAGAGGTAAATGAGTGTCGAGTTTTATGCCAAGACTAGAGGAAGGACACCAAGCACACTTCAATAGGACACAATAAAGGTTTGGGATTTTTGTTTGTTTTTACCTGTTTAAATATTTGGCCACATTTGGATCTGCTTCCCCTGCTTGTACTAATGGAACCACACTAGAACAAGAGAAGAAAATCGTGACTGTTTTTAGCTTGCTAGTTCTGAATGCAGAAATGAATGCAGTTTGCTGGAGCACTAAACTTCATGCTCCAGCCTCACCTGGAGTCTCCATTCTAATTCTTCATAGCATGCATGCACAACACCTAGTTCTCCAAGAGGAATCATGGTGGCTACATAATAAAACTAATCATTGTAACTCTTCTTGAGGACTGCAGTTCCATTTCTCTAAAGAACACTGATAAACAGTATCACTGAACAATAGGGCAGTTTGTAGGTGATTACTAGCCTGGAGGATCATTATCCTTTCCCTGCAGGTAAACAATGACCCTTCCTGGAGCTGTTCTTTGCCTCTTGACTGGTGTACAGCCTTCATTCAAGCTTCCTTTTGACAAGGAAATACTGACTATGATGTTATTTTTTCCAAAATCACATTGTTCCAGAATTATCTTGTTTCAGTAGTTTAAGGTGCTGTTGTTGACCACAGTCAAGAGTAGTTCCCCTTGCAGCAGAGCAGGTCCACAGAAACGACCTCCTGCTTGTCAGCTGCTTCAGTGAGGAACAACTCAGCATCTCAATTAAAACTGCTGATTAGCAAGTTCAGGCTAACACAAGGTATTTTGTGTGAAGCGACTTATATAATGTACAGGCAACTATTTCCTTCTGTGGGCTTTACTATGGGAGCTTTCACCTCTAAGAGACGTGTAGGACAAGTAACATCTTAAGGTGGGCAGTAATATCTTATCGTGCTACAAACTTCACTGGGTCTTGGCTGCCAGTGTCCCAGGTTTGACAGATGCTAGCCTACAAAATACACTGAACAAATGAGATGCTAGAAGAATGCATCAGTGCATCCTGGCATAAACACGCCTGTTCCTCCTAAACTTCTTAACTCAGATGACAGTTTGGGGAAGGGAAGACCAATGCTAACATACCAAACTTGACTCAAGTTCCAGCCAAGTGCAGAACACCTAAGGTCAGTTACTCTGACTGCAACTTTACGTGGTTTGCAATCAGCAATCTGATCATCCTTCATCCATTTTATTCAGTTACATTAACAACCCAGCACTCACCACCTTTCAGCTCTGCGGCAGACAGCTCGGGAAAAATGAAGAGCAGAACTGCTTTTACCTCCTGACTGAAACAACAATTAAACAGGGCATTAATGCCTGCTGCCATTAGATAGCCACCCGCCTCACTGCATAAATGCAGCAAAGCTTATCACATCTCATATGTACGTGCAGTTGAACCTTGTGTTCTGGCTAGGCAGATGTGAAGAAATATCTAAATGCAATAGTACGTGGAAATTTAGCTTAATCTGATCCTTCTCTCAGCTTTCCTTTTGGCATTTGATCCATACCAGTAATGGCGTTACAAACTGGGGGTTTTTGTTTGTTGTTTTTTTTTCCCAGTGGCAGGTGGTAGATTTACCCTAAAGAAGCAAGCAGGTGGCAAAAGATGTACCTACTGGCAGTATGAAAGCTTTGAGTGGGGGAAGCTGTTCCGAGTATTTGTCAATCCACTGTTCCAACTCCAGAACCGGCTTCTCACTAAAAGATGTTCGTTCTACAGAGGGGAAAGAAGAATCAGCTAAAAGAAATGCAGATGCAGAAGCGATTCAATCTATAGAAGATGAAGCTCCACTTTGATAATATTTGGATCAGTAAGTCATAAGAAAGCATCCTCCATGTCCCTCCTGCTAGAGCGGGGCTGACTCTCCATTCAGCAGCTGTGGTTGGGGAGGCAGGTTTTGGTGCAATGCCCCAGTCTGGCCGCATCGAGTCACAAAAACACAGCAGCAGCTTTTGGGACTGCATGTTATTTCCTTGCCTGTGGGGCAGCCCTTCTGCAGCTCTGACCACCATATACAACAATAACAGCCATACAGTAACAGTCTCTAGCAGCCAGCATTAATTCCAGAACTGTTATCCTAGGAAAGGTACTTTGGAGCTTACTTAAGTGAGCCTCCCTGGCTGAGGAGAGAGGTGTTGCGATGTTGGAGCCCACATCCTGCAGCATACACTGGACCTAGATGTGGCAATCAGGAAAAAAAAAGTAAGAGGTGCTTTCATTATCCAGCCTTTGATGCTCTGGTAAAACTGCAGCAAGCTCTGGGAGGCGACAGCTGGTTGTGCTGATTAAAGAAGATCCTACCCTTGTTGTTCATCATCCCCTAGTCTGCTGGCAGGAGGGATCAGATAAGTGCTCCCTAATTGCTTTATGAGAAGCCAGATTAGCACGTGTACTCATTTTCACTGGCACATTAAACTGCCCTGGCTGACTTTGCAGAAAGCAGACTGGGAGGAGTGCTCGTATGATCCCTTTACTGGTAGAACACCACAACCAGGAACCCCTGAAAGAAAGGCAGTGACAAACAGCTGGAGATAGTGCTGACTTGATGTCACATCTGTTTCTGAGACGAGCATCTCTCCATGGCCTAGGATATTTGAGAGGCAGTTTGGTAAAGCTTTTCGAAGCCTCTGATTAGCTACTTTCAAGTTCTTTTGTACAAAAACCCCAGGCTGCCATGGTGGGAGCTGCCTCCCTCCATCATGCTATGTTATTGCTTTGTTCTGCTTTCAAATCTGAAGCTAATGTGACAAAAAGGCTTAATTTGTGTCCTTGAGCTTGTACAGTAACAGGTCTGAATAAATCTCTTAGAGATATGTTTGTCTATCCATAACTAATCTATGGTCTTACCCATAACTAAACTTGGTCTACTAGTTTCCTCTGCAGTTTAAGAAGATGCAGTTTATTACTTAGTAATTAAGGAAAATACTCTCTAGTATTTATTAGATACTTCATTTTAATACTTTAATGCTATGTTTATTAAATTCCTGTGTCAATGGAAGCATTGTGTTTGAAAATAAACAGCTTAATATACTTCAGTAGCACAAATGAAGCTACTATATCAGGTAAAGATGATTGTTAATACTCACTTTGTGAAGCTGTTCAACAAACGTGTGGCCCTTTTCACTGCTAAATTCACTAGCAAGCCTAGATTAGGAAAAGTCGAGTTAGTCAGAGACAAAAAGATTACTGCAACTGTGTGTACACGTTTTTCTGTATGAAAAACGTGGAAATTGGACGCTCCTTGCTACTTGTCAGTGCAGCCTTCCAGAGAAGCATAGTCCTCAGTGTATCCCCTTCCCTCCTGCAGGAAAATGGGGCGTGGGAGCAGTTCTTAACAGAAGTAAGACAACCAGAAGACCCCCAGCGCAAGGGGCTCAGGCCAGCACGGCTGCACCGGCCGCGCGTGCCCGGAGCCCCGAGGCCGGGCGCTGCCCACGAGGTTGGTCCGCGCGGGGTGAGAGCACCCCGGCTCGGCGGGGATTCTGGCGTGCGACTCCCGCGGGGTCTGCCGCAGCCCCTGACCCGCGCGACACCGCGCTTACCCAATAGCCGAGCTGAGCTCGTCTGTCGTTCCCAGGGCTTCGAAGATCCGGTCGCCCTTCGGCCTCCTCTCTCCGGTGAAGGTGCTGGAAAAGCCTTTGAAAACACCCGAGGGGGGAGAGGGTCGGGGCGCGGGACGCAGCGGAGCCGAGCCCCGCGGCTGGCAGGGCCTGCCCTGCCCGGCACCCCCGGCACGCCCACCCGGCAGCGGCCCCGGCCCTACCCGCGTCTCCCGTTCTCGTGTAGATCTTCGGAGTGCTGCGGGGGCCGCGCTCCGGGCTGCGGAGGCACAGACGCGCCGTGAGCGTGGGGAAGGGGAGCCGGCCCCGGCCCCGGCCCCTCCCCGGCGCTCACCTGGCCGCCTCGCCGCCGTGGCGGCGACCCGCTGCCGCCGCCGCCGGTCCCCGCGGCCTGCGCAGGCCCCGGGCCGCCGCCGCCGCCGCCGCCCGCCTCAGCATCCCTCTCGGCTCCCGTAGCCCCAGCCTTTGACCCCGCCCGACCGGGCAACCACCTCCTTGACCCTCCTCGGCCGCCGTCCCGCCGCTCTCCCGCGCTGTCACCCGAGCGCCGCACCACCGGACGCTGCCGCGTTCGGATTGGCCCTCCCGAAACCCCGCCCCTGGGAGCCGCCCGGCCATTGGCGCGAGGGCGAGGAGGGCTGGAGCAGGCGCGGCGCCTATTGGTCAGCAGGTCGCTCAATCGGTGGGGGCGGTGACGTAGCTCGGCGGCGGTTGAGGCAGTGGTGAGTGGGGGCCGGGACCCCTGGGCCTGAGCCTGGGGTCGGGCCGCGCCGCGCCGCGGTGCCGCAGCGCCCTGAGGCGCCGCTCCCCGTTGGCAGGCGGAGATGCCGGAGCGGAGCGTCGTGGTGTCCGCCCCGGGGAAGGTGATCCTGCACGGGGAGCACGCCGTGGTCCACGGCAAGGTGAGGAGGCCCCGCCGGCCCCGCGGCCCCTCCGCGGCCCCCCCCCCCCGTGGCCCCCGCGGCGCGGCTGACGGTTGCTCCCCGCCCGCAGGTGGCCCTGGCCGTGGCCCTGGACCTGCGCACCTTCCTGCGGCTGCGGCCCGCCGGCGGCAGCGTGTCGGTCCGCCTGCCCAGCGTCGGCGTGGCGGCCAGCTGGGACACGCCGCGGCTGCGGGCCTTGCGGAGCGGCTTCTCAGGCAAGCGACGAGGCGGCGCCGCGGCCCTGCGGCTCCGCCTGCGCCCGCGCGCGGCGCGTTTCCCGCTCGCGCCTCCGCCTCGGGCGCCCTGCGTGAGGCTGCGGGGAGCCCGGCTGTGGCTGCGGCCCGCAGGCCCGAGTTCCCGGGGGCGCGCTGTAGCGCTGCCCCTGCCCCGGCGGTCGGGACCCGGCCGGGCACGCGTCCAGGCGCGTTGCTGCCCGTGTGGGCCTAAAGGGAGCGTCTCCGAAACGGTCTGCGCCGAGGGCCCTGGGAGGGGGTGGGGATGTGGGGCTCGTTTCTCTGTCTCCGCCCGTGCCAATCCTCGCTGGGATTTCTGCGGTATCCTGTGCTGGGAGGAGCTGCCTGCCAAACGTGCGTCTTTCTCTGGAGGACCTGGCGTTGACTCGTGCGATCTTCACAGGCACTCTTTGCTTAGCAGAAGACAGAGCCAAGTGTCAGCGCAGTGGTAATCTCCCAACACAGGCCAAAACTTGTCTTATGCTGGTATCTGCTCATATCTGTTTGGATTCCCAACTTCTGTGTGAAGCACATCAGAATATTCCTCACTTAATAAAGAATTCTTGAATTGCCAGGCTGTGTATAGAGATGGATGGGCATACTGAGAAGTGCAGGGAAAGGGCAAACTGCTAGAATACAGCGTGGGCGTGGGGATGTAGAAACACTAGTTTTTCAGAATGGTTGGTAGAGGTTTTGCTTTTATTTTATCATGAGTCCTCAGGTAGCAAGTTTGTATGTGAAACATGCTGATTGGCTCATGGTCTGTTATGCCTGCTGTAACGGGAGATGTTGTTCTTGTAAATACTGCTTTCACGTTTAAGAACTCGCTGGTTTCTAAGTGTTTAAATTCTACCCTGCTTGCTTCCTTAGCTGACTTTGATGAATCTAAATCCCCCAGTGTAGAACAGCTGGATGCATTGAGAGAGTTTGCTGGAATCTCTGCTGAATCCTCAACTCCTGAGAGCTTTGCTACTCTTGCTTTTCTCTATATGTGCCTGGCTATTTCAGCTAAGTATGGGTAAGACTATCTTCCTGTACCAAAATAAACATGCTATCTTGTGTGTTGTGCATCATTAATTGCTTTTAGAAGGTCACAGAAAGAAACTAAGTGTGAGTCTCTGATTTCTTGTTTCACCTCAGACATTTAAGTTTTAAGCACCTTGGGAGCAGCTCTTCAGAGCTAAGCTGCACCTGGGGAGGGGGATGCCAAGTGCCCCAAGCAGGTGGGGGAGGGATCATTTACTCTACTTTAGGCATCTACCATTGAGATGCTTAAGTCCCATTTTTCCTGTACAGTCAACAGAGGTAAAGACAGACATCTGCCACACCCCTAACAGGCAGTTTGTCTCATCCTGAATTAAGTTAGAGAAATTACCATGGAAACATACTTGAATTAAATGTTTGAGCTATGTCTGGTCTCTCTGGTGGGCTGAATCTCTCCCAAAATACGGGAACTTGGGGTTGCAGCTCTCCCAGTTTCTAAACTTGACCAACACTGTTGATATTATTGTAAGTTATTGAAAAGCTACTAAGGGTATGGTGTCATACAGCACTGCCTGCTATTGCAAACAAGGTCAGAGCCTGAATTCAATATTTATGGTAAAGGAATCAAAAGTTAAAGAATTATGATTTGTAGCTGCATTGTGTTTTGCTTTACCATCTCTGAGCTTCTTGATGATAGCACTGGTGCTGTGATCAGCCTGCTCTGAAACTCACCTGTTTGTATCCTTGACCAGCCAGTGGAAAGCTCCTGGGGTTGATGTTAGGGTCTGTAATGCAACCCATGTGCATTCAATAGAGACCAGGAGCACCTTAACACAAACACGTGCCTGTATTTCATTTTTTCCCATCATTTCACCACTCTAGTAAGATGCAACTGTGCAGTTATGGTCACGTTTGCAACAGTCTTTGAAGGGTCTCTTTATGGTGCTACTCAAGTATTTGGTTACTAAGTGCCCCTGCTAGCAGCTTGACAAGCTGTGCTAATCACAGTTCCAACTCAGCCAGGCTTTGTTATAGCACAGTGGCTTAGCAAGGTCACTCAGCTGTGCTAACTGAACGCTCGTGAGACCCACGTCTGTCGGGTGCTTATGCATGTGCTGAGGTTGCCAAATTTCAACCAGCTTTTTCTGTGATCAGTCCTAATTGGCATCTCTTGCCTTTGAAATGTTGTTTCAAGATGGAATTCAAGGTCATTGTATGTAGCCTGTGTGTTTGTGTTTCAGAGATGTTCCAAGTGTGGACATAATCGTGTGGTCTGAGCTGCCCGCGGGAGCTGGGTTAGGTTCAAGTGCCGCGTATTCTGTTTGCCTGGCGGCAGCCCTGCTGACTGCGTGCGGAGCCATTGCCTGCCCTCTGACTGAGGGGGAGTCCACAGCCAGGTAACGCAGCTGGGAAGCTTCCCCCCCTCGGATGCATGGCACTGGGATGGCTCTTTTTTTCCGGGATACCCTGCTCTCTGACATCAGCACACTAGAATGGGGAGGGCTGTTACCCACCTAATATAATTCTTGTGCTTCGGTGCCTGAGGTAGTGTTTCACGCAATTATGCAGGTGCACAGAGATGGGCTCTAAGATTAGGATTATAATTGGCATGGCTCAGGCTGTTAGTGTAATTTGAAGGGAGGTTATACTCATTTGTATGAGGCTGTGACAGTCGCAGCAGCATACAGCTGTCCTTGCTGGCTGGTCTCCAGAATGGGCACTTCGGATCAGCACATCCCGGAACGTGACTGTTGTGTCCCGTCTTTCTCTTCACCTGAGCCTGCACTGGCACCTCTCTTGCACTGTCTGGTGTCCCCTGGACTCAGGGTCTGGTTGTGACTCTGGTCACAGCAGTTGTACCCTGAGCCCAGCTCCTTTCCCTTCCTGTGTTGTTGTCGCTGTGTTCCCAGCAGTAGAGGTCTGTCCTGCCCCTGGACTCTGAGCTGTGGGTGGTATATTTACAATTCACTTTTGCTTCTGGTAAAGCACCTGAATGCAGAGACTGAGTAAAAAACAAAAACAAAAAAATCCACATTTTCTTTTGTCTAGCATAAGATACAGATGATTTATTTTGGAAAGAAAATAAGATATATGCTTTAACTTACAGGGAGTTTTTTTTTTTTTTTTTTTTTTTGCCTGTTTTCTTTTTATCTCTGAGTATCTTCTAGGTTCTAATTCGTGTTTTTTGAGGAGTCAAGGATCCTTTCTGTTTTTTCTGCCTTTGCACATTGATTTCTTTCTGCATGTGGCTCATTTCCTTCTGATTTTCTGCCTGAACTTCCCCTTTTCCAGTGGCTGGTGAGAGGAAGTCTCTTTTCTAACTTCCACCCACTTCTGTCCTGTATTGCTGTCATTTGATGTTTGGGCTTGAAAAACTGCTCTGCGTCCAAGGAAGCTGTGTTTAAAGATGCGTATCACAGCTGGAGTGCAGAACCTTCTATTCTTTGCTCGGTGCCAGGTGCAGCCTTTTATGCTTGGCGGCTTCTGATTTTGTTACGTCCTGAAAGTGAGACGACAAGAGAGGGCGGCGGTGTTCTACTTCAAACCAGAGTTTGTAGACTGACCCAGAAACACATGCCTCGAGTGGAGCTGTTTTGTGAGCTGTCTCAGACAGATCTCCCAAATAGTCATGCTACGAGAGAAATAAAAGGCCAGTTCCAAATCAGGCAGCAAGCGGGAAGGATGCCTTTATTCCCTACTTTTCGCACTTCTTAGCTTCAGCTTGAATACAGCATATATATATATTCTTCCAGCTGGCATGCAAAGGAGTAAGTGAGAGATGGGAGGGTGTCAGACTTCAGAAGGTTTTTGCTTAACATTGCAAGAAAAGAACAGTGTGATATAATGACTCCTGTGTAGAGAAGAATCACAGCCTCTCAAAGAGGATTAAAAACAAGTGGTTTACAGCAAACTGCGCTTCTATTTTGAGTAGCAGTAGTGTGAACTGTTCACACTGAATGCTTCACAGATTAAATATTGGCAAGTGAAATTAAAGGTGTGTGACAAAGGATAAAGAAATTCAGATGAGGCCCAGAGAACTGGAGAGTTAAAGGAAGATGTTGCCAGATAGCAGGTGGCTGCCAGAATTTCTGCCTCAGCATCAGTCAGTGACAGTTCTTTTTCTTTTATCTAAGACCATGTGATACTTACCTAAGATAAGTCATGTTTGTGCCTCTGCTCTACCATGTGGTTTCTACTCTGGGCCTCATTCTAAAAACCTGTTGAGTGCATGTTCTCACTGTACCAAATACTAGCTGTGATTTCTGCAGAATACAGCTGATATACTGGGATATCTGATGCCACTGTGCATTAGACCGTTTGAACGGTGGCTTGGAATGTGTGTTGTGCCTCTGTGGGCTGTGCAGAGGGGACAACAGCATATTCAAGGGGAAGGACAGAGATGAATATCTGTGTGCCTAAGTGTGTGGTGGCAGATGAAAGAGTTCTCCCTGCAGGACGTAGAACTTTCGCTATGGTTGCTGGGTTTGAGCTGGTCCTTTGGCATGGAGCAAGTGCTGGATTTAAGCTGGTGAGTCCTGGGGTGGGGTTGTGTGGATGCATGCTTTGCACAAACGAGCCCAGGGCTGCTGGTTTTGGAGAGTCACTGGGGAAGAAACCGTTATGATGGAATTGCAGTGAAGTTGCAGCCAGCAAGTGCTTTGTAACTGGCAGCTCTGTTTGCTTTTTGTACTGCTGCAACCCATTAATTTGTACATTTGGTCAGGGACCTTCATCCTCGCTGAGTCTGACCTGGCACCTGCTTTTAAGACAACAGAAAGCCATGCATCTCTTTGTGTTTCTAATGTAATGCCCTGAGGATCAACACTGGATTCCATTCTGTGTTATAAGCGCCATCACCCAATGCAGTTTGAAGGGTTAGAGGTTAGTCTCTAAAAACCAGAGTCTTTACAGGAGATATTAAATCAGTTCTAACTACATCCTTCGACCAAATTTGTGAGGCTTTTGCAGCTGAGCAGTTGGCAGTTAGAGGCATAGATTGCATGTGTGAATTGCAACTTTTAATATTCTCTTCTCACATTATGCCTTCTACACTTATAAATACACTGTCCTGCATGTTGGTGAGCAAGGGCACAGACCAGGATGTGTGGTAACACACAGTGTCAGGGAAATGTGTATAGGTCTGGACTTGCATTCAGTTAACGTTGATATTCACTCAGTTAGAAACTTCTCCCTGAATCTGCTTCTCTGCTGGTGTGCTGAGGAAGCTCGCGGTGGCTCTTGCGTCCTTTGTGCTTCTCTGTCCGTGGAGCCGTGCCAGTTCCCTCTTGCAGGGCTGGAAGTATTTCTGTTTGCTACTATGTGGAGAAGAACTGAGTGCCATTTAGGTGCTGTGAACGGCACGCTCTCCCCTGAATGAATGTAATGCGTGACCAGCAATGAAAGGATTCGTGGCGCTGGAGCTTCCCACAGCACCTGCTTGCCCTGTATGGTTGCTGCTGCTTTTGTATCTGATGTGCTTTCTGGCGGTTCCTGCTGTCACTCTGCGTGTGCTGTTTTCAGTTGTGTGTTTAAGTCGTTTTCTTGCTTTCCAGGTGGACAGAAGAGGAGCTGAGTTTAATTAACAGCTGGGCCTTCCAGGGCGAGCGAGTGATCCATGGCAATCCCTCGGGTGTGGATAATGCCGTTGGCACTTGGGGTATGTGTATGTTTGCTGCTCTCCGGCACTGAGTGTGGGCACCTAGGAGAGACTGATAGGGTGTGTGGCAGAGCAGCAGCCACGTTTCCAGTTTCTATTGCAGTTTGTGCATGAGCTGTGGGAAGGTGCAACCAGCATTGCATTTCTGCAGATGATGATGACTTGCTTGGGGTTGCTCCAGGGAAACTAGATGGATTAGGTTGCCTCACTGCACTGAGAAAGGGCCCAGAAACTCCCAAATTCAGATCCTCCTTTTGACCTGAGGGGAGGGAGTCCCTTTTCTATCTTGGTTTGTCCCATATGTAAGCTTGGGTTGGAGCCAGACAGTGTGTTGGGAAACTGGCTGCATTGATCTCGGAGAGCTCAGTCTCCCAGGCAAGTTCTATGGTGCAGAAAACCTGTTGTAAATAACTGAAACTTATACATTCTGGAGTGAACAGAGAAACTCAATCCAGTCCAAAGGATAATGCAGTGGAAAATGCAGTCGGACAGCTGTTGTTTAGTTTCAGTTAGCAGAGACTTCCCATTGTTTTGGAAGTGTCCTTGAGACTTTTTCTTTTAATAATCTTTCTAACGAGACATAATTGCAGTGCTTCTGTAAAAGCAGGAGCGAAGCGAGACATTCTTTCTGGTCGGCAAAACTCCGTTTTGAAGGATGACTGTTGATGTGAACGTGCACATTAAGACCGGAGTCCAGTTAGAAGCCTGCATGCTCAGCTCCACCCTGGGGAATCACTGCTTCGTTTTCTTTTTTTTTTTTTTTTTAGGAAAGATTTAATATTGGCCAAACTCTTCAGCATTATAAAAATATATATGTATGTGATCCTGCAGTAGAGGAGAGCAAAGGGAAAGACATTGGGTTAATTGTGTCCAGCCAGACCCTCTCATTAAGTCAGCAGGGTTAGGCAAATTCATGCTGTCTGAGAAAATGGTTCATTTAGCTGGTGTTTCTTGCAATTACCGTCATATGCTCTGGGTGAGGTTCTAAAGATGAAAGACCTTCTGTTTCTTACGACATTATGTTATCTTGGGCTCACAGTGTACTGAGACAATGCATGTATTTTACTTTAGGTGGAGCCCTGAGATACCAGTCAGGAAAAATCACATCATTAAAGAGGTAATATTTGAGTTTAAAAATAACACTTACATACAGTGGGTGGAATATGTCAAAGATATATTAGATGGATTTTATACGGTATGAGATTGATGAAAGATTGCTAAGAGTCTGGCAGAAGAGTTTGGTAGCCAGATCTTGCTGTTGGCCATGGGCGTAGGTAGCTTGAGTGTTGTCTTGGCTTGGGGCAGACAAGCACAATGAAATGTTTAGTCATTATCTGACACTAGATGAACAGAGCACAAAGGATCAATATTAATTTCATGGCATTATGGGCAGCAGGAACAGGTCTGCTCCTGGCAGCAAATGACATTGTGGGGAGGGGGAGCTTTTTGCTTACCTGGTGGTAGAACTATGTGAAAACCAAGCTGCAAAGAGCAAATCCAGGTCCTAAATGTTCCCTTTGCCTCCTGCCAATGAAGTATAATCTGACTCCATTAAAATCTTTCACAGTGCATGAAATTGCTCTATTAGCAGTTAATGGCTACTTCTGGCTAGCCTCACAGATAGTATTTTAAAGGAAAGATTTTAGTTGAAAAACATGGATTTCAGTAAATATGTTACGGTGCTATTTATGGAGCTGGAACAGTTGTTCATTGTAACTAAGAGGAACAAGCCTGAACTCAGGCTGCTTAAGCACCTGCTTAACTTTTTGAAAACTAATGGGACTCCTTATCTTAGGTGTCTTGCTCAAACAGGCTTTTCAAAGCAGAATGGACAGCAGCTGTGTGATGGGTCTTGGCAGCTGCTGGGGTATCGTGAAGGAAGGAGGCTAGGAGATGTCTCTTGTTGCTTCTAGGGTGCCGACGTTGAGGATCTTGCTGACCAATACAAAAGTCCCTCGAAGCACCAAGGTCCTGGTGGCTGGTGTCAAGGAGAAAATCCTAAAGGTGCAGTGCCTGCATGGTTACAGATGGCAGAGAAGTGGGCTGGGGCAGGGCAGGGAGATAACCCTCGTGAGCTTAGATCTCCCTGCGCGGGCCTGCTGGCCTCATGGAGATCTCTTGCAAGATCTCTCCTGCGGTTGCTACATTCCTGCCTCGTACAACCTAACACTCGGCTGCGCTGGGAATGCGAGTTCAGCTTCCTTCCCTCTCCCCAGCATTACAGGGCTTGCCACAAAAATCACCAGTTTGCAACCATGGAAAAATTGTTCCTTCTTCTGGCCAATTTCCCCCTCTTACTCCAATTTCTACAGGTATGGGCAACTTACCATTGCCTTGCTCTGCACTGGTTTTCTCTGTGAATGAGTACCTCCAAATGAGATGAGAAATAATTCAGCCCCAAAAGACTGGGCCCAGTTTCGCCACAGTAGCCCTAGGTCTAGGGGAGCAGTCAGCTCATGTCTTGCCTCTCCCCCTCCTTCTCAGTTCCCTGCTATAATGAACCCGGTGCTGGACTCCATCAATGCAATTTCACAGGAGTGCCAAAGTGTTCTGGAAGCAATGCCTGGAAATCCATCACCAGACTATTACCCTGTACTGGAGGTAAGGGGCTTGTTCGCCTGTATTTTTAGACACTGTTAAAGTTGAACATCAAAATGTCATTTAAAGAACATTAGGTCTGAGAAAGAATTTGATAGCAGGAAATGTTCAGTTCAGTGTGAAACCATGGCCTGTGTGTGTTGCTTTCAGTACTCTTCCTGGAGCCAGGGACAGAAGATGCTGCTGGTACCTTTCTGCAGCTGTGCACAGGGAGTGGGCCCGCTGCTCTGGGGATTCATAGCTCTGGAGGTTTTGTTTCCCTTTGTTAAGAAATGCTGAGTGACTTCAGTTTGCGGTGCTGCCTCCCTGAGCTGCTGGCCAGCCACGCTCATTCTGGCAGTGGCTGTGGGTAAAGCTACTGCTTTGTCATTGCCAAGGCTGGAGTGGAGAGCAGAGAACCCATCAGCCACGGGTTTGTGATGGACTGGTTATGAGCCAGCCCCCACTGCGCTGTGCTCATCCAGGCTCCAGAGAATAACAGAGTTGTGCCCAGAGCTGACCTGACATTGATGCATGAGGTGCATACAAAGATCTGTGTTTGTTTTGGCTTTGTTCAAGGTAGGAGAGGCTGCTGTGGTGGGGGGAAAGGCTCCTTCAAGTGGAAGAAGTACTTTGCAGCACTGAAAGCGCTGTAATACTGATTCATATGACTGTAGGGTAAGGGTGTGTGGCAATGCCCCAGCTGAGGCAAATCTGGCCTGGCCCTGGATGCCAAGTGATTTGGATGGTCAGGAACTATTTGGAACCAGTAGTACAGTTCCTTGTTGGTGTCTGGATCTCACCCTTCAGCTCTCTCATGAGGTGCTCTGCCTGTCCTTGCTCTTGCTTGCTGGAGGTGACAGGATGTCTCCTCCACAGCCACATGTGTGCTCCAGAGGTGCAAGGGGCAGTTCTCAGATGTGACAAGAAGCTCCTTGTCCCAGCTCAGCTCAGGGCAGCGGTGTAGGGCCAATCTGTTAGGGGACAGTTGGTACAGCCTTTTTGCTTTAGGCTGTGTTGCACCTCGCTGTGTGTGGGTGGGCAAACCCAGGAGGTCTCCCAGAGCACGTAGAGATGGTGTAGAGGGAGGGATACTGGAAAAACTGGGCAGGAAATGTCATGCTACTCACTGAGTAGCTGTGATCCTGTAATCTCCTGTAAATCTCTCAGATGTGTGCTAGTGGGAAGTTCCCACAAATTTTATAGTAAAGTCCTGCTCCGTTTCCACCACGAGGGTGGTGGGATTTCTGTTTGCAGGGTGGGCTGGTCCTAGTGAGGGCAGAGCTGGTATTGGCTGGGGGAGATTTGGAGTCTGTTCCACATCCTCACTGTTTGTAATGTGACTTCAGACAGCTCGTCTCTACTTCAGTGCCCCAGTGGTCTGGCTGTTGAATAGAAGTATTAGGGAATGGGAGAGAGGAGGGCTTGTGTAGGCTAACTTGAAAAGTGCTTTGAGATGTCCACATGAAAAATGCCGAAGAAGCCTAGTATGTGTTCCTGAGGAAGCAGCACTGCAGTTAATTGGTTTCTGTCTTGTGCTTCTTCGTTTGTCTTGTGTCTGAAGCACAGTTCATTATATGCAGCTTATAAACTGTATATATTTTTTTAATTTTTATATATAAGTAAATATATATCTATAATATATTTGACTGTTTCTGAAATGTGTGATTCTGGACAGCATTGTATTTCAACCATTGAGCAAGTCTTCTGTGTCATAAGCTGTCATCTGATTCCTAGCAGATTTTGGATCAGGAGGTGACAGGTGTCTTGGATCATCATAGCTCTGTGCCCTCACTCAGGCATATAAAGGGGCCTCTAGATGGACGCCTGTCCAATACAGCACAAAGAACTTGATATATCCACTCTGCATGCAAGTGGCTAATTCATCTTCCTGCATTTGTTTGAAACAGAGTATAGAAATGCTTTGGAGGGGGGTAGAGGTATTATTTCTGCATCATTTCCTCCTGCGTGGTGTTGGCAGACCTGTGTGAAGCTGGGGAAGAAAGATGTGACTGACACGTGCAACAGTGCACCGTAGCTCCCGCTGCTCCGCACGCGCAGCACCTCTCGCAGCTCGCTGCGTGCCGCCTGGGCCCATCGGCAGTCAGAAAGGCGCCTGGTGGCACTGTCTGGAGAAGCTGGCCCTAGGTGAAGAGGGAGAACAGGGCTCCCATTAAGGAGCTCATCTGGGACTGGTCCTGTCTCAGCAGCCTCCCTGCTTGTGACACCCTCTGGGGCAGCAGGAGCGGCAATAACTGCGTGCTGGGGAGGCGATCTAGTTATGGTGCCAAACCGACTTTGTCGAGAGGGAGCTTCCTCCACTGACGATGCAGATGAATTGGGAGGACACTGCTGTAGTCGTGGGCCTCGTGGGTCCGCTGTTGATTCCTGGCTCTGTTCCAGGCTTGCTCTGTGAGTGTGGGCCAAGCATTTCTCTCCGTTCCTTAATTCCTCATCTTAAATACTGTGAAGAGAGGAACTGTAACTCCCACCCATGTGTGGTGTTATCCCTTACCTGGGCCATTTGGACTTTGCTGCCATGGCAGCTTTCTCCAGAAGCAGCAGCATTTGTGGCTGGCAGGGGCAGCATGGCAGAGATGCACTTACTGCTTACCAGAGCCAGGCAGCTTAGCTTGGAGAGCGGCTCACACTGCTCTCCCAAGAAGGGAGGACCCTCTTGACCCTGCTTGTGCTGGGTGCCAGATTCCTAGCATGGTGCTGGTGAGAGGCCCCTTGGCTTGTGGCCCAGACCCTGCCCACACGAGGAGGGAGAAATGCTGCACAAGGCAAACGAGGAGGTCACTCCACATCACCACTCCAGCAGTGCCGTTTCTGACTTGGCTGTCAGAAGTCCCTGGTTTTAGCTACGCTGGATGGATCGCAGGGCAGGGTGACAGCCAGGAATGAGAGATGCTGGCTCCGTGCCCTTCCCATGGCCAGGAAGGCATTTTCAGTGTCCTGTTCAACACTTGTTTGACAGGGGAGAGGTGCAACAGCCAGGACACACTGGAGGCTCTGATTTAGTGCCTAGCATGCCCGCAGGCAGCTTGCTGCGACCTGGGTTTTCCCTGTCCTGCCTGAGCTGAGCAAGGAGGTACGGGAGCTGTCATACCACTGTCACTGTGGTGGTTAGCACAGGCTGGAAGGCGCACAGGGACGGATGAGCAGTGCGGGGTGCTCAGGTACCAGCCTTGGCCTTGCTGGTCAGCGCTGCTGGGTCCTGAGATGCATTCATGGAAGTGAGATGGCTCTTCAGGGGTGGCTGGGAAGGCAGAGCAGTTCCTCTGCTCCTTGCTGAGGAAGCCCTCCCCACATGTGCTCAACTCCTGTGTATGCGATTGCTTTTAGGAACTGTTTGATATAAACCAACACCATTTAAACGTGATCGGAGTTGGCCATCCCTCCCTGGACAGACTGTGCCGGGTGACGGCCTCGCACGGCCTGCACAGCAAGCTGACCGGGGCCGGAGGGGGCGGCTGTGGCGTCACCCTGCTGAGACCAGGTCAGTAACTCTTTGCTTTACTCTGCACATCCTGCCTTTTCGCGCGGTCCTGCCGGTGGGGTCAGATTTGGGAGCAGACGGATATAACACTATTCCCTACATGGCCATGGTGGGATAGGAAGCTGTGGGATGGTGTCTAGCAGAGCAGCCTGGAGGCATAGTTTGCTGCGTTCCTTACAGAGGTGATTCCGTGCACTTATTTAGATCTTGAAGGCATTGGCCCTGCTCCAGTAGGCACATGTTGAGATGTGCAGTAGCCCATTTCTGTCTCCCTGCTGTGGCCTAGCTGACTTTTAACTGGCTGCTCTTGCCTTCCTCTTGGCAGACACCTCCCCACTGGCCGTGGAAGCAGCCAAGCGAGACTTAAGCGCCTGTGGATTTGAATGCTGGGAGACCAGTATCGGGGCCCCAGGAGTGACCCTGCACTCCTCTTCATCTCTAAAAGCAGAAGTGCTGCATGCGCTCTCCATGAGTTAAGCTTCTGCCTGTGGCAGAACTGAGCTCTTGGCACTGCATCCTTGGAGCGATAGATGTTTGTGCCCTGACGCCTGGAAACTTCTCTCTGGACTCTTCTCTCTCTGTGTGGCTGCGGGTCTCTAGCTCAGGTGCGGAGTCAAGTGCAGACATAGTATGATTGGGAGTGGGAACTACAGTGAGGACTGAGGAGCAACTGCTTGCACTTGTACTAGGTGCGAATTTGACCCAGCCTCTCAAGATCCTGTTTTGAATTTACTTACTGAACTGCTGAGCTAATCTCAAGGGGCAGGGGAAGAGGGTCTTGGCTGGATTCCAGCTTGGATAATGACACTTTGCTTGGTTCTCCTGCTTCAAATGCATGTGGTATCTCTTCACTTCTCCCTTGGCATCCTGCGAGGGTACAGCAAGGCTGGCATGGTGGGTGTGCAGAGTGCTTTCATGTTTGGGGTGAAAAGCATCTTGGCAGCTCAGGGCTTGACACTCAGGTCTCCATCATTCCTGCTGGACTGCAGTTGAGTATGGAGAGAAAACCTTTAAATACAGCTCTTCCTTGCTACTAATTAAGAGTTTTGGATAATTAAAATGGAAGAAACAATACAATTCTAATGTAATTATCACTGTTTTCACTCTCTCCCATAATCTCTGTTTCTGTCTAGGCTGATAAACAGAGTCTGAAACTCTAGTTGCTGTTCACATGCTCTAGGTCTGGTTCAAACAACTGTCATCTGCTGGGAGGGTAGTAAAAGCAAAAGAATCCTTAAAATTTCTACTCGCAATAGCCATTTTGGTATCTCTTGTGCTTCAGTCATAAATGAGCACATTCTTAGCCCCCTACCTGTTGTTGGGTATGTAAAATGTTATCTATCAGGGTAGGTAAAAATTGGTGTTTGGTAAAAGAGCAAACACAAACTTGCTTTAGTTTAAAATAATTTTTTTCAAGTAGAATAAGTTTTTTTCCTCTTCAAAAGCTGGCCATAATTTGCAACTGACAAACTGTAAAACCTAACTGTATTTAAACTTATTACATTAATGTAGTTTATAATTTTGAAATTTTAATAAGCGGTACCACTAAACTGGAGGGAATTGGCAGGTAAGTGTCTGAAGCCAGAGGATTTTGAAGTAATAGGCTGTCTTTTAGTGGCTGTGGTTTCTTCTGTACCTGCCAAAGACATTTTGTCTTTGTTTTGTTTGCCTGGTTTATTTAAGTATAGCTCTGTTCAAAAAGGACATCGTTCAAAGCCGAGTGATCCGTCGGCAGAAGTGGGGAAGCTTGCCTTCCTCTGCCAGTATAGGAGTAAACAGCCAAGTGTAAGAAGCTGAGATCTGCTAGCTCTAAAATCTTGGCGTCATGATGACCAGGTTTAGTTCACTGATCAGAGATAAAACTGTCTCTGGTTTTAATAAATTGATGTTTTTTAAGTGTAAAGTGTTCTTTGATAATTATGCTGGATACAAAAGGAGAAAAGTACCTTACACTGCTTCAATAAAAACAAGTTTCAAATGCTGGTTTTCTACATGTCTGATTACAATTCCAATTTGCATCCAAGAACAGCTTTACACTAATCACAAGTCAAAAAGCCTAATAAATAATTTACCATTTTCTAATACAGTGTAATCAATGTGAATATCTGACTGCATGTTGACTCTAAAACTGCTTAAATGTGTCTGTAGTTTCTCCTGGTTAGCACAAAGAAACGCCAAATTCAGTGCGAGGAAACTTAACTTCAAAAAAACATGTCTTCTGTTGATCCTCATTAGCTGTTTTCTTTAGAAGAAGACCTAGCAGTCACAGTACAAGTGCTGAAGGAGTACACACTAAAGGAAGTGAATAAAAATTTTGGTTTGCTGGTTTAAATTATAATTAAAATTGGCCATTTAAATAGATCAAGCCCTTAGCCAGTGCAGTGAAATTAATTATTAAAAAGCCACTGAAATGAACATATTGCTGGTGCCAGAGGAGTGCGACCTGGTTTGTCTGGTAGTGAAATACGTTCCCTTCCCTGTGCTAGCGGGCTGCTCCCTGCTCCCCGCGGCACGACTCTCGCTGTGCCTCCCCGCTGCCACGGGCTGGTGCCCGGGGGGCCTCGGCGCTGCCGGCGCGGCCGCGGCGGGGTCCTAACGCGCCTCGCGCCGGCGGGCGGGCGAGGTGGAGGTCACGGCGCCGGAGGAGCGGTTCTCCCGCTTGTGCGTCGCCTCCCCTTGCTTCGGGGCTGCAGGATGCCCGTCGGCAGCCGGGAGCTGCCAGACTGGCCGTGTGCTGGAGAAGCGTCTCTCCCCTTAACCGCGACTCCTCCCAGGGTCGCCTCGGAGCCTGGCCCCGGTGTAGACTGTAGGTCTTTGTAGCTTGCTTGGGGGAGAGGGTGAACCAAAGGTATGATCTCAGTTAAGCCAGTGGGTTTCCTTGTGTAAATGTCTTTTAGGAATGTGTATGCACTCGGCTTCCCTGGGCTTGCTCTGGTCTGCAGCCCAGCGGCTACGGGGCTCGCCTCAGACGGTAAGTGAGGCTGCCCCGGCGTTCCTGGTGGTTCCTGCTGCGTCCTGGCCGGGCTGTAGGTGCCCTCTGTCCCAGTGAGCTTGGTTTAACTTTCCCTTCTACCAGCAGTTAGGGAAGGGGCCACGTGAGCCCTTCAGGAAAGCAGCTGCTGAAATGATCTGTGCTGAAAACAGAACTGCGGTGCGGTGCGGTGCAGAGCCCCTCTGCAGCAATATTGGGATTTGTGGGTTGTGCCCGGCCCTGCTCCTCCACCAGCGCCGCTGGTGCTCGGGGGCAGCTGAGCTGCTTAGGCTGCAGATGTGGCAGCGCCGTGAAAGTCATGGGCTTGGCTGGTAGCCGTTCGCTTCCGCCGTGGTCTGAGCTGACCCTCGGTGGCTGGAGCCAACAGCAGCCGATTCTGTAGGCTGTCCTGAGGGTAATTCTGTCTCCGTCCACTTTGTGCCAAGTGTCACCTAGATCCAAATCAAACACAAGCATGGGCCAACTGCCTCGTGTTTCCTATCCCTCGAAACAGGAGACTCCCGATCCTCAGGGAGCCAGTGCTGTGTTACTCTCTGATGTGGCCGTGCGAGCAGCAGCAGTGCTGGCCTTGTCTCAGCTACCGAAGAGCCACCTGACAGTAACAGGAGCCAGCTAGTGCTGGAGGCTGAGCTCAAGGCGGTAGCTAGGCGGTGGCCGGCTGTTACTGGCCCGCTGAGCCGTGCCGGTGCTTCGGGACGCAGCGGAGCGTGCTGAATGCACCATCTCTGTTTCGTATTTCATCTTCTAACTGCAGCAGGGCAGTAGCTGGGGGGCTTCATGCTATCCCAGGACCGCTCCGCGGAAATTCGAGACCTGTGACGCTCATCCTGCCGGCCCCTCTGGTTCCTTCGTGAGTGAAGACGCAGAGGTGGCGCGAAGGAGGTGGCAGAGCGCCGGGGCTGCGGTGCTGAGCGACTGCAGTTGCAGCGGGGCGCTGCGGGGTGCAGGGTGGCTGCGCGCCGGGCTAGTTGCGAGTGGCCTGGTTGTGCCGAGGGGCCACGGCCTCTTCCCAGGGAGGCTCCAGCGGCCTACGGAGGTTTCCTTCGGTCTCCGCCACCGCAGCAGGCGCAACCAGGCCTGTTGCTCTTGCACTTCTTGTGCTTCTCTGATCCCTGGCAGAGTGGAGATGTGCAAGTTTCCGGCCTGATTGCCGGAGGGGATTTGTGGCAGGAGTGGGCTGGAGGGTCACCCCCGGCACCGGGGTGGCCGAGCACGTTCCTGCTGCGTGCTGCAAGGGGGGAGTGGAGACCGGCTCTGCCCGCGCCGAGCATCCGCTGCCTTCCCTGCCCTCCCGGACAGGCTTGGGGCGAGGGGCTGGGAGCAGGGCCTCATCCTGCACCGCCCCAGTCCCAGGCTGGTGGGACAGGAGCCCCAGGAGCTCCCCTGGGAAGCTCCCATGCGTGGAGGAGGAGGAGGAGGATGCCTGGGCCTCGCTGGAGTCGTTCCCTTTGCCGCGGGGAGCAGAACTGCCTAAGTCAGCAGCTGGAGCCAGTCCCAATTTGTTAGAAGTAAGCACGGATTTAACATCCATCTGCAAGCGCTGGAGTGCCCGCTCTCTCCTTTATTTATTCCTCCCTCCCTCCCTCCCTTGCAGGCTCAATCAGGGAGGCTTCATAGGAGCCTCGCTACAAGCAGCCTGATTACCGGGGAGGGTTTGGCACGTACCTGGCACTTGCGTTTGCGCAGGGCGCAGAAATCACCTTTCAGCCGCACCGACCTGCCGCCGTCTCCCGCGGCTCCTCGAGGTGCGCGGTCCTGCTTCCGCAGAGCAAGTCCCGCAGGTCGCCTGCGGCTCGGCCGTGCTTCCCGCGACGCGAGCCCGAGCCGCGGGCGCGGGACGAGGCCCGCCCGGCCCTGCTGCGGTTTGCAGATCGAGGAGCCCAGCGCTGGTGCCGAGCGAGCCCGGGGAGCGTGCCGTCCCGCAGGTCCCTTCCCTCCTCTCCCCCGGGCCACGCTGCGAGCAAGCCGCTGCTTCCCCCCCTGCGCTGCCCCTGCTCCTCTCTCCTGTCTCGTTTTATGGATGTGTCGTGGAGCAACGATTGCTGCTGAAGGATTAGCCTGGTAATTTGGCTAATTTTTCTTGAGCTTCATTTTTCACATTATGAGCTTTGCAAAAAGACTAACGATCCCAGTTTTGCCTCTAATAGCCAGCACGGGAACGGGGAGGGGAAGCGAGGCTCCATCCTTTAGCAAAAGGGAGAAAAAAAAACCGCACGCGGGCGCCTGGGAACGTGGCCGCGGTGGGTGGCCCTGGCGTGGGCGGCTGCGGGCGGAGGGCGGCCGAGCCGCCAGCCCCACGTGGGAGACCCGGCTCCCTCCTCCGCCCGTGCGACGGATCGGCCACGTTCCCCAGCAGCTGAGGAATTTGGGCGGGGGGCTCCGGAGGGCAGGGGCATCCTCGGGGCCCGGTCCCCGCCGGCGGCCCGGGGCGCCGAGGGGCTGCGGCGAGGCGCTTTCCCGCGCCGGCGGGCGCTCGCCTTCCCTGCGAGGCGCGGATGGCATTTTTCCTTTTTCTAATCCGTGTCAGCACCGGCTTCTTTCTGCTCTGATGAGTAGATCCTAAAGAGGCAGTGACATTATTTGAGATAACAGAGAGAACGGAAAAAAAAAGGGGTCAGCGATAGAGGGAAAATGTCAGCGCGCAGCGACGGAGCGGGGACGCTCGCCGGCCCCCCGGACGCCTGGGCCCGCGGGCGCCCCGGGGCGTGCGGGCACCGGCCGGGCGCGCGGCGCGCGTCTTCCCCTCCGTCTCTGCCTTCCCCTTCCCCTCCCGGCGCGCTGAAGGTTTTGAAAGTTAAGTATTACTGTCTGCTTTGTTGTTGCCTAACTACGACAGACAAATTGAGAACTAGTTGTCAAAATGTCAGTGCACAACAAATCAACATTCAAAATGAGTCTCAGCACTATGTGGTGTATAATTAAAAAAAAATCCTTTTTAGAAATTTCAGCAAGCGTTGGCTCCGCTTTATATTTGTCTGTGTGATTAATAAAGGCAGCTAATTTTCAGACTTTAAAAACAGCTAGAAAATAGCTCCTAATTACATATTAGGTTCCAAGCGGCCCCCGCTGAGCAAGGCTGGTATTGGTGGGCCAGAGAATTTGGCAGGGGCTTAATTACATTCTGAGCATCATCTAATTTTAGTTAAATGTAATGTAATCAGCAGCAGATGTCTGAAATAAAATATGAATTATGAATATGATGAAATTTCATTCTTGAATAAAAAAGTAATTTGCTATTTAGTTCATTAAAGTCGCAGAGGTTTATTAGGGAGCAGGTATACGGTGTGGCGGGGCTGTATTAAAATGATATTTCAGAGAGAGTAGGAAAATTGCATTAAAGGTGCTAAAATATTCTGCCGGGACGAGGCGCTGGTTGGGAATTAACATTTATAAAAATAGCGGCCCCGCGCGCCGCTGGGGCGCCGGCGGCCTCGCTGCCTCGCGCCCGGGGTCCCTCGTGCCGCCGCCAGCCGAGAGCCGAGCCGTCGAGACGGGCTCGCTTGGCCGTCCGTTTTGTTTGTTTTTTCCCCAGCCGCAGCGTCGATTCGCCGCGCGGCGCCGGGGCCGCGCCGTATCCTCGGCAGCTTCGTGGGCTTCAGCTTCTGCAGTTTAAACTGCTTTTCTTTATTCCTCCGTGGCCCGGGTTGACAGAGAGACATCTCCGGGAGCAGGAGAAGGACGGCTCGGGCGGTATTGCGCTGCTCTGCAGATGCTGTCGCTCTCGTCCATCCCCGGTGCCGGGAGGAAGCCCGCGGCTGGCGCAGCGGCGCCGGCGGAGCCGCGGCCCCGTCCGCGAGCGGCGGGGACCCGCCGGGGGCTCGCGGGGCGGCCACTGCCCGGCGCCGGCGCCCGCTCCCTCGCCCGCCCGCGCGCCCGCGCCCGCGCTCCTCCCCTTCTATTCATCAAGGCCGTGACAGCTAAAATTTATTTGAAGATGAAGAAAGTGCCGGCTAATCCTTTCTGCGAGACAGTGATAGACTAGCGGCTCGGGAAGAATTGCACAGCAGTAATGAAATTAGGCTAAAACTGCTGGCGGATAGCAGATAATTGCCCTTGTCTGTCACTAGGAATAACATCTCCCAAATCCAGCACAACGATTGTTAAAGTTGCGGGAATTTGTTTTATTATTTTTATTTATTTTATGCTTTCGGTTTTGTTTTCTGAAGGCGGCAAAAATGCAGGCGAGCGGGAGCTGGTCGCGGCCCCGCCGGCTGCCGGGGCGCCCGCTCCGCTGCGCTCCGCTCCGGGGGCCGGGGCCGGGGCCGGGGCGCCCGCTCGGGCTGCGGCGCGCCGTCGGCGCTGCCCAGCGGCCGTTTACTCTGTAATTGATGGCGGGCGGCGGCGGCGCGGGTGAGTGAGTGCACTGGCCGGCGACAGCAATGTTTTATGCGCGAGGGCTGGCACGGGTAATTTACTGCGGCCGGCAATAACATATTTCACTTTCCGTCTCCCAGATGAAGATTACTTGTGTTTGAAAGGGCCTGAATACACAGTCGATTCTGCTTAAGCGCTCGCAGCCAGCCGAGCACCGAGAGCGCCCGGCTGCTCGGCGGTGCCGCCGCGGGCGCCGAGCGCGGAGCCTGCGCTGTGGGCGCCCGGCGCGGCGCGGACACGCGCCTCCCCTGACATTTCGTGCGGCCGGGTGAGGAGCTCGCTGGCATTTCGGCGAGGGGCTCGGGAAAGGTCAGAGGACGCTAAAGGTTGGCGGGGGGCGGCCGGCCGCCGCGCTCGCTCCCGCCTGCCCGCAGCCCCTCCGGAGCCCGGCTGACGGCCCCGGCGTGCGTGGCCCTGCGAGCGCCGCGCGCTAACGACCGCCTGGTATTTCAGCTCCAAAAGGTTTCCCTTCGCCGAAATACCAGGCTGCTGCGGCAAAGCCGGGCCGGGCCGGCCGCGCGCCAGCCCTGCTCCGCGCCGGCCGCAGCCGGGGCCGCGCCGGCCGCCCACCCTGGCCCCAGCGCCCGCCGGTCAGAGCCGGCAAACGCTCGGTTTTGCCGCTTTTTCCCTTTCAGATGAAAGAGGAAAGGCAGCGGGACGGCCGAGCTCTTCGCGGTTGCGAACACGCGATGCGTTCGGCTCCCGGCACGGGCCTGGCTACTCTTCGCCCCCCGGATCGCGCCCCAGAGCCGAGCTGGGCTCCAGCCTCCAGCTGCACTGCGGGAGGCTGCTCAGGAGGCGGCGGCGGGGCCGGGCGAGCGCTGCCCGTGGCCGGGGCCGGCTCGCGCCTTTGCAGCCGTCTCCCGCCCCGGCCCGCTCCGGCGCCGGCCCCGGGCAGGCTCCGGCTCGGGTCCCGGCGCTTCCCCTGCGGCTCCGCGCGCCGTCGCTGCTCCTGACGCTGCCGGCGCGCTTCTGCAGCGGCCGCCGGCGCGGGAGTTTCGTTAATGGATGCTAATGTGTCACCGAGCCCATTTGTCTTCATTTGGTGCCAGGCAGCAGGATGCCGGGCCGGGAGCCAGGGCCGGGCGCCGATCGCTGCCGCCGCTGCCACCCCACCGCGGACCCCGGCTGCTAGTGACGCCGGTGCAACCAAAACCGGCCCGTTCCCGCGCGCGGCGCAAAGCTGCCCCATCCGGGGCCGACGGCAAGGGCAAATCCTCAGTGCAGCGAGGCTCAGCGCGTCCGTCCGCGTCTCCATGGTCGTTCTGGAGCAGCGCCCGCGGAGCGCAGCCCGGAGGCACGTGGGCACTGCCATGCCGTGCCGTGCCGCGCCGCGCCGGGCGTTCCCGCGCCCTTCCCACGTCACCTGGCGGCCTCCCGCTCCGCCGAGCCTGGGGCCACGGCGCCGGGGTCCTGCTGGATTCCTGCATGGAGCCACTCCACTGGAGCCGCTGGTGGGTAATTTCTGATTAAGGATTACTGTACCATCGGCTTCAGTTTGATTGCAGATGTTTTTAATTATATCGTATAAGATCGTATTATGTAATTGCATTTATCTGATTGAAGCCTTAATTATAGGATTTCATAATGGTATGACTGGGTAAATATACCATTGCGTCTGTTGTCCCCCAATGAAAATTAGGTGCTTCATGTCTTTATTGCATTATCCTGGAGAGGAGTTTAGATTGGAAAGAAAGAAATTAGAGAGAAGGCAGGAAAGGCAAGGTCGTCCCCTGGGCCCGGGCCTCTTGCAGGTGGGCGACGCGCAGGACGGCCGGCCGTGCCCACGGTCTGCCCGCCGCGAGCCGCCGGAGGCTCCCGGAGAGTCGTCTCCAGGCCACGCGTCGCCTCCCGGCCGGGCATTGCCTCCCGGCCAAGCATCAGCCTTCCTGAGCATCACTCCCGGCTGGATGTCGCCTCCCGGCTGGATGTCACCTCCCGGACGAGCGACAGTTCCCAGTCGGACTGAACATCACCTCCTGGCCAAGCCTCCCCTCTTGGCCGAGCTTCGCCTCCCGGGTGAGCGTCGCCTCCCCGGCGCGGAGCATCCCCGCGGGCAGGACCCGGCTGCCCACGACACGTCCCGCAGCTCCGTCTGTCCCTTCTCCCTCTGCGCCGCCCTCCCGGAGGCTGCTGCGCGGGGGCAGCTCCGCGAGCTTAATCCAGCCTTTCGGGCACAGCTGGGATCAGGGTGCTGCTGCCCTGGAGGGGACGAGGCCGGGGAGCGGAGACGCGGGTGATAAAATGCTCTCGGCGCGCGCCGCCGCGGCCGGGCCGAGCTGCCCTTCACCTTGGTGCTGCAATGCCGGAGCCGGTGTTTTCTGCAGTGATTTTTGCAAGATCGATGTTGCAATTACCATTTTGTTAACGGCGGCTGGTACAATGTATTAAAGGCGATTACAATTAAAGAACAGGAGGCCGGGAAGCCGCTGCGCCATCGGCTCCGAAGGTGGAAGCTGCAATTAGATCTAATGGAGGAACCGAGCCAAAGGTCCTCCTGACACATCCCCGTTGCTGCGGAGCATCCTCGGGGCCATCGCTGGCTCGGAGCGCAATTAGCTTTTAGACACCGGGCGAGGGGCGCCGGCGAGGGGCGCGGGAGCTTCGGCGGGAGGCAGTGGCGGCCGCGGGGCGAGCGGCCGGGGCAGCGGGCGTGCGCGGTGCGGCCGGGAGCGCCCGGGGTGCCAGGCGGACCGTCCCGGCCCAGGTCTGGCTGCTGCTCTGCGCTCGAGCTCGCCCCGCTGCAGACTGAAAACTGGTTTTAAGATAATCTCCTTTTATTCATTTATCCTTTTTTTTTTTTTTTGGAGGGCGGAAAGAGGCACTTCTGTAAAATTGATATTTCCATTAATAACTGCACACAGCAAAATAATTGCAAAGCCCTCCGCCTTAATTGCAGGCCACGTGGTTCCCCAGGAAGGCGCTAACGAAGTGGTTCAGGCGCTGCTAACGGGCGAGGAAGGGGCTGCCGGGGCCAGGCCTGCGCCAGGCTCGTTAGCGCGCGGCTCGTTAGCGCGGGGCACGGCCAGCCCCCTCCCGGGTTTTGCAGCGCGGGGGCGAAGTGAGGGCTGGCTGGCCGGGAGCACCACCGCGCTCCGTGCGCCTCCCGGCTCGTTTGGCACCTCCCAGCAGGAATTAAAGGGAGGTTCAGGTTTTTTGTTGGAGCCTTTTTTTGGTTATAATCCGCAACATGTGGTTCGTGTGGTGTCTCATCGCTAATAGGTTTAGGATTATTGGAATACGCACAAATCCAGAATCGAGCTGTCACTCTGCTCGGTGCGGTAAGGTGATTTCATTAGGATTTAGGTTTAGAGCAGCCTCTCTCTCTCTCTCTCTCTTTTTAATATTATTTTTATTCAATTACATCAGCAATTCATGAAACTTCAAAGACGTTTCATCAGCACAACCTAAATGCGGTCGGATTGCATTATTGAAAGAGAGAAAGAAAAAGAAAACATAAGCTACTGCTTTAATGGAATTACTGAAAGGGGGGTTTTAATTAAAAACAAAGGTTGGGATGAGGTCTATCCATAATTTAGTGCTGCTGGATGTAATATCTGCTGCTGGTTTAATTTTAATAAATGTATGTATTATTAACGGTGTGATCTATATTTCCTAACGCAGGCGGAAGGACCGGCCGTCGCCCCAGGTAGGGCTGCCAGCGCCTCGGCTGCCGCGGCGCCCCGGGCACCGCGCTCGCCCGCCGCGGCGCGGGACGACCCGAGCGCCGGGTTAGGGGACGTTTCGCTGCCCACGAGCCGGGCCGGGGCGCGCGGGGGCTGGGGCCGCGGGGGCTGGGGCCGTGGGGGCCGGTTCCCGCGCCCGGGCTGCTCGGGCGCCCCAGTTCCCGCGCTGCGGTGCCCCGGTTCCCGCGCCGCTCCGGCGCACCCAGCACCCTGGTGGCGCTCCCCCCACCCCCGATCTCCGTGCTGCCAGGCGATGCATGCTAATAAAAACAAATTAACTTGTATAAACATTAATTTTCCGGCATACATACATCCCGGCCTCATTATAACGGAGCTCCCAGGAGCCAGGGGTTTGGCGTATTGTAATGAGGCGCATGCTGTAGTAAAAGTTCTTCTAATAGGATTTATTTGCGGTAATTGTGATTGGAGGCACCGTGCCATCGCCCCCCGAGCCGCGGCAAGGGGCTCCGAGGGCGCTTTGCGGCGAGCTGGGAGCCGCGGGGGCCGGGAAGCAGAGCCCAGAGCCCTCGCGGGCGCCGCCGACCGAGGAAAAGCCGCTTTTGTCGTCTTCCCCCCTAAAACGCGGCTTTGGCGAGGAGGAGGCACCCGGGGCAGGGGAGGCGGAAGGGAACCGCAGCGCAGCGAAGCCTCGCGTCCCCCCCGCGGGAGAGGGCGGAGGGGAGAAACGCGGCTCGACGGAGCGCGCCGCAGCCGAGGTTTGCGGCGGCAGCCCCGGCTCGGCCGCGCCGGCGTCCGCGGGGACGCGAGGGCGGGCGGGGGCCGGCGGCCCCCAGGCACCCACACGGTCCCTTCTGCTCTCGGCAGCACCCGAAACGCGCTGAGAGGTCCCCGGAGGGGGGAGCGAGGCCGGGGCAGCTCCCGGCCGGGGGCCGCGGGGCGCCTCGCCGGCGGAGCGCCCGGGCCGGGCAGGAACGTGCCGGTTAGGCGAAGGCTCCTGGCTAGCCGGGCCGGGCGATGCGCCGGGCCGCGGAGGCGTCGCTGCGTGGGCCAGGCGGCGGTTTTAACGCAAGCGCCGGCCGAGCCCTCGAGAGATCCCCCAGCTCTGCCGGGACCCCCGACGCCATGGGACCCCCTGGCTCCGCAGGACCCCCGGGGCTGGGCCGGGCGCAGCCGAGGGGAGCAGCCCCTGGTGTGGGGCGCACCTGCAGTGCCTGGGGGGCCCGGGGGGCCGGTGCCCACGGTGCAGAGGAGCAGCGCAGGCGGCCCCCGCTGCCCCCCGGCCCCGCTGTGCTGTGCCGGTTTGGCTCCCCACTCCCTCCCCCTACGCTCCTCGCCGCAGCTCCCCTTCGGAAATTTATGCTCCTGTTCACGGCGTTACATGTCTTAAAAAAACCTCCACTTAACGGCCCCCATTGATTTCCTGCCAGGTAGGAGAGGAGAGGAAAATTGCTCCCGGCACGCCGCGGTGCTGGAGGCAGCGGGCACCCACCGCTGCCCGGGCTTGGAGCAGGCTGAGGCAGCGGGATGCTCTGGGGTGCCCCAGGCAGGGGGATGCTCAGGGAGGCTCAAGGTAGCAGGATGCTCTGGGGCACCAGAGGCAGCGGGATGCTCTGGGGTGCCCCAGGCAGCGGGATGCTCAGGGGCACCCAGGGCAGCGGGATGCTCTCGGCTGCTGGAGGCCAGGGCGCGCTGCCTGGTGGCCCGGGGACGGGGAGGATGAGGCCGTGCGCAGAGACGGGCGCGCGGCCGCGGGCCGGCGGGCTCCGTGTGAGCCGCGGCTCCCTGCCGGGCCCGGCCAGCCCAAGCAAGTCCGGGGAGCTGGGATTTCACGGCTAAAAAGCCGGGAGCGTGCCGTGGCCACCAGCCGGCTGCTTCCCTGCCCAGCCCCGCCGACGCACACAGAGCCGGAATTAAAAACACTAATAATACCCAAAACCAGTCAAAATAAAATGGAGTCGTTACAAGGGAACCAACCTGAACAAACAAACGCTGCCCTGATTCAATTAACGAAGCGCTTAAGCATATAATATTGTTAAGCAAAGCACAGCAGCCTGCTGATGTGTTAATCATACTTGTGCCAGGCACAGCAAAGCGGGAGGCGACCGGTGCGGGCGCGGGGCGGCCGGTGTCGCACGGGGCGGACGCGCCGCCGGGGCCGCCGGAGCCAACGGAGCCGCCGGGGCCGCCGGAGCCACCGGAGCTGCCGGAGCCACTGGAGCCGCCACCTCTGCATGTCAGACCCAGCTCTGATTTTATTTCAATTTCATTTAACCAAGGCAATTTCTGAGTAGCCCTGGGTCTGCGCCTGGCAGCGCTGGCTCCCCGCGGGAAACATTCTCCCCGCGGGAACGAACCGACACTGCGGATTGCGGGCAAGACCTGCCCCGGCGTCCGCCGCCGAAATAAACCAAAACCGGGGAGCGGCCGGCCGGGGAATCGGGAGACTGGGGAGCCGCCGGCCCGGGAAATGGGAAATTGGGGAGCTGCCAGCCCAGGAATAGGGGAACTGGGGAGCTGCCGGCCTGGGAAATGGGAAACTGGGGAGCTGCCGGCCTGGGAACCAGCTGGGCCCAGTTTAGGAGTAGCAGGATAAAAAACCTGCAACCTGCAGCGCTGGAAAAATTGCCCTCAAAGTAAACAGAAAGTTTATTCAAATAATTTCCGCTGCAAATTGTCTCCTGAAATGAATCTGAAAGTGTTTTTGAATCAATTCATTGGTTTTATCAGAAGCCAAAAGTACAGGTTAATGGAACTCAAATGGATCCCATCTGAATTTTAAATCCTTGCAGAAGGGCTGGATCATTACGGCTCAGCCATTGTGAAGCCTGACTTCACTCCTTGAGCAGTGGAAATTGAATAATTGATGTAATTTGAATAACACTAGGATTTGTAATGATATTGAAATGTAAAGATAAAAAGGAATGTAATCAAAAGCTGATAGCAAACAGTTGTTAATATGCACTTTGGGGCAGGCATGTTGCAAGAAATGTGCCATTTGAAGTGTGTGCTGAAAATGCATTTAATGAGCGGGGGAAAGAAATACAGTGAATGACTAAAGGAAACCATATTCATAAATAAGATGCAAAATTTTCACCCGACTCAGCAGAGCTAACGCTTAGAGAGTGGATAATTATTTAAATGCAAAATCATTATAATCCCAAATCATATCTGAAGAAATTGATTGCTTTGCTTTCGTGTTTGACGTTACCGCGAAGCCCGCGGAAGCGGCTGGCGCCGGGGTCGCTCCTGCCCGGTTTCTGGAAGTTTTCCGGGGAAATCGCACCGTGCTGCTCCGCTCGCCGGGGCCGGGCGCATCCCTCGCCACGTGCCCCGGGCTCCGGCTCCGCACCGAGGCGGGAGGCATCCCGGCACCTCCCGGGATTTCATCCCTTCGGAGCCGCGAATATCCAGGGAGGCGGGAAGCTCCGGCGCCGCCGGGGCCGCGGTGCCCTCGCAGCCTGCCCCTTGGCCGCCTTTTCGGCAATTCCCCTTGCAGCGCCCCGAAAGGCTCCTCGGTGCCGGCAGCAAATCGTACAGAAAAAAAAAAAAAAAAAAACACCAAAAAAGGCTTTGGGGTGGAGGCGCAGGCTGCGCCGCCCCGGGAGCCCGGCGCGCGGGCGCAGGACGGCGCCGGACGGCGCCGGCGGCTCCTCGGCCGCAAGCCCGGGCTCCCGGTCGCGGCGAGGCCGCTCAGCCGAGCACGTTTCCTCTCGCTTTGCAGCTTGGCTTTAGTAACATCATCATTATTATTTTTTTAAGGAGAATTTGATAAAATCCAGCAATGCACCTTGCTGCTACCACGGAGGAGGGAAACCTGCCGCGGCGCCAATCGGGGCACCAGCTCCTGCCGCTCCGGCAGCCCGGAGGCAGGTGCTGGGTGCTGGGTGCTGGGTGCTGGGTGCCAGCGGCGGCCCCGCGCTCCCAGGCTGCAGGCGTGCGTGTTCACGATGGCCGGGTCTCCGCGGGCGCCGGGTGCCTGCAGCCTCCGGGCGCTGTTTGCAAATATAGGTTATTAAATTGATTTTTTTGCTGTTGTTCGTTTGGTTTCTCCCCCCTCCTTTTCCGTGCTCGATGGACGTTAAAGCGAAAGCCGCGCTCGGCCCCTCGGCGCGCGGCGCCCATGGGTGCCTCGGCGGGAGCAGACGGCCGGTGCCCGGGACCCGCCGGGGCGTCCCGCTTGCCGCGGGCCGGCGCCTCGCCGCCGGCGGGGCCTGGCAGAGCTTCGGGTGCAGGAAGCCGGCGCAGGAATTCGCTCGCCCAGCGGCCGCGGAGGGCGACGCGGGGATTTGGCTCGGGGCCGTGGTTGCCGAGCCGCCGCCAGGCACCGTGTGTGAAGAGAGGTTGTTGCGTTGATTTTTTTCCCCCTTTTCTTTCTCTTTCCCCTTCATATGCTCAAGGAACATTAAAATTAAAGTGCTGCTTCGCCTCCCGCGGGGCGAGGAGCGCCGGTGAGCGCGGGCCGGCCGCATGCCTGTGCCGTGCCGCACCATGCCATGCCGTGCCACACTGCACCATGCTGTGCCATGCCATGCCGTGCCATGCCATGCTGCACTGCACCATGCTGTGCCATGCCGTGCTGCACTGCACCATGCTGTGCCATGCCATGCCGTGCTGCACTGCACCATGCTGTGCTGCACCATGCCATGCTGTGCTGCACTGCACCATGCTGTGCCATGCCGTGCTGCACTGCACCATGCTGTGCCATGCCATGCCATGCTGCACTGCACCATGCTGTGCTGCACCATGCCATGCTGTGCTGCACTGCACCATGCTGTGCCATGCCGTGCTGCACTGCACCATGCTGTGCTGCACCATGCCATGCTGTGCTGCACTGCACCATGCTGTGCCATGCCGTGCTGCACTGCACCATGCTGTGCCATGCCATGCCATGCTGCACTGCACCATGCTGTGCTGCACCATGCCATGCTGTGCTGCACTGCACCATGCTGTGCCATGCCGTGCTGCACTGCACCATGCTGTGCTGCACCATGCCATGCTGTGCTGCACTGCACCATGCTGTGCCATGCCGTGCCGAGCCACAGTGCACCATGCTGTGCTGCACCATGTCCATGCCCTGCCACACCATGCTGTGCCGTGCCACTCTGCACCATGCTGTGCCATGCCGTGCCGTGCCACACCGCATCCTTGCAGCTGAGCTTGCTGCCGCCGCCACCTCGGCGATGCCGAGAGCACGGTGAGGACTCAACCAGGGGAGGCGAGTCGCTGGGCTCTCATGGCCTAGAGCTGCGTTTGCCCTGATTTGGGGGGTCCCTGTTGCCCTGGGGCCGCCCGCGGCGGGTGCTGGCTCCGCGGGTGCCGTCCCCGCGCTCCCGCCGGGGAGCTGGGCAGATCGTTTGTGTTAGCAAAAAAGCAGATTAAAAGCTGCCAGAGCAATTCGCTGCCGCTGAATTGCTAACGCGCTGGGTGCAGCGGGATCTGCTGCAGTTGTCTTGGTCCTGAGCCACGGTAATTGTATGCCATGAAATATTTATTCATTTTCATTTCAATTTCATTTCCAACATGTATTTCCTATAAAATGATGTGGGAAAAAAAGAAAAAAAAAAAGAGAGGAAGAATCGCCCTCGAAGCATTTATCATCATCGCTGCCGGTCCCTTCCTAGGGGTGGTCCCGCCGCGCAGACCACCCGGCCTGGGCGACTCGCCTTGCCGCAGAGGTTGAGGTGCTGCCTGTGGCCCTGCCGGGAGGTTTCGGGGGCCGGGCCAGGGCCGCGGGGGGCGAGGGCACCGCCGCCAGCTCCCCGCCCCGTATCGCCTCACTCCAAATAGGTGTAAAACTGTTGTTATTTCCAGCCCGCTCGCACGCGCCAGCCGATAAGCAGTTGATTACTTGCCCTCCCAGCCCTCGGCCCGATTTGCATACAATAAATATCACCGTAGGACGCGTGCACGGGCGAGCTGAGCCACGGCTCATGCTTTATTTATGAGAAATAAACACAAGATCAAGTTTGCATAATCAACACATATTTAATTTGTGAGTTCTTCGACTCGGGTCTTCGGCTGTAACCAGACTCTGCGCGTGTGCGCGCGCGCGTGTGACCATCGGGTTTCAAGTCTCTTCATTAAGTAGCTGTCAGATTTTGGTCGGATGTTAGCTTTCCGAGAGTGGGATTTGCTGCGGCTCACACGGCCGTGACGCCTGGCCCCCGCGGCCGGGAGTGCGCGCGGGGCAGCGGGATTCTCCCCCTTTCCGACTGCAGGGTGGAAAGAAGAAATCTTGCACGCATCGCTTTTGAGAAGTTCCCTTTAGTGCCTTAAAACCTGATTTTTATTTTACTATAATTTGTCGATTTGAGCTTCCTCGTGCATGCTAATATATGCAAAAAAACACTGGGGCTCCTATTAAAATGCCATGCAAATCTAATGAAATTAATGTTGGCAACAAATATTACCTAATGGAAGAGCCTCCAGGAAAAAAAATGAGTGCAAATATATATTTGCACATATTTAAAGGACTCTGTCAAGTAGTTTAGCTTCACAGTTTAGACTTTATTAAAAAGGAGGGGGAGGAAGCACAGAGCGTTTACCAAACCCAACATGAGCAGAAGGGCTTTCATGAATGATATTTTTAATTTCAATGAAAACTGTTGCTCATACTAATTGAAACCCTCTCAGCTGTGCCGAACGGCCAGGTCGAGGAGCCCGGGGCAGAGGTGGGAGCCGAGCTGCTGGGGGCAGGTGGGATGCAGCACAGGGAGCATCCCAGGAACATCCTCTCCAGTGAGCATCCTACAAGCCTCCCCTCCAGCGAGCATCCTGGAGCATCCCATCCTGGGAGCATCCCCTCCAGTGAGTGTCATGGGGCATCCCATCCTGGGAGCATCCTGTCCAGGGAGCATCCCATCCTGGGAGCATCCCCTCCAGCGAGCATCCTGGAGCATCCCATCCTGGGAGCATCCTGTCCAGGGAGCATCCCATCCTGGGAGCATCCCCTCCAGCGAGCATCCTGGAGCATCCCATCCTGGGAGCATCCTGTCCAGGGAGCATCCCATCCTGGGAGCATCCCCTCCAGTGAGCATCCTGGAGCATCCCATCCTGGGAGCATCCTGTCCAGGGAGCATCCCATCCTGGGAGCCTCCCCTCCAGTGAGCGTCATGGGGCATACAATCCTGGGAGCATCCTGTCCAGGGAGCATCCCATCCTGGGAGCATCCCCTCCAGTGAGCATCCTGGAGCATCCCATCCTGGGAGCATCCTGTCCAGGGAGCATCCCATCCTGGGAGCATCCTCAAGCATCCCATCCCAGGAGCCTCCTGTCCAGGGAGCACCCGGGGAGCATCCCCAACGCTGAGCATCCCATCGGGTGAGCACCCCTGGAGCTTCCCATCCGGCGAGCATCCCCCTCTGCTCCGATGTGGGGTTTAATGAGCCATGGCAAGGCGGTGTCCTCCCAAATCCCGAATCCCAAGTCGTGCGAGCATCCTCGGGGCCCGCGCGCCCTGCCGAGAGCTCCCGCGGCCCTGCCCGCTCGCCGGCGGGGTCCCTGCCGGGAGGGAGGGTCCCGCAGAGGGGTCACCCCACCGCACGCGTTGACTAACCCGCGCGTCGCCGCCGCGAGCCGCCGGCAGCCGCAGCTCCCTGGAGCTTATCCCGGCGGCAGGCGGCTCCTTCTCCTCCGCAGTTCCGACGGCTGCTGTTAATTCCCGGCTAAAGGAGCCCTGTCGGGTAATAGCTGCCTCTAAATCTGAGACTTGCAAGGGGGGGAAAAAGCGGAGGGGAGAGTGACCGTAGTGCAGCCATTTCCGCCAAGCGTTCTGCGGGGAAGCGGCCGGGTTTCCGCATCCCCGGGGCGCCGCGCTCGCGGGGAAGGGGACGGTTCCCACGGGGCGAGAGGCGACGGGAGCCGCCGCCAGCCCCGACCCGCGGACCCGGACCGAGCGCGGATCAACCAAACTGAGGGGCGGCCCGGCGGCCCTGCGCCCCCCGGCTCCGGGGCCGATGTTCCCGGCCCCCCCCCCCACCGGCCACGTCCCACAGCCACTTTCTCCATAATCTCCCTAATCTCTGCTATTTTTATCCGAAGGGAAGTCCTGGCTCTCTCCTCCCTTCGGAGCGAGTCCCGGGAATGGCGCGGAAAGGGCAAGGAGCGAGGGATTTTCCTCGGAGGAATGACGGCCGCCGGCGGAGGGAACGGAGCTCTGCATGTCAGCAGGGAGAGGGGTTGAAGTTTTCAATGGAAAAAAATCTAGAAAAATATTGTTTCAGTTCAAGCCGTGTCGTTAGGTGTGTTTGGGAATTACACTTTTTTCAGATTAACCCTTTGCAAAAGCTTTTGTATATATAAAGATGTGCACGCACGCGCGCACACACACACACACACATTTATATATATAAATACATATATAGATAGGTAGATTAAAAAATAATTTTCAAGCGCCAGTACCATTTCAAAAAAAAAAAAAAAAAAAAGAAAGAAAAAAAAAAAGAAAGAAAGAAAACGTGGCAGAATTTCACCCAGGAAGCGTCGACGGGAACCGCCTCGCACCCCGAAGGAGCCGTTCTGCGGTTTCGAGCCAAACTCGGCCCGTTGCTTCTTCCAGGCCTCCCCAGGCTTTGTTTCGGGTGACTTTACTCTTCTTCTTAAAAACCCATAAGGCAGCCCCTTTGCCCGTCCCTTCCGAAACTGCGCGCGCCGCATCCGCTCCGCTCTTCCAGAAAGGACCGGTCGATAGTTCTCTGATAGCTGTGGGATGGCTGATGTTAGCGAGCACATTAAACAGGGGTATAAATTTGTAATGAGAGCCTTGAAATGAATGGTACTTATCATTTATGGATGGAATAATTAAAGACACTGTACTTGGAGGTTTTACACAGCGCTGTAAATCGTGAGCTGTGGGAATAAGCAGGATTCGAACTGCCCCGGTTGGCCGACTCGGCCGACCCCTGTCCGAGCATTCGGGGCTGCGGTCCGGTGGCACGGGAACGGGACGTGGGGGTGCAGGAACGGGACGTGGGGGGGCGCGGGAAGGGGATGGGGGGGTGGGAGGGGGGCGGGAACGGGACGTGGGGTGCAGGAACGGGATGGGGGGTGCAGGAACGGGACGTGGGGTGCGGGAACGGGATGTGGGGGCGCAGGAATGGGATGGGGGAGGGAGGGGCGTGGGAATGGGACATGGGGTGCGGGAACAGGATGTGGGGATGTGGAAACGGCTCATGGGGGTGCGGGAACGGGATGCAGGGGTCGGGGGGATTCAGGGGTCCCCTCGGCAGCTCTCCCCAGCCCCCAGGAAAGAGCCAGCTTGCGTCAAGCCACCCATCAGGATTAGAAACATACACTTTTTTAAAAAGACTTTATTTAAAAAGACTTTTTTAACAGACTCCAGGAACCGCCGCCGCGGGCAGCGCTGGAGGGTCCGGGCGCTGGCCTCCCCCGGCCCGGGCGAGCCGAGCTCGGCTCCTCCAGCCGCGGGGCTCCGGCGGCGCTCGGCCGCTCCTTCCGCCGCGGGCTCGGGAGGAGGTTTCGCCCCGCCGGTGGCCCGGCCTGGCCCGGCCGGGCCCCGGAGCGCAGGGCTGGGGGATCCCTCGCTGGCAGCGTCCCCGCCGGCGGCGGGCGCCTCCTCTCCCTGCACCAAGTCGTCCGTCCTATTTTAACTCCGATCATCTAAAATACTGTAGCTATGGCAACCGCTGCAGGTGAGACTCATTACAGATAATCCTCTAATTACTAACTACCTCTTCAATCAGTTGTAATTACTTTGGGGACACAGTTAACCTCTCATTAGAAACGCATGGCCACGTTTTACCAAAAGCACAAACAGTGACGTGCCCGGTAATTTCCCCGCGACGCGCTCAGGGCCACGCTCGTCTTCACGCCGGCTCGATCTCATCCCTGTCATTAACCAGGGATGGTTGTCATGACAATTAATCATTCAATCCCTCATCAGCAACTTTTGCCAAATGTCACCCTGCTCTTGATCAAATGAGAAGGGAAAATTAAATGAATCAATCCAGCACCCTGGCATTTTCCCCTCCTCTTTCCCCCCGCCCCCTTTTTTCTTTTTCTGGTTAATAACTCACGCGGTGCGCGGTGGCGCGGGCGCCTGGCGGGGCGGGCGCGGGTGCGCGGCGGCCCCGGCAGCCGGCCCCTGCCGCGGTGCCCGCGCGGCCGGGCTGCCCCAGGCACGCCGCTGCAGCGGGCGCGCGGCAGCGCCGCGGGTGCTGGGCGAAGGCCGGAAACCGCAGGAGCAGCGCGGCAGCGCTCCTCCGCCATGCCCCAGTTTTGCAAACAATCCTATCTCAAATCATTTTCCTTTTAAACCTGTAATTAGTTGGAGTCATTTGCTGCATGTAAATTCCAGTCCTTAATTGCCAGCACTAACCTTGAGCAGCGCTGGTGCTCTGCAGCGCTGGGCAGGGCGCCGGCAGCCCCGGCGGTGCAGCCGTGCATGGACCCCCTGCACCCGCAGCCCCGGCGGTGCAGCCGTGCATGGACCCCCTGCACCCGCAGCCCCGGCGGTGCAGCCGTGCATGGACCCCCTGCACCCGCAGCCCTGGCAGTGCAGCCGTGCATGCACCCCCCCTGCACCCGCAGCCCCGGCGGTGCAGCCGTGCATGGACCCCCTGCACCCGCAGCCCCGGCGGTGCAGCCGTGCATGGACCCCCTGCACCCGCAGCCCTGGCAGTGCAGCCGTGCATGCACCCCCCCTGCACCCGCAGCCCCGGCGGTGCAGCCGTGCATGGACCCCCCCTGCACCCGCAGCCCCAGCGGTGCAGCCGTGCATGCACCCCCCGTGCCCGCAGCCCCGGCAGTGCAGCCATGCATGCACCCCCCTGCACCCGCAGCCCTGGCGGTGCAGCCGTGCATGGACCCCCTGCACCCGCAGCCCCGGCGGTGCAGCCGTGCATGGACCCCCTGCACCCGCAGCCCCGGCAGTGCACGCATGCATGCACCCCCCTGCACCCGCAGCCCTGGCGGTGCAGCCGTGCATGGACCCCCTGCACCCGCAGCCCTGGCAGTGCAGCCGTGCATGGACCCCCCCTGCACCCACAGCCCCGGCGGTGCAGCCGTGCATGGACCCCCTGCACCCGCAGCCCCAGCGGTGCAGCCGTGCATGCACCCCCCCTGCACCCACAGCCCCGGCAGTGCAGCCGTGCATGGACCCCCTGCACCCGCAGCCCCGGCGGTGCAGCCGTGCATGGACCCCCTGCACCCGCAGCCCTGGCAATGCAGCCGTGCATGCACCCCCCCTGCACCCGCAGCCCCGGCGGTGCAGCCGTGCATGGACCCCCTGCACCCGCAGCCCTGGCAGTGCAGCCGTGCATGCACCCCCCCTGCACCCGCAGCCCCGGCGGTGCAGCCGTGCATGGACCCCCTGCACCCGCAGCCCCGGCGGTGCAGCCGTGCATGGACCCCCTGCACCCGCAGCCCTGGCAGTGCAGCCGTGCATGGACCCCCCCTGCACCCGCAGCCCCAGCAGTGCAGCCGTGCATGGACCCCCCCTGCACCCACAGCCCCGGCGGTGCAGCCGTGCATGGACCCCCCCTGCACCCGCAGCCCCGGCGGTGCAGCCGTGCATGGACCCCCTGCACCCGCAGCCCCGGCGGTGCAGCCGTGCATGGACCCCCTGCACCCGCAGCCCTGGCAGTGCAGCCGTGCATGGACCCCCCACCCCGCGCCCGCAGCCCCGGCAAGCAGGGGCCCCCTCCTGCCCCCAGCCCGTCCTCTCCGTCCGGGATTGATTTATGATTCCCCAGCTGGCGTGAGTGCAAGGCAGAATGATGGGATCCTTCTAAATGAATAAGCAAATTCCTTGCAGATCAGGTAATATTTAATGTGACGTTCGGAGGGCAGAGCCACCCGCCAGCCCCCGTGGCACCCCGCTCGGCCCGGTGCGCTGCGCGAGGCTGGGCCCGTGCCGGGGGCCTTTCCAAGCTCTGCCTTGTTTTCAAGGCTTTTTCCTCCCCCCCCCAAAAGGGCCGAGCACTCGGAAGGGCTTGGGAGCTGAATTTGCCCTGTTTGCAGGACCCGGTGGGGCGCCAAGATGTCGCAAGCCGCAGGCGATGCCTGCCGGGCTCCCCGCAGCGTCCTGCTGTCTCCGGCGCCCGGGCTGGGCTCCGCCGACGGCTGCCGGCACCCGAGCGGCCCGGCTCCGTGGCCGGGGCTCGGCCGAGCCGGATCTTGGCCGTCACGCAGGCCGCACGACCCTGTGGTCGCGTCGGAGGTTGCGGGAGGCCGAGGAGAGCTGAATTCATTCCGCCTAATTACCAGGGAAGGGGGGGAAGTTTCGCTGCGACTCAATTATAGGAAATTGTAAAATCGCATTAGGAAAGTTGGCATTTAAAGCTCGATGCGTTTGGACAGTACGGCTCGTTCTGACTCAGGGAAATCGATTCTCCGCCGGGCGGCCGCGCGGGCCGGGGCGCGCGGGGCCGCGGCAGCGCTGCGGCGAGCCGCCGCGGCTCCGCGCTTTCGTATCTAGTAGCCTGGCTTGCGAACGCCCGTCCTGCTTGCTCACGCGTGCCCGGCTCGGCCGGCGCGTCCCCAGCCCGGGAATCGCCATCTGCTGCTTAGCGCCGCCGGCACCGGCACGGCACCGGCACGGCTCCGGCGAGCCCGGTGTCCCGGTTCAGCGCGGGGCCAGGCCACCCGCGTCCCCGGCAAGGCGAGCGGGTAAGGGGCACTCTGGTGTCGCCCCCCCACTCCACGGATGGCGCCGGGATGCTCCCAGACGTGCCGGCACCCGGCGTGGCCGCGGCACCCCCGTGCCGGCCGCTGGCTGCCGGGGGGGCCCAAGGGCGCCTGGCTGCCGAGCGCGGCCGGGGCCCGAGCCGCGGGACGTGGCCCCGGAGCAGCCCCGGCCGAGGACTTGTTGATGCCGAGCTCTGCGCGGCGGAGCTTGGCTGCAGGCCGCGTTTCTCGCTCGCTCGCTCTCTTCAATTCTTTATGGCGCTGCATCTTTAATAGCTTTACAGAGCCCATTTAATGTGCTCCGAGACATGAAGTGCTGTCTAATCAGCACATTTAGGAGAATTGCCCACATCCTGGTCTCTCTGCCATAAAACAGTGCCCACAGAAGCATCTGTAATTAATGCTTTTTTCGCTTGCTCGCTCGCTCTCCTACTGAATCAATTTATAAAGCGCGGACTTCCTCTGTGCTGGAGCTTTTAGGCTGTTTTACTCCAGCCTCCGAGGTGACTAGGCAGCACTCGTCAATTAAGCAGCTGTGTATAATGGATGCTTCAGAGTGAAAAACACAGTCTGATTCCCAGAAATGATCAATGCATATTTTTCTCACAAAAACACACACCCGCACGCACACCCTGGGGCTCTTCTTCCCCTCGGGGGTTTAAAAGGGGCCGCTGGGAGGGGAGGCCGGGCCAGGCGGCCTCTCATTTCCTCCCGCCGTGGAGCGGTGGGGGACGAAAGGGGCTGAGGATTCGGGACAGAGCTAGTGACCGCAACCTGCCCGGCGGCGCGGGACGGGGAACTCGGGGCCGGCGGCGCCAGCAGCAGCTCGGGCCGAGCCGTGCGCCCGCCGCTCCCGACCGGCGACGTCCCCAGGCGCTGGCGGCTGCTCCTGAGCGGAAAACTTATCCTGGTGTTTAAATTGCTTTCCGAGGCCAGGCCTCACCGGGACCATGCGCTGGGGCACCGTGCTAGTTTCTCCGCGATAATTAATTAGCCTCGTAACACCGGGGGAAACGGGGCGCAGCGGCGGTCCGAGCCGGCCGGTGCCCTGCCGCGCCGCCCCGCCGCTGCCTTCAGCAGGCACCGGCACCGGCCCCGGGGCGCCGGGGCTGCGGGGCAGCAGCAAGCCGCTGCGGGGAGAGCGGCTTTAGGAAAACCAGGAGGAAAATGCTCGTTTCAATCAATTCTCTGCCTCGCAGGCAGCAGGCTGGGCACGGCAGGGCGGGGAGCGCCGTCCTCGGCCGCACCGCGACTGAGCCGCGGGGCTTCTCGGGTCTCCTGCAAAACGTCGCGGCTGAGGACCACGACGAGGCTTTTTGTTTCTCTCCTGCAAAAAGCAACTGGCTTCGGTCGCGGTTCGCCTGCCGCCGCCGGCGGCCGGCCGGTTCGCGGCCTCCTCACCCCACCGGCCCTCGCTGCGGCGGGGAAGCCGGTGCCTCCGCCGCGCCTGAGCCTCTGTAACCGGCTTTATGGCTGAAGCCTGGAATACGCCACGCGGGGCCGGGGCCGTTCATACGCTGTGCACGTTCTCGTTAATCTTCCCGGCGCGTTCTGGGTCACCGGGCCCGGTTCCTCGGGAACGGACCGGCCGCTCCTGGGAGGAGAAGGGGCCGGATCCGCTCGTCCCGGGGGGCTGGGCCGGGGGGTGTCCCCAGCCCCGCGGCGGCTCTCGTGTCCCTTCCAGCCGTTCGGGAGGGTTCCCGCGGGGTGCCGGGCCGGGGCGGCGATGTCCTCCGTCCCGCCAGCCCTCGGAGCGGCCCAGGCGGCTCCTGGCCCGAGCCCCCCGGCCCGGCGGAGCCGCGGTGCCGGGTGCTGCCGGGGGCCGGCTGCCCGGGGCTGGGAGACCCCCAGCGCCGCCCTCCCGGAGGGCGCGGATCAGCTGTAATGACTCTTGAAGTCTGAATTTGTTTGCCCGAGGCAGTCTGTTGAAAATTAATATGCATAGTGGTGGGATCCTTCTTATCCAGCACGGATGTCATTTCAGGAGCGGTTTGAGTGAGGGGAACATAAACCAAAGCTGAGCATATCTGACACCGGAGCGGCGCGGGAGACAATGCTCTTATCAGAGCAGAGACACCAACAACCGGGCTTTATACATTTTTAATAAATCATTTTAAATTCTCGACTGTCAAGGGAATTAAATCAGGTTTCCCTCGCTGAAAGCAGGAGCGCCGGCACTCGGGCTGTCCGGCCGCGCCGCGCGCGGCTCCTCCGGCCTCCTGCCCCGGGCAGCGGTGCCGTGCTCCGCGCGCGTCCCGGGGCCGGCCGGCCCTGCCGGGGGCCGCGCAGCCGCCCGGGAGGCGCGCGGAGAGGGGGGAACTTGCTGAAACAAGCAGATTACAACTATTCCCCGTTCCGAACGTCAGCATGGTTGGAGGGGAAAGAAGCAAATAAGTTAAAGGTGAAAATCTCCCGGGAATCTCTAACTCGCTCAGATTTCGCCTCTGGATCCCTGACTTCCACCCGGCTCCCCACGGGCTGCGCCCTGTGCAGCGAGCACCTTTAATCCAGGCTGACAGCGCGTGCCAGCGCCGCTCAGGAAATGCGATTAAGCAGGGTAATCAAGTCATTTTGGGGAGAAAGAAACTAGTTTCAGATCAACTGAGGGGAACTAAAAGATCTGTGCAAGAGAGAGGTGTATGATACCGCCTTCACGCCGTGGAGCGGGGGCAAGCGGAGAGGCAGACGTGGCGCCCAGCGCCAGTCACTGATATTTCCAGGGATCGATTGCTTGCAAAGCCAAAACGTTTCGGCAAGCGGGAGTGGTGAATGCCCTGCGACGGCAGCGCCGCGGCGAGGCGGGAGCCCTGCAAGGGGGCACGTCTGGCCTCTCTGCGGACAAGGGAGCCCCCCGGCTCTGTGGTTCAGCGGGCCAGCTCTCTGCCGAGCCCCCGCGGACCGCAGAGGGGGGACTTCGCCCCCGCGCCGGGCTCGGCCCACCCCGGGGACCTGGGCTCCCCTCCGCCCGGCCCGGGGCGCGGGGAGCTTCCCCGCCCGCCCCTCCGCCGCGGCTGCTGCCGGCGGCCCGCGCTGCCGCTCTGAGCGCTGCCGCACAGAGACGGCGAAATGGCCCTGTGCCGGATATGAAATGTACCCAGGTGAGATAAAACCAAATCGTCTGCCACTCATCCTCCTATCTCTCGCGGCATCAGACGCTCGTGACTAATAGGGCCAGAAAATACACCGCAGGCTGGAATTACCTTTTCCCTGTGCTCTTTTATCCCCTCTCAGGAGGGTTTTTGCCCAAGCTTTTGAGCAGGGTTTAATTTTTCACAATATACAAATGAGAGGGGGAAAAAAAAGGAATCGCGGGATCAGCGCTGTCGCAGGCAGAGGACAAGAGCAGGACGACAGGGAGCAGCCAGCCGCAGAGGCAGCCCGCGAGGGGCTGCCGAGCCGAGCCGAGCTGAGCCGCCCCGCGGCCGGCACTCCTGGCGCGGGAGCAGGACGGTGTTTCTCCAGCCCCCCAGCGTGGACAGGACCTTGAGCCAGCCTGGCGTTTCTTGCATCCTCACCACGCGCCTGCTTACGGGCCGCCGTGATGTCCCCGCGCCTGCTCACACCGGGCGCGTTGGTGGGGTGCAAAGGGTGCGACGAGCTCTTGAGGAGCGCCTGACTCGGCTCCTCGCTTTGGGAAGGGCAGGATCCCGGCGGGGAGGTGCCCTACGCTGTGTTTTCACGCCGACTGATCCACCTATATGGCACAAATAAAAGGGAGGGAAAGGCGATAGGAGCCGTTTCCCCGTCTCGGGCTGGATGCTCAGACGAACGATGATCCATCATGTGCCGGTGACCTGGACTGTGATATTTTTAAGCAGGGAATAAAAATAGACTCGGGCTGATGGCACGCACAGGTTCTCGATGGAGCTGCCCAGGTTGGGGCACGTGGCCGCCCTGCTAGGACGCGGGCGGCGGGAGGCAGGCGACGGGGCTGGGAGCGGATGCAGCTGCCGGCGGGGGCCGGAGAGGGGCGAGCACCCCTCGCCCGCCCCGGCCCTGGCCCTGGCCCTCCTCGGCGGGTCCAGCCCGGCCCCTGCCCGCGCACGTCCCCCTTTGCAGCGGGCCGCCCGGCCGGGCCAGCTCGCTCCTTGCCCACGTCACCGTTGGCAGCCCGGGGAACTGCCCTCCCTGCCCCGGACAAAAGCCCTTCTCATGCCGCCCTGCAAACATCGGGGTTATTTGTCCCGGGCCTCCGAGGGACCCGCAGAAAATGCACTGTCTAATGTATGGCTGACTGTGAGATAATGCAGGCTGCCGCTTGCCCCAGGACCTGACTGAAACGGGGATTTGTTTCAGCTGAATAACTTGCTGAATCTATAAATAAACTGGGAAAAAGCAAACACAGAGCACATGAGCTTCTGCCTTCTTGACCCCAGATTACTTAAGGCAGCTGCCCCCAAGGTTGCCCCGAGTGGGTGTTGGGCTGAAGAGCCCCAAGCCCCTCCATCACCCATCCACAGCAGTGTCGCGCAGAGGAGCAGCTAGGAAAATAGCCTCAGGACACCACCAGGCAAAGCGGGCAGAGCCAACGCAGAGCCGGCTGCAAATGGCTGAAGTCTGCGATGCCTGTGGCCTCCTTGCCCAAAGGGGCGTTTTCGGCACGCTGGTCTGAGCTGGCCAGCCCTGTCCCCTCGGTGCTCTCCGATCCTGCTCTCCCGGGCTGGCTCTTGGCTCTTGGGGCATTTGTGGCACTGAGGAGCCAAATGAAGGGCAGGATGAGAGCACTTTCCTCTCCTTGGACTTCCCGGTGGGTCCAGCTCTGCTCGGGGTTGATTTGGTGAGATTTGGGATCCAGAACATGCTTGGGAGGCAGCCTATGCCCTGGTACATGGCAAGGGACAGTAGCTCCTCTCTTCCACAACAGCATCAACTTGGAGAGACCCCCGCTCCCGTCTGCCTTCCTCCTCTTTCCTTCACGCTTAGCTGCCTGCGGTCATCTCACTTCTCCTAGCTCTCCATTTGCTTTCTCAACAGATGTTGGTGTCTCTCCTGTAATGAGCATTTTAACGCTGGAATCTCTCTCACCCCCTTGACTGGGAAGCAAAAAGCTTGACATCTACTATCAGCATCAAAGTCACTCGCTAAAGCACCCCACACCCCATCTCCTTCTGTCAGCCGGCTGCCGCGGCTGCTGGAGATTCGCTCCTCTGTGCATCTGGCAGCATCGGTGTTTGCTGGGAGCCTGGTGTTCCCGCAGTCGCTATGTCATTCTGATAGGACAGATGTGAGGGCACTTCTGCTGCCAGATGCGTTAGTGCCCCCATTGCACATGGATTGCCCTGTGCCCCTTTGCTGCCCAGCAGTCGGGGAGCTGGCCTTGGACACTTGCTCTCCCTCTGCAGCCAGGAGATGGCTTCATCCGCAACAACTGAGAACTCAACGACATCCCACGTAGAGCCACCTCCACTGACCACCCATCCTGGCAGTTCCTGGCAGTACCTAGAAGGTAGTCCCTTAGGAAGTAGCTTTTCAGCCAGGCAGGGTTCTGGGGCAGAGCTGAGGCCCCAGAGCCTCTTCTCCTCCCCAAAGATGACTGCTGCATGGATGGGAGCTTCTCAGAGCGGTAAAGTGCTGAGCCCCTCCAATCACACCGGCCGCAGAGGCATCGTACAGCCCTAGTGGGCAGCAGTCCAGAGCTGGCCCCTTCTGCCAACCCCAGAGCTGTAAAATGGGGACCGGCCTCTTCAGCTGCTGCGCTAAAGGGGCCTCGAGGTTGGATTAGCCTCTGCGATGCACCCCGCAGCGTGCAGACCCACGAGAAGCAGGCTTTGTTAGCGGTAATAAGCAGCAATGATAAACCATGACCCCACAAGGTTTATGTTTTTCCACAGGCTCACTTTCTCACTGCGCCTGGGCTGTGCAGCAGCCCAGCCATGAACTTCTCGCCTGTAACTAGGTGATATTAATTAATGAGAAGGAGGCAGCAGGCCCGGTGCAAAGGCACCGTCTACCCCAGCATGTCCTTCAGTCTTTCTTTTGTGTCTGCATTGCCAATACGGGAGGGCTCTGAGCAGGGCAGGAACCAGCGATCCCAAATATCGATGCTGGGACCAATCAATGCTATCTCCTTTTTCCATGCCTATGAGCTCATTGATTTTTTTTTTGTTGTTGTTACCTCTCTGTTTATGTAATGTCTGAACTTTGCACAACTGAACCGTTTAATGTGCAGAAAAGAGCCCTGTTGCCATGAAAACGGACCTGCAAATGACAGCATGAATGCTGAGATATCCCTGTTTTATTGGACCATACTGAATGTATTTTAACCTTGATAAGTCAATAACTTTTCGTACAAAGGGAACCAAAGCAGATAGGCTTTCAGAGCCTTGAATGCATTTAAACTGGAGAGTAATGGCCCGGTTTTAATCCCCCGGAAATCTTTCTCATTCTGAGGGCCAGTCATTTTCAGAGCAGACTGACATTTTGGTCAAAGAATTACAGCATGTATTTGTCACAATGAGAGATGAAAATGCTCAGTACTTTGGATGGCTAGCACCAGTCAAAAATAACGATATTAAATTAAAGGGACACTGTCATCTTAAAGATCACGGGGCTAGATCTGGCTCTCAGTTAAAATCCAGCGTATCTCCACTTTGTGAGTGTGATGAAGATCAGAATCTAGCTCTCCAAATTTAAAACTTTGGGCTGCATTCCCAGGCGCTGCAATGGAATTATTTCCCCTTATGCTGCTGAGGACCTGGCCAATGCATTATTTATTTGTGCTAAAGCAGAAGGACTTTTAAAAATCTCTATCCTTCAGCAGCGATGGCTGCCTGCTTCCTTTTTGCAATTCAATCACTTTGGATGTTGAAACAACTGGTCTCACTTTGCGGTTCTTGTTCATTAGCAGATTGGGGCTGTGCTTGTGTTCCCCAATATTGTTGCGTGAAATTTATGTTCCAACAAAGTATTCATGGGTTCCAGAAACACTGAAAAGTGCTTTAAGTCTTTTTAAAAATAAAAAAAATCTAAACTGGGAGGTCAAAACTGCTTAATAGTATCTTCTTGAAGGCAGTGTTGAAACACCCACCTTTTGAAGTGAGCTATTTCAAGATGGATCTCTTCCCCAGTAAAAATGCTGTCACCCTTTCAAGTCCCTGTGAGTGACTTCAGGTGGTTAAAACATTTTCTGAAAAGAATGAGGGTTCCTTTTTTTGCACTGAATAAAAAGCAATCTTTCTTTCTGACTTACTAATGGCCTTGATTAAATTATCTTTGAAAAATCTAAGTGCTGTTCACAAATATGTAATGGTTTTATTCTTATCACTAGCCTACATTGCAACACAGAAAGGAGATAAATAAGCAGGAGAGAACTTACAAAGCTGCACAAGAACCTGCCAGATATATGAGCTAAAAATGTTTGAACTGAAACAAATGAATAGTATGAATAGCCCTGCTCAAAGAGGGAATTTATTCAATATAATGTATTTTCATAGGGAGGATAATATGTATTATAATTGCACAGAGGAATCACTCTCCTGAAAGCATATCTAGCTATTATTTTAATTTCTCAACCTTCAGTGCTCACTGGATCAGAAGTGGAGACTGCAGCATCTCCACGTACATGGAGATATGCTCTCTCAGAAAACGGCTCCTGGAATTTCAGCTTTCCTCTGAGATACTCAGATCCTCCAGGGGCTGGGAGCTGCCCGGGGGCTTCCCGGGACAGAGAAGCTGAGAACAAACCAGGACGGCTCAAAACCTCTCAAGCCTTGTCAGGAGACCTCGTGCGCTGGCACTTGCTTAGGGCTCCTTAATGTCAGCAAGGGCAGGAGGGCACTATCTGTCCCGGGAGGTTCTCCTGGACGCTCCCCAAGGCCGTGCCCGTCCACGGCCGGACTACGATGGATCTGGGGAATGGCTAAAGGCAGCTCCGGCTCTCGTGCTGCTCTGAAGGTCACAGCTAGTCACTTCTGGCTTTAAAACACACGGTGGCTCGGAGATGACTGCAGCGTGCCACCCGGCGAAGGTGGCCCCCGAGCCTGCAGGAGGTCCGCCTCGCGCCGCGCAAAGCGCTGCTCTCCCGCAGGCAGGGAGGCTTCGTCCCCCCGCTTCGAGGAGCGGGCGCCGCTTCCTCTTAGCACCTCGCATGCACCAGATGAAAGGAAGCAGACGGGAGACGTGACTCCGCATACGCCGCTGCGGCTCGGGCTTCGCATAGCTGTCGACTTTCAACATGTTGACGGGATAACAGTAAAATGCAGAAGTGCTATCAGGGTGCTATCAGTGATCTGGAGAAGGGGGTAAATAAGGACGTGTTCCAATTTTGCAACGACCAACCGGTACTAACAGTAACTTCAGGGGTATAAAGTGAGCAACGAGGCTTAGCAGCGGCCAGGGAACGTGAGAAGTCCCAGCAGGGAGACGCAGGGACTCGGCAGGACGATGTCGGAGGTTGACAAAACGTCTGGCAATGAACAGATACGCTAACGCGATCAAGATGCGCCGTAGCGAACGCTGGAGAGGAATGAACTGCGCTCGCGCGTCCTCAGGACCGGGAGGCTGCTGGCTCTTGGTGATAGCCGAAGGGGCTGCATTGATATGGCCGCAGGGTGGTCGCAGCCGGGAGCCGGCCTCGCAGAGCCGAGCCGAGGGGCAACGTGGCGGGACAGGCCGTGTGGGCACATGGGGAAGTCACATGCCTCAGCGACAGGGAGAAGGGGCCGGGGGGTGCCCCTGGAGACTGGCACTGTGGCGGCCGCCACAGAGGAGCCAACACCCGGGGATCCCCGCGAGGAGACCCCCACTCCGCCACCGGGGAGGCACCGGCTGCGGCCCTCGGGCTCCGCGCGGCCTCCGCCGCCCCGCCGCGGGCGGGTAGCACCCGCCTCCCCTCAGGCGGTGGGACTACAGCTCCCGTCGCGCCCCGCGGCGCCCGCAGGGGGCGGTGCAGCGGCGGCCGCGCGCGGGGCACGCCGGGAGCTGTAGTCCCGCCGGTGCCGCGTGTGCGCGGCGGAGAGTGTGTGTGTGGGGGGGGGGGCTGTCGGCGGCCGCTTCGAATTTTCCCGCGAAAGCGGCGCGTGGCCGAGACCCCGCCCCCGCGGGACGCCGGCGGCGTCGCCCTGGCGACGCGGCGGGGCGGGGCCGAGGCGCGGAGAGGGGGAGGGGGCGGGGGCGCGGAGAGGGGGCGTGGCTTCGGCGCGGAAGGGGGCGTGGCCTCGGCAGAGAGGGGGCGTGGCCGAGCCGCGTGCGGCCGCCGGGCCCCGCGCCGGGGCGCTCAGTGTCGCCGGAGCCGCGCGCCGGGCGGGAGGCAGCACCGAGCGGCGCCGCCGCCGCCGCGGCCCCGGGCCCTAGCGCCGCCCCCCTCTCCCGTGTCCCCCCCCCTCCCCCCCCCCCCGCCTTCCACCCCGGCCCGGCCACCGGGCAGCCGCCGAGCCGGTGCCGCCGCGCCGCCCGCCGGGAGGCCGCGCCGCCCGCCATGGAGCGCTGAGCCGCGGCCGCCCCTGCCCCCCCGGGCCGCCGGGCACCGAGCGCCGCCGCACAAAGGAGGAGGAGGAACCGCGCCGCGATGGCTCCGCCGCCCGCCGTGGCTTCCGCCTGCTAGACCGGCTTCGATTTTTTTTTTAATTTTTTAAAATCTTTTTGCTTTGCTTTTTTTTTCCCCCGGATTTTCCTCGCCGCTCCCGGGGGCAGAGCGCCGGTGCCCCCGCACGCTGGCCGCGCGGGGGGCGGCGCGGGGCCGCGGCCGGGCGGGCGCCGCTGCCGCTCCGGCGCGGCCCGGGGCGGGCGGCCGGCAGCGCCCCGCACCGCAGCGCCCGGAGCCGGCCCGGATCCAGCTCTGACGGTAACGGGGGGGGGGCGGCGGCGGCGGGGGGGGGGGAGGGCTGGGGGGGGGGCCGTGGAGGGGCTGCGGGGCCGGGGGTGGCGGCTACTCCGGGCACGGAGGGACCCCGCGGGCCGGCCCGGGCGGCGCCGTCTCCTCCTGCCCGTCGGGGCCTGGGGACCCCCCCTCGCCCCCCCGCTCCGGGCTGCGGCCCCCCCCCAAGGGCGTCCGGGCACGGCCGACCCCCCCCCCACCCGCCTGCACCGCAGCCCCGGCCTGGGGGGTCTTGAGTCCTGGCCGGCGTCGGAGAGACCGCGGCGGAGTGTGGCCGGGTGCACCGGCTCCCGTTGCACATCTGGATCTGTTGAGGCCCCCCTGGACTAGGGCTGGTGCACCGGCTCCCGTTGCACATCTGGATCTGTTGAGAACCCCCTGGACTGGGGCTCGTGCATCGGCTCCCGGCGCACATCTGGATGTGTTGAGACCCCCTTGGATTAAGGCCGAAGGACACCGGCTCCCTGCGTATATCCGGATGCGTGGAGATCCCTCCCCAGCCTTGGAATAAAGCTGGATGCACCGGCTCCCTGCGCGCATCCGGATGCGGAGAGACCCCGCTGAGCCGAGCGTGCGGCTCCCCCCGCACATCTGGGCGGCTCCCCTGCACATCTGGACGCAGCGCTGCTGGCAGGCCGGCGGTGCTCGGTGCAGCGCTCCGCCGCCGGAGTGGGACCGGCGCCGGGATGCGGCGGGTCTGGCGGAGCGGCCAGGCCGGGCCCTGCGCCTGCCACCTGCCTGGAGTGCGTCGGGGACCTGCTCGCTCGTGTCCGAGTCTGACGGGCTCTGGAAAGGAACAGGAGCAACTTTTTGGGGGAGAGGATTGACTGAATTATAAGTGGAAATAAAATATCCACTGGTGCCTCCGTGAGGAAAACTGAGACACTTCCCAGAGTGAACTGTTCTAGTTTCATTTTTTAGCTGCTGGTTCTTCTTTTAATCCCGGTTTCCCGTTTACATATGGAAAAGGGAATTTTCTCATCCATTAAAACCCATTTGGGGAAAGGAAGCAGCAGCAGGGAAGAGCCAGACCCTGCAGAGACACTGAGGTTGCCGGAGCAATTTGTAGCAGAGCAAGAACCCGTGAAATCCTAAACGCCGAACCCTGCATCCGTGTGGATATTGCCGGTCACAAAGGAAAGGAGACAAAACAGAACGACCCCGAGATACTTTATTTAAAGCCACTCTGTCTCGCTTCCCGCTTCCTCCGCTTGGGTGTCAGGTAGCTCTTTCAAAAGCGGGCTGTCTGCAGGCAAAATGAATTTCCTGAAACGCATTCAAACGAGCTCCTGGGTGGAAAGAGGCTCTCGGCAGCGTCTTCTGGACCTTCCGTGCTGGGAAATGCGACCGGCCGGGGCGAAGCGGCGCGGCAGCCGGGGGGAGCGAGCCGCCTAGCACTGCTGGGCACTTAGCTCTCTCCCCCTGCTTAAGCTGAGATCAGTTCCTTTCACATGACCAGGGATGATCAGGCTGCGTCTGCGATCTGCCTGAGCCGAGAACAGAAAATTAGGTGTTCCTAGTGCCAGTGACAAAGAATCTGTAAGAGCATCCAAACGTGGCTTTGGGGAGAGCCGTGAAATCATGGTAATTTAATCACTAAAGAGGCAGGGCTTGCAAGCTGGGAAGTCAGGCGCAGAGAGCCGGCGTCTGGAGCGGCTCGTCACGGCTTGCCGCAGGAGACGCGCCGCGGCCAGGGCGAAACCTCCGGGGCGGCTTCGTTTCTGCAAACCTCCGTCCGAGAAAAGGCGGCGGCAAAGTTTTACCGTTGTGCGGGGGGTTTCCCGAGGCGGCTCGGCGCTGGGCAGCGGCAGCGCGGCCAGGCCTGGTGGTTAGGGCACGGATGTGTCTGCGGATATTTTCTTGATAAACACACGTCTGGATGCTAGTGCCAAGGAGGCTCCCGTGGCCCGCGGGCGGGTGGCCGTGGTCCCGGCGGTGAAGCCCCCGGACGCGTGTGGCCGCAGCGCGCGGCGGGGGCCCCTTGGTAGGGAGCGTCCCGGGTCCTGCCGATGTGAATTGGGTGGGAGTTAGGAGTTTTGAAGCTTTCCTGGCCTCGTGTGTGCGGCTTCGCTGCGAGGTTGGTGAGCGAGGGGCGCGTGCTGGGCACGTGCCTGTCCATGCGCGTGTGCGTGGAGGTCCGTGCGCGTGGAGGTCCGCGCCTTCGGGTGCAACGTCTGAGCGAGCTTTCAGCGAGGTCCCGGTGCTGGGAGGAGACTCGGGCTGGTTTTTCTTCCACGGAGAATCTGTAAAACTTTAAGAGTGAATTTTCAAACGCTGCCCAGGCGGCTGTGCCAGGCAGCGTGCTGGGCGTTTGCCCTGTGCCGTTTGGTGAGGCGGCCTCAAAACCTTAGCAGAAGAGGGTAAAGCTCGGCAAAGCTTTCCTGTGACCTTGCATTTAAAACAGGGTGAAAGCAAGCGATTCCTGATATGCAGGAACTTGGTATTTTTCCCCCCGCCTTTGCGTAAAGCTTTCTATCCGGTTTAATAGGTCAGCAGTGGCAGGGCACGTTCTCCGCTGGAGCAGCTCAGGCTGCAAGATGGGCCCCGTTTCAGCTGCCTGTACGGTGAAAAATCGAAACATCTCAGCGCGAATATTTATCCCGAGGTCGGAGGGAAGAAACGGTGCAGAGAGGAGTCCGGGCCGGGGCGCTCAGCGGAGACTGGCGGCGGCGGCAGGGCGGGTGCCGGCTCGGGGCCGGCCTCCTCGGGGGGGGCTGCGTGTCCTGCAGGGCCACCCGCCGCCTTCGGGCCTCGACCCCGCTCCGCTCCTTAGCCCGCCGGGGTTGGGGGGACGGGACGGGGCCGAGCTTGTTCTCCAGAACCTGCGGCGAGACCGGCCGGCCCTGCTCGCCGCGGGGCGTCGAGGGCCCGGGCGGCTCCGGAGGGGCTCCGCGCCGGAGCGGGCCCGGCCGGGGCAAGGACCCCCCCCCCGGGAGGCGCCCCGCGCCTCGGGGGCTGCCCCAGCGCCCTCTCGCCCCCGCCGCGGCGCTCGGGCCCCGCCGGCGCCTCCGCAGCCGCATGTCCGTCTGCAGCGGGCGCATGCATGCAAAAATAAGACGTTTCTCCTTTCTCTTCTGCCTGCACATTCCTCAAAAAGCTAATATTCATGAAAGGTAATTCAATCAAACCGCGATGCCTATCAGCTAATGCAGCAAAGCTGGCGCAGGGGTGAGAATGGGAGCCAGGAACACAAAAGCCCTGTTTTATTACCTCCTGCTTGCCTGAGAATTGCTTTTCTCCCTCGAGTGAGCCGGCTAAAGCTGGCTTTATTATGTTAACCTATTTGCGTGTCAAGAGCTATTGTGCCTCTCTTTATCTGTGTTTGTATTTGCTCGATGCAGGGAATAAAAGGACGAGGCGAAAATGGATGGCTGGTCAGTGCTTTGCACTCTGGGGGCACTGATTGGTTGCTAAGTGATTTGCATCCCCGGTAATCGCTTTTATCTCGGAAGGATGTCGTGTATAATTATAAGCCTACTGACATCTTTTGAAATCTGCCTAATGGGTGTTTTTAATTTACATGGGAAGCAGGGGCTATTTGTGTTGCTCTGATTACAGGTTGTGCTGAGTGTATAGTTTAAAATATATACGTTTGCCCGGGAGCGGGGAGCGACGAAGGTGGGATTTTTGGCGAGGCTCGGGTGTGCCGGGGGAGCGCCGGGGCCGCCGCTCCGCGGGCCGCTCCGGGCCTTGCTCGGCCGGCCCCGCGCACGGCGCCTCGACTGCTGCCTTTAGGCTTCCTTTGCGATGAAACAAGGGTCGCGGGGGGCAGCGCCCGGCCTGGCGCGGGCCGAGCTCGTCGCGGCCGAGCCCCCGCTCCCGCCGCGCTGCCCGCCGCCGCGGGACGGAGGAAGGAGCCTTCGGCGTCGCGGGACTGACGCCCGGCACGTGCGCGGGGCCGCGCTGCTCCTGCCTGCTCCGCCGGGAAGCAAAACCCCTGGCACCTGCCAGCGCCCTTGGAGCAGGGAAACCGGAGGGGCCCGGGGGCGGCGCGGCGGCGGAGGGGGCTCGGCAGGGCCCCGCGCCCGCGCCGCTGCTTACGGCTCGCTGTAAACAAACTCCCAATGAAAGAAAGTTAATGACCTGAGACTGACAAGAGCCTGCTGGGAATTTTTATAGCCCCTGGGACTCCTTTCGCTAAAGAGAGAATATATCAGCGTTTTAAGCCAAAACGGCGCGGTGCGGGGTGGCGTGGCCTTTCCGAAAGGAGCCGGAGCCGAGGGCAGAGCGGGCTCGCGGCTCTTCCCGGCTCTTTCCATCTGCTTCATTTTTGTCGTTTGGGTCATTTTTGTCGTGCTTCAGGCTAGAGCACGGGCTGGCTTGTCATCGGCGGTAACCAAACGCGAGTGAAGCCGTATCACCCTGCGGCAGCGAGATTTACCTGTCGGACGAGCGTTCCCGCTGCTTTCCCGTCCGGCCTTAGAGGCCAGGAAAGCGTCAGTTTTTTAAAGCACGGTGTTGGCGTGCAGGGCGAATTGAGGCTTAACTGCCTCTTTGGAAAGTAGCTCGACCTCCGTGGATTGCCCTGGGAAGGGGACCTGGACCGGGAGAGGAGCAGGCTGCGGCGCTGCTCTTCGCTTTCGGGGCTGCAGCATCGCTGCTGGGTGTAAATCTCTCCGCCGCCAGCCGTCCACGTGGCCGCGGGAAAGTTTGCACCGAGGGAGGAATCCGGCTGTGCAGGGAGACTGTTTGACTTGCTGGTAAATTTAAAAATCCTCTGATCCTGGTGCCGTCCTGAAGGGACGCGGGGCCGGGGGCTGTGCCTGACTTAGCCGCCCGCCGCTGGCGGCAGCGCGTCCGTCCCGTCCGCCCGGAGCGTCGCTCAGCGGCGGGGTGTCCCCGCGGCAGCCGCGACGAGGGGCGCGGGTAGAGCCAAAGCGCGTCCCGGCAGAGCGCCTCGCGTCCTCGCTCCATGCAGGTCGCACCCGGACCGCCGGGACCCGCCGTCCGGAGCATCCCCCGGCTCCCAGAGCGGCGGGGCGTCCTCCTCCTGCCCCGTCGCTCCCGCCGTACGCGGCGATGCAGATGCGAACGGTAGTTTTTCAGCAGCCCTAATGCTTGGGGATATGAGAGATTAAGGTTAGTGACCATTTTTTAACTCAATAAAGGGAAAGACAAGCTGGAGTCTGCAGTCCGGAGATATAATTAGTTCGCAGCAGTGGTGCTTTCTTGATTTAGCTTCCGAGAGGAGAACAAGACAAGGATGTTATACCCAATTAGCAATAACATACAGTCTGAGCCTCGCTAGGTGAGATAACAAGCCGTTTTTATGGCTCTTCTTTATGGACTTTTTGGGGGGAGAAGGAAGGGGAGGGGGATCCAGTCTTTATTTCTTCTCATCCGGGAACAATTATCCGTGATCTAAGGATTCCCGAAGCCCCGCGGCCGACGGAGACCGCGGAAAGCCGACGGGCCGAGCGGGGCTCGCCGGGCTGCGGCGTGGGAGCCGCGGGCTTTGCCGGGGGACGGCGCGGGAGCCGGCGCCCTGGTGTCCGGGAGCGCCGCGTTGCCGCTCCGCGCCGGGGCGGGTTTCCGAGCGCCTCTGGCTCCGTCCGTGCCCCGCTCCGGCGATAAAGCCCGGAGCTCCCGAAGGATGCCCAGGAACGCCCGGCCTGGTAAAAGGTCTGCGCTGACAACTGGGATTAGCTTTAATTAATCAGCTTTTAATAACCGGCTCTGCTGTTTTACGTGGGTTATTTAGGTGCCGCTTGTGCCCCGTCTTCGGGGTCCGCGGCAGCCTCCTCCCGCCTGCCGGGAGGTGCCGGGAGGTGCCGGCCCGCCCGGGACGAGGGTTCGGTCCCGGCCGGTGCCACGTGCCCGCGCGGCCGGGCCGGGCGCCGGGAGCAGCCGCCCGGCCGCTCTCCGGGCGATTAGCGCGGCACAATGATCATCAGCGCTCGTTGTAATCATTAAGACTATTAGAGAGAAATGTTCGCTTGAAGCGAATGTCAGACTTTCTGTTCTGCTTTGCAAACGCGCACAATTAATGCCAATCAGCTGCGGGAGCAAGCCAGCTCGCAATCATGTCTGCTTCAGCTCGGCTGTCAGCTGCTGCCGCTCGCTGTTGTACATTTTCATACAATTGCTATAAACATAAAAGGGAAACTCCGCGTTCTTCAGAGGGCTCTTGTATTGTTCTGTGTTCGTTTTAATTACTTTGCATTCAGCGGCTCATCTGGCCTTGCGACGCGGGCGAGAGAAAGTAGGTCTTTGTAAAACAAATATATAAATCTTGATAGATGCCTTATTTTCCTATTCTGGGGCTGCGCTAGATTATCTGCCGCTGAATAAGCAAAGCCTGTTTAATTTCCCTTCGGCAGGAGCTTTGCCGGCGCTCTCGCCGCGTTGCGGTGCCGCCGGGCCCCGCGCGCGCCGGGCCCCGCGCGCCCGCAGAGCCGGCAACCCGGCGGGCGGAAAAGCCGGAATTACTTGACCGGATGGCGGTATAATCCGTGTTACAAAAGTACACATCAATTACCAGAATTCCTACGGTAATCTTAGAAATCTATCTTTTCTGCTGAACTGGCTCATTAAAGCACACCATTCATTTCCACCTCTCCGGGTGAGAAGGGTTTAAATCTCCAGAGCTTTGTATTACAAAATAGACTTAGGGTGATGGACTCTTTAAATATTAAAAGAAAGAAGTTGATTTTTCCCCCTTTTTTTTTTTTAATTTTCCTCCCCAGGCGGGCGCGGGGGCTGCGGCCGTGCCGGCGGGGCCGGGGGCGCAGCCCGGCGCGGGGGGCCGGCGCGCTGCCGCCGCCGCCGAGCCTCTGTGCAAACACGTTAATTTGTTTTCTTTCTTGCTCTGCCTTTCAGGGTAATTGGTTGCGTTTGAAGCCTTTGTGAAAGCCTTTGATTACTGTAATTTCGGCAGCGGATCCACCCGGGGCTCCTTGGCGAGGTTCTTCCGCAGCCCCCGGCCGGCGGCTCCCGGGGTGGCGCCGGGGTCGCCCGGCTGCGCGGGAGCAGGGCCCTCGGAGCGCGGAAACCCGGAGCCGCTCGACGCCTCCGGCGCGGCGAGCGCGGACGGCGCTCGGGTTTCATCCCGGGGGCGCGAAGCCACGCCGTGCCGCGCCGTGCCGTGCCGCGCCGCTCCCCGGCCGGCGGGAGCTTTCCCGGCCCCGCCAGCAGCCCGCCGCCGAGACGCTGCCGTTCCCAGGCTCAGCGTTAACCCGTTGGAGAGAGCTGTTCCCGCTCTCGGCTAAAATAGATCTTTAATCTCTGCCCAAAATAGCGCGTTTGGTGCGAGGCCTCCTTAGAGCTGACACGTGAGCGTGCGCGGGCGGCGCTGGCCCTCTGCGAGGACGCCTGCCAGCGCTCGGGAGCGCCTGAACTGGTTCGTTTAATTCTACCGTTACGTGCACATCCGATACCATATTTCTTCCATCAGACCATTTGTAACAGTCAGGAGGCAATTTGCTTGCGTTCCCCGATTCGATTTCCTCTTTGTGCTGTCACAGCCGTTTTCCTGCTCGGAGTTGTCCCGTCTCCCCTGGCCCCGCTTGCAAGCAGAAGGGGATTTTTCTTTTCTTTTTATTATTTTTCAAGGGCTTCTCCCCGCTGGAGGCAGAAGGGGGGGCTGCGTCTGCGGAGCGCTCGCGGAGGGGGAGTACTTTCAGGCGATCCCTGGGAGGCAGGAGAAAGCGCGATCCAGAGGGATTTTCCCTGGAAGTGCCCCCTGCGCCGCAGCCCTTCGAGCAGGCGCCTCCGGGCTCGGAGGAGCTGCGGAGACCTTTGCTCGCTGCCGGCGTCCTTGAAGCGAGGAGGGCGAGGGGGCGCTGGGGCGGGCTGCGGAGCCGCGGGAGCCGCCGGCAGCGCTGCGCCAGGGCCCCCATCCCGACCCCGACACCGTCCCCGGCGGGACGCGGGCGGGGGAAGAGGAGCCGCCGGCGGCCCCTGGGCGCCCTCCTGGCCAAGCCCTCGCTCCCGGCGGCGTTGCCCGATCCCAGCTCCCGGTTTCGGTCGGAGGCGCTGGTGTTGCTTTAAGATCTGCGGGCTTTAAAGATCACAAGAGGGGTTAGAGAAAATTACCCTTGGCTCTTGCATGCTAATGTAATCTCTAACCAGATCTGCAGCGCTGCAGCTAAAATTGCTTTTTAGATTAACGTTTAATTATTAACGGGGCCCCCGAAAGGCCTGGGGCGGGCGCTGGCGCGGGCTGGGCCGCGCTGGTGGAAACGTCTGACATGTGGCGGGGAAGGTCGTGCTGCACCGTGCCACACTGTGCCACGGCACGCTGCACCGTGCTGTGCCGTGCTGCACCGTGCTGTGCCACGCTGCGCCATGCCGTGCCATGCTGCACCGTACCACACCGCACTGTGCTGTCCTGCACCGTACCACGCCACGCTGTGCCGTGCTGCACCGTGCCGTGCCACGCTGCGCCATGCCGTGCCATGCTGCACCGTGCCACACCACACCATGCTGTCCTGCACCGTGCCACACCACGCTGTGCCATGCTGCACCGTGCTGTGCCATGCTGCGCCATGCCGTGCCATGCTGCACCGTGCCAGACCACACCATGCTGTCCTGCACCGTGCCACACCACGCTGCGCCGTGCTGCACCGTGCTGTGCCATGCCATACTGTGCCGTGCTGCACCGTGCCAGACCACACCGTGCTGTCCTGCACTGTACCACGCCACGCTGTGCCATGCTGCACCGTGCTGTGCCACGCTGCGCCATGCCGTGCCATGCTGCACCGTGCCAGACCACACCATGCTGTCCTGCACCGTGCCACACCACGCTGCGCCGTGCTGCACCGTGCTGTGCCATGCCATACTGTGCCGTGCTGCACCGTGCCAGACCACACCGTGCTGTCCTGCACCGTACCACGCCACGCTGTGCCATGCTGCACCGTGCTGTGCCATGCTGCGCCATGCCGTGCCATGCTGCACCGTGCCAGACCACACCGTGCTGTCCTGCACCGTGCCATGCCACGCTGTGCCACACTGCGCCATGCCGTGCCATGCTGCACCGTGCCACACCATGCTGCACTGTGCTGTGCTGTGCCACACTGTGCCATGCCGTTCCGTGCCATGCCGTGCCGCGCTGTGCCGCGCTGTGCCGCGCCGCGCTGCCCTTTATCGCAGCCCTCGGCAAGGTGCCGTCGCGGTTGCTTTTCTGTGTTATCCGGCGCTCCCCGTACTTCAGCGCGGGGTGACCTTTCCCGCATTAACTCATTCCGGAGCGGAGCCTGAGCGCGACTGTCCCGCTCGGCCCGGCGCCCCTCCGGCGAGGCGCCTCGGGAGCTGCTCTTCCCGGGGGCGCGCGGAGCTCGGCGCCCGCGGGGACCTGCCTCCGAAGCCCCTTCCGCGCCGTGCCCCGAGGCTTTGCGGGTCGCCTTTCCGCTCGCTGCCGTCCCGGCCCCGGCACGTTTGCTTTTATCTAAATCCTCGCCCGCGAAAGCCTCCATCGACAGCTGCGCCGGCCTTATCTCGCCGAAGGGACCTTCGCCGCGGCTCGCGGGAGATAAGAGCCTCTTATCGGCCCCGGATGTCAGCGGAGGTGCCGGAGCGCTCCGGCGCTGCAGCTTTAGACACGGGCTGCGGGTCTTTTTTTTTTTTTTATTAAAAGTCACAAAGACCTTGGGCTTATAAATAGCCCGATGTAGCGATAGGGCTTGGGAATTAGCAGCCCGGGCGGGAAGGAACGGTTGGAAAGGAGCTGGCGGAGGGAGGAGAAGGACGGGCAAAGTTCGAGGGCGGCTGCTGAGCGCGCGGCGGCGGCGGCGGCGGGCCGGCCACGGGGCCGGGCCGGCCGCGGGAACGGCGCCCGCCCTCGCTGCCGCCGGGCCGGGCCGGGCCGGGCCGGGCCGGCGGGTGAAGCCTGCAGCCTTTAAAAGCTGCTTTGTCCTTAAAAGCGTTTAATTCAGCGGGAACGGGGCCGGCCCCCGCCGCACGCCCAGCGGGGGCCTCGCGAACGCGGGGCGGGTGCCGGCGAACCCGCTGAGCGCTGCCTCGCTCGCTCTGGGAGAGCCGGAGCGGCTGGGAACTAAATCGGATCCTGCCGACCGGAATCAGTTGTGATGCGGGTGGAGCCAACTAAGCCCGCAGGGAGCGTTTGCGGGGGGCCGCCGGCGTGGGGGAGGCGCGGGGACAGGGACGGAGGCCGCGCGCACCGCCTCCGCCGTCCTCCAGCGTGCGCGTTAACACGGGCTGAAGCTTGGCTTAGCTGTCTAAAAAATTGTCTCTGCTAAGAGCTGCGTGACACCGGGAGACGGGGGCAAAACGGTGATCTGAATTAATCGCCGGCTTTATTTAGTTTGGCATGTGGCTCCCGCGTCTCTCCCGGCGGCTGCCTGCCCTGCTGCAGCCCCGGCGCTCCCAGCTGCCGGCGGCTCCGCTCGGGCAGCGCTGGCCGCGGGGACGTCCCGGAGCTGCCGCGGGGACGTCCCGGAGCCGCCGGACCCTGCCCGGAGCTGTGCTTTCTCCTTGCTCGCGGCCCCCGTGACCCGCGTCCGTCACCGCTGTCTCACGGCTGCGGGCGAGGCGCAGGCGGGCGCGCGGGCCGGCGGCGGGGCTCTCGCGGGGGCGGCGATGACGTTAGCCTGCTAATCGGCCAGATGGCCGCTACCTGCGGGACGCTGGCCCGCGGCTTAGCGCGGCCGGCCGGGCGGGCTCGGTGCGGGGGTGAGGCGCAGGGGCCGCGCGGGGTGTGCACCCACGCGTGCCGTGCGTCCACGCGAGCTGCGCGTCCACGCGAGCTGCGTGTCCATGCGTGCCGCGCGTCCACGCGTGCTGCGCGTCCACGCGTGCTGCGCGGCTGCGCGGGGTGCGGATGCACGCAGGCCGGGCGCCCGCGTCGGTCGCGCAGCCGTGCGTGCCGTGCCTCTGCGCGGGTCCTGCAGCCGCGCGTGCCGTGCGTCCATGCGGATCGTGCCTCCGCGTGGGCTCCGTGTCCGTGCGTGCCGTGCGTCCGCACAGGTCACACATCCGCATGTGCCGTGCGTCCGCTCGGGTCGTGCGTCCATCCACACGTGTGCAGTGCATCCACTTGGGTCGTGTGTCCGCACGTGCCGTGCGTCCGCTCGGGTCGTGTGTCCATCCACGTGTGCCGTGCGTCCGCTCGGGTCGTGTGTCCGCATGTGCCGTGCGTCCGCTCGGGTCGTGTGTCCATCCACGTGTGCTGTGCGTCCGCTCGGGTCGTGTGTCCGCATGTGCCGTGCGTCCGCTCGGGTCGTGTGTCCATCCACGTGTGCCGTGCGTCCGCTCGGGTCGTGTGTCCGCACGTGCCGTGCGTCCGCTCGGGTCGTGTGTCTGCCCTGGTCGTGTGTCGGCGCGGGTCGTATGTCCGTCCGGGTTGTGTGTCCGCCCAGGTCGTGCGTCTGCCCGGGTCGTGCGTCCATCCAGGTCGTGCGTCTGCCCAGGTCGTGTGTCCGTCCGGGTCGTGTGTCTGCCCAGGTCGTATGTCCGTCCGGGTCGTGCGTCCACCCGGGTCGTGTGTCTGCCCAGGTTGTGTGTCCGTCCGGGTCGTGTGTGCGCCTGGGTCGTGCGTCGGCGCGGGTCGTGCCTCCGTGCGTGCCGGGAGAGCTGCCCCGCGGCTCCGCGCGGGGCTGCGTAACGAACCCCCGGTCCCGGCGGAGAGACGCGCGCTGCCGAGCAGTCAAGTGCGCTCGGTGTCTGAATAAGAAGCACTTCATTCTCTTTTCAAACTGTATAATTTCTGCCTGATTGTAATGGCATATTTTAAAATTACCAGAAATCGAAGCCAGAAAATGGATACGGCTGCTTTTACTGCGAGCTGCATTAACAAAGGATATGTAATGCGCGAAATAAAAACACCTCCCTTCCCCCCTCGCTTTTTTTTTTAAGACAGTAATAGGAGAAAATTGGTTTTGAAACTGAATAAAAGTCCCTTTCAGAGGAAATCATTTCTTTCAGGGTACCTTTGCTGAAAGTAAAATAGTGAATAATGAAAGGTGGTTACATGATTGTCTTTCATTTAGCGAGCGCTAGGACAGATGGAATCTCGGCGAAATGCAGGATTGGAATAATTGCATGGTAACAAGGCGCTTGTTGTGAAATTAGTATCTTAAGAAAGTAGTGAAAAAGGCTTTTACTCATGAATACTTCATTATTAGCAGAAAACAGCACAATTTGGGTTCTCCAGACACCTGCTTGGTATTAAATGACTTCCTCCTCCCCCAGCCCGCTCCTCACACCTTCCCCGCAAGCCTCTCGCGCTTCCCAAACTTTGCAGCCGGAGCGGAGCGGAGCGGAGCGGAGGGCCCGGGAGCAAGCCGCGCGCGCCCGCAGCCCTCCGCCAGCCCGGCGACCCCAGCGAGCGGCTCCCGAGGACGCCTGTCCGATGCGTGCGGGGAGGGGGGGGGGAAATAAAGATATTTCTCCGATCGCTCCGACAGGAGCATCAGCCGGTTCGGGGCGCGCGGAGGCGCGGGCGGGGGGTCTCTCGGCGCCGGCGGGGGCCGGGGCGGGGGCTCGCCGCGGCGGCGGGCGGCAGCACCGCGCGGGCACGCCGCGGCGGCCGGGGCTCCGGGCTCCTCCTGCCCCCGCCTGCTTTCCGTCTGCTTCTCGTCAGCGTTTGCTTACCCTGCTCACGAAGGAAGCATCGTTCCCGGAGTCAGCCGGAGCCGTGGGAGTGTGTCAGGAGGAACTGGTTATAATTCATGCCTTCCGCGGAGGCTCCTGAAGGAGGTACAATTAGCACATCAGCGGCGGCGATGACTTTGGCCTGACCCCTCCAGCTTTTGTCAAGCAGATTTTGATGCTAGCTGAGAGCTGGCGACAGATCCCAGGACCCCGAGCGGGATTTTAGCGCCGTCTTTTCCCGGCGTTGCGCGGAGCCGCCGCGTTTGATCTCCGCTGGGATGCGAGCGGCTGGCGAGCGGGCAGGGGCGTCCGGCGCCGCGCGAGGGACCGCGGGAGGCTCCTGCGGCGCCCGCGCGGCGGGCGACTTGCAGCGCGGCGGCACCTGAAACCCGCGGCGCGCGTTAACCCGCTTCCTCCTGGCTTCGACGGCCCTCTCCAGACCCGCTTCCCGCCGCCGGCGGCTCCGATCAGACCGAGCGGCGGGCGCAGGGCACGCCGGAGCCGGCCGTGGGCGCCGCGGGGCCCGGGGGCTGCGGGCAGGCGGGACGCGGGCTGGGTGCTGCCGGCGTGCGGCCGGCGACGCCGGATTGCGCTGCCAGGCTTGGGCCACCTTGGGGCTCTGCTTGGAGGGTGGACGGAGCTGGAGGACGAGGACCGGGACCAGGGCAGGTTAGAGGCACTGGGCAGCGCTTGGCACCGGAGCTGCCTCTTCTTCTGGTGCTTGGCCAGCCAGCTGGAGACGGGCAGGAGGCCCTTGCAGGGTGCTCGTCGCCCTTGCAGGGTGCTCGTGGGCCTTGCAGGGTGCTCATGACCCTTGCAGTGGGTTTGTGGCACTTATAGGGTGCTCATGCTCCTTGTAGTATGCATGTGGCCTTGCAGGGTGCTCAGGGCCCTTGCAGGATGCTCGTGGTCCTTCCAGGGTGCTTGAGGCCCTTGCAGGGCACTCCTGGTCCTTGCAGGATGCTGTTGGTCCTTCCAGGGTGCTTGAGGCCCTTGCAGGGTGCTCAGGGTCCTTGCACAGTGCTCATGGTCCTTGCAGGATGCTCACAGTCCTTCCAGGGTACTCGTCGTCATTGCAGGGTGCTCATGTCCCTTGCAGTGGGTTTGTGGCACTTATAGGGTGCTCATGGTCCTTGCAGCATGCATGTGGCCTTGCAGGGTGCTTGTGGCCTTGCAGGGTGCTCGTGGTCCTTGCAGGGTGCTCGTGGCACAGGATGCTTGTGGCCCTTGCAGTGGGTTTGTGGCACTTAAAGGGTGCTCCTGGGCCTTGCAGGGTGCACGTGGGCCTTGCAGGGTGCTCATGGTCCTTGCAGGGTGCTCAGGGCCCTTGCAGGGTGCTCATGACCCTTGCGCGTGGCAGTGGCCGCCGTTTGGCCTGGCATCCTCTCGTGGCCATGCGCTGGATGGAAAGGTGTTCATTTGCCTGGAGCAAGAGCAGAAAGCTTTGCACTCCCCAAGAATCACCCACTGAGACGTTCATATTTATTTTATATGCGTTCATATTTATTTAAGGCTTTCATAGTTATTTATTTATCTTTGAAAGCGCGACGGCTCGCGAGCAGCCTGCGCGCTCGTGGTCGGCGCGAGGAGCGCGCGGGCTCCCCGCCGGCCCCGACCTCGTCCGGCTGCCGCCGAGCCTCGCGCCGCGGGCGGGGAGGGGGCTGCGCGCCCGGGCTCACGCCGCGTCTCGTCTCTCCGCAGCGGCGGCGGCGGCGGCGGCGGCGCGGCCCGCCGGGACGCCTGGACCATGTTGGCGTGTCTGCAGCGGACCCAGAACCCCCCGGCCCAGCACCTCGCCTGTCCCAGCAAGAGCCTGGAGCCGCGGAAGTGTAAGTGCGAGCCGGGGCGCGCGCGCGGCAGCGCCGTTCCCGCGGCGCCGGGGGCTCGGCCCGCCGCCCGCTCCCTCCTCCCTCCCTCCCCGCTCGCCTGCTTGCTGCTTTGATGCTTCTTGTCTTATTGAAAAAGACATTTATTTAAACGATAATTAAAAAGAGCAGGAGAAGCAGGGGAGGGGGGCGGGAGGAGGAAGGAGGCAAGATAAGCAAATTAAATTGGGTTGCTTCGGTTGATAAGCCGAACTTCAGAAAATTTTGCGCAGACGTCTACAAAGAGCAGCAGACAGCGCGGCAGTCACCTGCTCCGGAGGCTCCCGAGCCGCCCCCCGTTCCCCTCCGCCGTCCCTGCCCCCGCAATCGCTTCCCCGTTTCGCCGCGGCTCCGCTGCTCCCGATGAGCTGGCCTTTCGGATAAGCCGTAAACTAGTTACATTAAAATGGGCTCCAAAAGGTCACTCCGGCGAAGCACCTGGCTCCGGCAGCCTTTGTCTCTCCAGCCCGACCATGATTAAATGTATATTTAATGAGCCTGCTTCAGGCGGGCGCGTTTGGCCTCCCCGGCTGGGAGGGACGCGTTAAGATTCGCCCGTGACGGATGTGCGTTTTGAGGAGGGCGGCGGGTGTTTGTCCGCTGGTCCCGGTCGGATTTTTTAAGCGTTCGGGGGGCGAGGACGGGGGAGCCCCGGGCTGCGCCCGCCCGCTCCACGACCCGGCCCCCCGCCGTGATCCCGGTCCGGCTGACCGTGCGTTTCCGCTCGTTACGGGAGAGCGCGGCGCGTGCCCCTGCTCCCGGCCTCCCGCCACCTCAAATTAAATCGCGGGTGACGTCCGGGGGCCGGGCCCCCCGCCGCCTCCCGAGCGCCCGCTCGGCTGATCGAGAGCGATAGCGCGCTCTTAAAATGAGACACGATTTAGAAGTGCCTCTGATTGCTTAATTTGCTCCTCAGTATCTCAGTAATTATCTTTATGGGTCTTATTCCTGTCCTCCGGCGTCGTTGCTGTCGGTTTTAAATGAGCCCGGCTCCCGGCGCGTTGGCTGTCTGGCCCGGCACCGCTGTGAAATCCTATTATCCTGCGCGCGCCGCCGATTAATTTTTGTATTAATTTCACGCGGAAGGCGAGCCGGCCGGCGCTGCCCCTCGCCCCCCCTGCGCCTTCCGGCTGCGCCCGCCCGCCGCGACGGCTCCTCGGCCCGGGCCCGCGGCCGCTCCGGGGCGCTCCGCAAAGAGCAGCGTCCTCGGGAAAACAGCACGTCCAGTTAGCTCCGGCAGGCCGGTCCCTTTTGGTTTTATTCCGCGTGCGTTACGGGAATCCTGAGCTTTATTTAAATTGTAAATCAAATAGTAGCGCTCTCAGCCTGGCCAAGCTCTTCGCTGCTCTTGCTCCCCGCCGCCGGGCCGCGGTGGCTCGTGTGCTCGCGGGCGCCCTCCTTTAGCCCGCCGGCGCGATCCGTAGCTCCGCGCGGCGTCTCGGCGCGCTCCGGGCACGGGACGCGCTCCGCTTCGACAAAATGCAACGATTAACCCCAAAATAGAGGCTTTGGGGAGCGGGCGGGGGGGTCCTGCCGCCCCCCGAGGCAGGCGCCGTGGCCCGCCCGGCGCTGGCGCTTCCCCGCCGCCGCCGGCGGCTCCGCCGGCGCTGACGCCTCGCCGCGGAGACAAATGGGAAGTGACACGCGTGCGTGTAGAAGGGTATTTGCGGTGACGCTTCGGCTGCAGATAATGAAGTGCTCGCCCGGAGGTGATCCGAGCGCGCCGGCGCCTCGGCAGAGCCGCCCGCCGCTTCCCGGGGGCAGCGGCGAAGACGCTGCGCCGGCTGGGTGCGTGCTGCGGCAGCCTGCGGCACACCGGAGCCCCTGCGGCACGCCAGAGCCCCTGCGGCACGCCGGAGCCCCTGCGGCACGTCGGAGCCCCTGCGGCTCGCCGGAGCCCCTGCGGCACGTCGGAGCCCCTGCGGCTCGCCGGAGCCCCTGCGGCACGCCGGAGCCCCTGCGGCTCGCCGGAGCCCCTGCGGCACGTCGGAGCCCCTGCGGCTCGCCGGAGCCCCTGCGGCACGCCGGAGCCCCTGCGGCACGTCGGAGCCCCTGCGGCTCGCCGGAGCCCCTGCGGCACGTCGGAGCCCCTGCGGCTCGCCGGAGCCCCTGCGGCACGCCAGAGCCCCTGCGGCACGTCGGAGCCCCTGCGGCTCGCCGGAGCCCCTGCGGCACGTCGGAGCCCCTGCGGCTCGCCGGAGCCCCTGCGGCACGCCAGAGCCCCTGCGGCACGCCAGAGCCCCTACGGCACACCGGAGCCCCTGCGGCTCGCCGGAGCCCCTGCGGCTCGCCGGAGCCCCTGTGGCTCACCGGAGCCCCTGTGGAACGCCAGAGCCCCTACGGCACGCCGGAGCCCCTGCGGCACGCCGGAGCCCCTGCGGCTCGCCGGAGCCCCTGCGGCTCGCCAGAGCCCCTGCGGAACGCCGGAGCCCCTGCGGCTCGCCGGAGCCCCTGCGGCACACCGGAGCCCCTGCGGCAGGCCGGAGCCCCTGCGGCACGCCGGAGCCCCTACGGCACGCCAGAGCCCCTACGGCACACCAGAGCCCCTGCGGCACGCCAGAGCCCCTACGGCACACCAGAGCCCCTGCGGCACGCCGGAGCAGCGCCCGGCGCCAGTGCCGCTGGCGCCCCGCGTGCTTCCAAGCGTCCTGCCAATGTGTTGGTTTTTCAGCTGCCGCGAAGAAGGGGCGAAACCTCTCCCTGCCGTGCTGCGGCGGCGGCGCCGCGTCCCGCCCCGGCAGCGCCCGCTCGGCGCGTCGCTCCCGCGCTTCCCCCGCCGGCGGCTGCCAAATTCTCCGGCGTCTTCGGAGTCGGGTGTTTTGCAGAGGCTTCTCCGCCCGGAGTGCCATGGGGCGGAAGCTGCCCACAACCCTAAGCAAAGATTTAGTCTGTGCTGCAGTTTTGTCAGGGCCTCGGATTTAAATCTGTGTCTTGAGCCAAGTTTGGTGGCCAATTTGCTAAAGTAAAAGGTTGTTTAGCCGGAGGTGTAACCTTATAGTAACCTTACAAGCCCGTGCTGCCGTTGTAGCGGCTCCTCCTGCCTGCCTAGCTTCCAACAGCGCTTAGAGCATGAGCTTGGGGTAACATAAAAAGCCACCGGATTATTACTGCGGGCGATGCGTTTTCCATTTACAGTAATAAAATACTGAAGAAACAAAACAATTTAAAATTCCAATAAAATTCAAAACAAATCTTTGGCTGCTGAGCAGATTCAATTATTTAGCTGTTATTGAGTGCAGGCTGGAAAAATAGAACAGGTCAGGGAGGGAGGGGGAGTCCAGGGCTGGCTGCTCGTCGTCGCTCCCCGGAGAGAAAGCGCGCGGCGGAGGGAGCGAGCCCCGGGCCGGCGGGAGGGGCGGCGCCGTGCGGCGCCCTCGCCGGCTCCGCGCCGCCGGGGCCGCCGGGGGCCGGGGCCGCCGGGGCTCTGCTCGCTCGCAGCGGCTCCGCCGGGGCCGCGCGGCCCGTTGCACCGTCCGCGGGTGCGTGCGGCAGCGCTGCCCGGCCCAGGGCGAGGAGCTCAGGACCACGGGGCTCGGGTGAGCGTGGCGTATGTGCTGTGCCGTACCGTGCCGTGCCATACTGTGCCGCACCGTGCCACACTGAGCCGTGCTGCACCATGCTGCACCGTGCCATGCTGCACCATGCCGTGCTGTGCTGCACTGTGCCATGCTGTGCTGCTCTGTGCCATGCTGCACCGTGCCATACTGTGCTGCACCGTGCCATGCCGTGCTGTGCTGCACCATGCCATACTATGCTGCACCGTGCTGCGCTGTGCCGTGCTGCACCGTGCCATACTGTGCTGCACTGTGTTGTGCTGTGCCATGCTTGCAGGAAGCAAACTTTACCCTCTTCTCTGCTGCTCCGTGCCATCCCAGGCATTGCTGGTGGCAGCATTCGAAGCCGGTGCCAGGGCCCGGGGTGGCAGGAGCTCGCTGGCATCTCCTCCGCACGGCGCCAGCCCGTGCCGCGGCGGCCGCGGAGCAAACGGAGCTGCAAAGTCCACGGGCAGCAAAGGGCAGGGGGAGCCGCTGCCAATCCTGCCAGCGCCGCGTCGCTGCCCGCCCCGGGCCGCCGCTGGCCGTGCCGGGGTGGCCGCAGGGGAGCCCTGCCCGCACGCCGGCGCTGCGCCGAGCCAGGGCCGCGGCGCGGCGGCTTTGACAGCTGGGGCAGGGGAGGAGGGGGCCGCGGCGGCGGGCAGCCCCGCGGCGTGCCAGGCGGGCTGCCGGCGCGTGACGGGTGGCGGCGGCGCTGCGGCGGCGTTTGCATCTCGCAGTAATTACAGCCCATTGGAAAGCAGTAATTACCGGGGAGAGGGGGAGCCGCGCGCCGGCGGGGCGCGCCGGGAGCCGCGGGCAGATTGGTGGCTCCGTAATTTTCCCGGCGGGGGTTCGGCGCGGCGCCCGGCTGCGTGTCGGCGCGCGGCGCTTGCGCCCCGTCCCGGCGCCCGCGGCTCCGTGCCGGCGGCTCCCGGCGCCGCCGCGGCCCCTTTGGAGCGCGGGGGCCTGGGTTCGTTAGGGAAGCTGCGAGCGTCGCCGGCTAATTAGCGCTGTGTTAATTGAGCGTTCGCGGCGCCACCGCCTCCAAGGGCAGCGGTGCCGGCGCGAAGGGGACTGCGGATGCGGGTGGGGGAGCCGGAGCCGGCGCGCGAGCCGCAGCGACGCGCGAGCGAGGCCCTGCAAAACGCCCCGCTTTTAATCGCCTTGCCGCGCTCGTTAATAAGCCCGGCGGTTTCAGGTGCTGGGAAAGCCCCGCGCGTTACCCCCGCGGGAGAGACGGCCGCGGAGGCGGCGCGGGGCCCGGGGCTCCCGCCGCCCGGAGCGGCCCCCGCCGCCGCCGCCGCCGCCGCCGCCTTCGGCACCTCATTTATCCCGTCCATTAGATAGATTTTGTAGATTTAATCATTTTCACAGTTGGTGGCTCATTGGATACTCAAGATAAACTCCAAATGAAAGTATAATGGGTACGACAAATGAGTTTTCACACCAGAATGGCAGAAACTTGCTTGGGAAAGAGTTTGAAAGGAACAAAAATATATACATATATAATTTTTTTCCCCGCAGTGGCTTTTGCTGACTACAGTAGGTTACCACAGTTAATTTCACCAGTTTTGTTCATCTGTAAAATTGCATAAAAGTGACATTTTTGTGCTCATTATAGGAACTGCTGATTTATAGCTAGTAAATGGAATGCTTTTCCATTTTTGGTGAGGTTCTCGTGGCAGCGCAAAGCACCCATGAAATTGCTTGTATAATGTAGTTTAAATCCAATCTCGGAGAAAGATTCCCCCGTTGGGTAAAGTGACATTTCCATTCTCCACACCGGGTTTATTTTAGGCCACTTAGAAGTGACTTTATAAGAGAAAGGGGGCAGCTCTGTGCCGCGACCTCGTTTCTGCCGAGCCGGGCCGGCGCGGGCTGCCGCCTCCCCGCGGGGCCCTTGGGGAGGCCGTGGCTGACCGAAGGGACGAGGCAGCCGGAGCAGTGGAGGCGAGAGCGGGCGCCGCGCCGGGCCTCGAGGAAGGAGGTCAGGCACCGACGTGTCCGACTGGTGCCCGGCTCCCCGGGGCCGCCTTTGCCGGGCGCCTCCAGCCCGCGACGCCCTCGATGGAAGGATGCCGGCGCGCGGGTTTGGCACCGGTGCACGCGTTTGCACCAGCACATTGATTTTGCCCTGGTGCACGTGTCTGCACTGCTGTGCAGATTTTGCCCTGGTGCGTGCGTTTGCACCGGCGCACGGGTTTGGCACCGGCGCGTGCGTTTGGCACCGGCGCGTGCATTCGAACCGGCGCGCGGGTTTGGCACCGGCGCCTGCGTTTGCACCGGCGCGGAGCTCGCCGGCCCTGCTCCCGCTCCGCGCGGTGCTGCCGGACCTCGGCCGGCGCCGTTGGCCTCACCCTGTGCTTTCTTCCCGCAGGCGAGACAGCGGCATCCATGCATTCCCCGCGCTACCCCAGCCCCGCCGAGCTGGACGCCTATGCACAGAAAGTGGCTCACAGCCCGCTGACCATCAAGATCTTCCCCACCAACATCAGGGTCCCCCAGCACAAGCACCTTAACCGGACGGTCAATGGGTACGACACGACGGGGCAGCGCTACAGCCCCTACCCCGTGCACGCCAGCGGCTACCAGGGGCTGCTGGCCATCGTCAAAGCCTCCAGCAAGAGCGTCGTGAAGAACTCGGAGGGGAAGCGGACTAAGCTGTCGCCCGCCCAGGTCGGCGTCGCTCCCTACCCAGCGTCAAGCACTTTAGCTCCGGGCCCCTCTTGCGCGGGGCCGCTGACCTACCACGGCAGCCAGAAGGCCGTGGAGGGCCCCACGGCCCCCAACGTGACGGTGGCCGCGTCGGTGATCCCGCTCGGCGGCCGGAGCCTGGCCCTGCCGCCGTCCAACCTGCCCTCCATCCAGAGCATCATCTACCAGCTCAATCAGCAGTGCCCGGCGCCGGGCTCGCAGCCGGGCTGCCCGGCGCCGGCGGCGGCAGCCAACCCCAGCCCGGCCAAGCACGGCGCCTTCGCCAGCGTGGCCTACGCTGGCGCCGGGCTGCCGGACTGCCGCAAGGGAGCCGAGCTGGCGCTCGGTGCCAACCCGGCCGCGGCGCTGGGGCCCAAGGCCGGCGGCTACGCCGACGGCGTGGATTACCTGCTCTGGCAGCAGAAGCAGCAGCAGCACCTCCGGCTGTACAGCGGGGGCGGCGGGGCTGTCAGCAAGTCGCCGGAGACGTGCGCGGGCGCCTCGCGCCCCTACGGCCCCGGCGGCGCGGCCGAGAAGGTGAGCTCGTCGCCCTTGAACTGCATGCACGGCAACTTCGCCGTGGGGCAGTGCTTCGCGCCGCCGTGGAACAGCATCCTGGTGACGCCCACCAGCGACTGCTACAACCCGCCGGAGCCGGGCGCCGGGCCGCGGGAGCTCGGCGGGCACGGCGCCGACGGGCTGCCCAGCAAGACGCTCTGCAACACCTCCATCCTCAGCAGCAGCCTCCAGTCGCTGGAGTATCTCATCAACGACATCCACCCGCCCTGCATCAAGGAGCAGATGCTGGGCAAGGGCTACGAGACCGTGTCTGTGCCAAGGCTCCTGGATCACCAGCACGCCCACATCCGCCTGCCCGTCTACAGATAAGGCAGCGCGGCTGCTGGCGCCCGGCCCCGGCCCCGGCGAGGGCCGCGGGCGCCTCCGCAGCGCCGCGGGGGCGGCGGGCGGCCGGCGCGCCCCGAGGACGCCGGCGTTCGCCCGGAGCCGTGGCTGGAGGAATGCTTGTTTATATAGCTCAGAAATCATTTTCTTTCCACGAATGTGAACAGGGAATCGCTACAAGTTGCTGCTATCCAGGGCGAGCAGGCAGCGCCGTGCGGGCGGGCGGGCGCCGCCGAGCCCCCGGCCCCGGCCCCGGCGCGTTAGGCTGCCGAAACGGCCGGCGCCGGCGGCCGCCCGCCCGCCCCCGCCGCGCCGGGGCGGCTCTGCCCAGAGCTGCTGCCGAATCTGTAGTTGAAGTCCGAAACTTGCACTGCTTTGGTTAAAGCTAAGAATTGGGGACAGTCTGGAGGCTATTTAAGAAAAACACTTGAAAACTTGAACAGATTCTTTTTCTTTTTTTTTTTCTTTCTTTCTTTTTCCTTCTTTTTTTGCGTTGGCGCAACCGTACGTCGCAGGCGCCGGCAGCGACGTGGCGGCTCCCGCGCCGCCGGGCTGGGGCTCGGCGCACGGGGCGGCAGCGCTGGCACCCCGTGGGAACCTGCTGCGCTCCAGCATTCCCGGGGTTCCTTCTTTTTCTTTCTTTCCTTTCTTTTTTTTTTTTTACCGTCTATTGAACCTTTGTTGCGTTTTAGAGGCCACTTGCAGGTGAGGAGCGGTAGCATCTCGTTTGACAGCGCATCTAGCCATTGCACCAGGTTGCAACTTGCGTGCTTTTCTTTTCTTTTCTTTTAAACCAGTTCAAAAATGTTCATTATGGTCCATTATTCAGTATGCGTAATTATGTGTTTAATAGATTTATTCATTTTAAAAAGGCTCTGCATCACGGAAAATACAAAAAGTGTTTTGACCTTTAAAGGAAAAAAACATACCCCAATGAAACCCAAGGTGATTGTGCTCAGAAGAGAGGTACTGTATCCCTAAAAGGCCTGTTCAAGCACTAAGTGCATTTACAAATCTCTGAGAATGTTTTTTTTTATACTAAAATTGACCATTATATTCTACTGTGAGAAGTGCTGTCTGCACTATATTGTTTTAAAAACGAGAGAAAACAACAAAAAAAAAAAAGAAACCACAAAACCTGCAAGCTGCGTGTCCGGATGTTGTTTTTCCCAAAGTAAAACCAGGCTATCATTGGATGTGTGCTCTGCATTTTGTTTGCTCGCTGTGGCCGCCCCTGCGTCCCACCGGGCGCGCGCGCTCGCAGCCAGCGCCGCTGCGCCGGGACGGGGCCCCGCAGGCGCGCGCGGGACGCCTGCGCCGGCCGCGGCACGGGCCCGGAGAACACCGGCGCTGCTCTGCTGGCCTCACTGGAGCGAGCTGGGAAGAGCAATAGCAACAGGCTGATTTATCTGGAGCGCGCAGCAAGTGATGCCAGTGCACGCACGCACGCGCACGCACGCGCACACACACGCACCTGGGTGTGCGTATGCACGTGCATACGCGTGAGTGCACATATGTGCATGCAAAAGTATGGGTACACGTGCAGCCACACACACACACACACGTGTGGGTACACGCACAGATGTGCACATGCATGCACATGCAAATGAGTGTATGTGCATGTGCCCGGATGCATGTACATGCACACACAAGTGCATGGTTGCACACATGTACAGATACACATGCCTGCACACATAAATGTGCGGCTGCATGTGTGCGCAGGTGCACATGCACGCACAAGTGCAAGGGTGCACATGCAGGCACACACATGCCCACAGATGCAATGCCTGCGCCCACAAAGGCATGGGTACACACACACACACACACACACACACACACACACACACACACACACTCTCACAGCCGGATGGGTACACACGCACACACGGGTGTGCACACGTGCAGATGCTGCTGCACACGTGCTCAGAGCAGCCGTGGGCGACGAGCGAGCGCACCATCACCAGGGCCGTAAAAGGGGAGGGGGGGGCTTGCTCCGCAGCTTTCCGTGCCCCGGCTGCCCAAAAGCTCCCGGCGCCAGGGTTATTCCCGCATCCCGGCTCGCGCACGGGCCGTGGCCAGGGTGGTGGGGCCAGGAGGGGACCGCGCAGCACGGCAGCAAGGCGAACCGAGGCAAGAAGGAAATTTGCCTGGAGGTTCAAGTCACTCTGGGAGAACTGGGGGGCAGGAGGAGGAGGAGGAAGGGGCCTGCCAGCCTGGCACGGGCACCTTGGAGCATCTGGAGGGGAAAGTGCTTGTTGGGGCTTTAGCATGGAAAAAAGCCACCGGCGCCCGCGGCTGCGGCGCGGCTCGCTTTCCTCCCTGCAAACCTGCCGGCAGCCGGAGACAGGCGATATAAATTGCATGACTGCAAAAGGACTTAAGAAAAGCCCATCCCTCACGTTGATTGATATTAGTGTCACAAATTAAGCTTTAGATTTATCTAAAAATAAATTTGCTTCCGCACGCCGCTGTGGGGATGCCGAGCGCGTTCCTGTCCCTGCTGCGGGGTTTCTCGCCGCTGCCGGCGCCCGGCGCAGCCCTGGGACCCCTCTGCGGGGCGCCGGGAAGAGCCAGGGCGGCCCGGAGGGGCGCAGAGCGCGGCCGCCGCGGCGTCCCCGGTGCCGGCGCGCGGCCGCCCTTGACCGACCCGCTTGCCTCTGGCCCCTTGGCTTCGGGGTGTTTGCACGGGGAGGGGAACGGGGGACCTGCTTCATCTCCGCTCAAGCTGGAAAAGCCCGTTTCTGGCGCGGATGAGGCCGTGGCCGGGAGCACGGGCGGCTGCACTGCGGGCTCCCCGTGGGCCCGTTGGGCGTGCAGTGCAGCCGTGGGCAGGGGCGCAGCGGGGCCGTTTGCGGTGCTCTCAGTTAATCAGCAAACGGGGCCCGACGCAGCTCACCCGGCCGGGCCAGGTCTCTCCGAAAGAGGCTTCGGAGGTGCCCAGCAGCTGTGTGTGGTGCCCACGCAGCCACGCACTGCAGCCCGGCCCTGCGGCAGGCCACGCACTGCGGCTGTGCACTGCGGACCACGCACTGGGCTGTGCACTGCAGCCCAGCCCTGCTGCAGCCACGCACTGGGCTGTGCACTGCGGGCCACGCACTGGGCTGTGCACTGCAACCATGCACCGGGGCTGTGCACTGCAGCCGTGCACTGCAGCCTGGCCCTGCTGCAGCCACGCACTGGGCTGTGCACTGCAGCCACGCACCGGGGCTGTGCACTGCAACCGTGCACTGCAGCCTGGCCCTGCTGCAGCCGTGCACTGCGGCTGTGCACTGCAGCCACGCACTGGGCTGTGCACTGCGGGCCATGCACTGCGGCTGTGCACTGCAGCCACGCACTGGGCTGTGCACTGTGGGCCACGCACTGGGCTGTGCACTGCAGCCACGCACCGGGCTGTGCACTGCAGCCGTGTACTGCAGCCTGGCCCTGCTGCAGCCACGCACTGGGCTGTGCACTGCAGCCACGCACTGCGGCTGTGCACTGCAGCGACGCACTGGGCTGTGCACTGCGGGCCATGCACTGCGGCAGGCCATGCACCGTGGCCTGCACAGCAGACAGCGAGAGCTGTGCTGGGGCTGGGAGCGAGGAGCCGGTCCCTGGAGCAGCCCCAGGGGCTCCGGCGCGGCGTGTGCATGCATGGCTGCTTCAGGGACGTGAGCACACCTGCGCGCTGGCCCGGTGCCAGGCCGTCCGTCACGGCGCAGTGGCTGCCGGAGCCCGAGCGTCCCCCCGCTGCGGGGCACCAGCCCCGGCGAGGCGGCAGCCCGGGCCCGCCCCGCCACCGCCCCGAGGCCGCGTCCCGGGAAGCGCCCGGGGCCGCCCGCGCCGCCGAGCGGGCTCGGGCTCGAGCAGCCCTGCTAACCGGCTGCAGCTCCGGGCCGCGGCCCGGCGCTTGCGTTCCCGCTGGCCGGGACGGAGCCGGGCATTGCACGGTGTGTGGTGCCCTCCAGCGGAGCCGGACCCCAGCGACACTGCAGCCCGCGCGGCGCGCAGCCCCGCACCACTGCAGCCCCGCACCACTGCAGCCCTGCACCACTGCAGCCCCGCACCGTGGCCCCACACTGCTGCAGCCCCACGCTGCCCCACGCAGTGCACAGCCCCTCTCTGCTGCAGCCCCGTGCTGCAGCCCCACACCACTGCAGCCCTGCACCACTGCAGCCCCGCACCGTGGCCCCACACTGCTGCAGCCCCACGCTGCCCCACGCAGTGCACAGCCCCTCTCTGCTGCAGCCCCGTGCTGCAGCCCCACACCACTGCAGCCCTGCGCCACTGCAGCCCCACACCGTGGCCCCGCGCTGCTGCAGCCCCACGCTGCCCCACGCAGTGCACAGCCCCTCTCTGCTGCAGCCCCGTGCTGCAGCCCCGCACCACTGCAGCCCCACACCGTGGCCCCGCGCTGCTGCAGCCCCACGCTGCCCCATGCAGTGCACAGCCCCTCTCTGCTGCAGCCCCGTGCTGCAGCCCCGCACCACTGCAGCCCTGTGCCACTGCAGCCCCACACCGTGGCCCCGCGCTGCTGCAGCCCCACGCTGCCCCACGCAGTGCACAGCCCCTCTCTGCTGCAGCCCCGTGCTGCAGCCCCACACCACTGCAGCCCTGTGCCTCTGCAGCCCCACACCGTGGCCCCGCGCTGCTGCAGCCCCACGCTGCCCCATGCAGTGCACAGCCCCTCTCTGCTGCAGCCCCGTGCTGCAGCCCCGCACCACTGCAGCCCTGTGCCTCTGCAGCCCCACACCGTGGCCCCACGCTGCTGCAGCCCCACGCTGCTGCAGCCCCGTGCTGCCCCACGCAGTGCACAGCCCCTCTCTGCTGCAGCCCCGTGCTGCAGCCCCGCACCACTGCAGCCCTGTGCCACTGCAGCCCCACACCGTGGCCCCGCGCTGCTGCAGCCCCACGCTGCCCCACGCAGTGCACAGCCCCTCTCTGCTGCAGCCCCGTGCTGCAGCCCCACACCACTGCAGCCCTGTGCCTCTGCAGCCCCACACCGTGGCCCCACGCTGCTGCAGCCCCACGCTGCTGCAGCCCCACGCTGCCCCACGCAGTGCACAGCCCCTCTCTGCTGCAGCCCCGTGCTGCAGCCCCACACCACTGCAGCCCTGTGCCTCTGCAGCCCCACACCGTGGCCCCGCGCCGCTGCAGCCCCTGCACACTGCTGCGCGGTGCCGCCGGCCGTGCACCAAGCCTGTGCCCTGCCGCTGCAGCCTGCTGCCAGCGCACCGCCGGCTGCGGGGCCGGGGCAACGCTGGGTGCTGCACAGTGCAGCCCTGCACGGCACGGCAGGCGCAGTGTGCCCTGGCACGGCACGGCACGGCACAGCACGGCACGGTGCAGGCCTACATGCGGGGCAGGGAGCCGGCTCCCGGCTCCCACCGGCACCCGGCCCGCGGTGCCGGATCAGCGAGAGGCACGGGGACGCGGGCGCTGCAGGCCAGCTTTTATTACTAAATAAATAGTCGTACAAACTGTGTGCAAAAACGTGGCGGGCGCCCGCCGGCCTCCGCGCGCCGGGAGCCGGGCGCATCCCCGCGGAGGGCGGCGGGCGGCTAGAGCGCGGTGGCGGCGGGCGCGCCGTGCCGGCGGTGGCGCGGGTCGGCGGCGCCCAGCGGCACGGCCACCTCCTGCGTCTGCCCGCTCTTGGTGAGCTCCACCACGCGGGGCACCACCGTGGACCAGCGATCTGCGGAGGCGGCAGCGGCTCAGCGGCGCCCGGGGGCCGCCGGGGCCGTCGGCGCGGTGCCCCCCGGCGCTCACCTCGCCGCAGGCGGCCCACCGTGTGGGAGAAGCTGTAGTACTGGTACGTGTCGCTCTTGCCCGGGTCCTCGCTGATGATGCCCAGGTTCTGGTTCCAGTGGGACCAGTTCACCTCGTCCACCCTGCAGGAGCAGAGCGCCCCAGAGCACCCGCCAGCGCGGGGGTGCCTGGACCCGGGCCACAGCGCGCCTGCGTCCCCGCGTCCCCACGCCCGTGTCCCCACACCTGCATCCCCGCGTCCCTGCATGCCCACGCCTTCATCCATGTGTCGCTGCGTCCCCACGTCCCCACGCCTGGGCCCCTGTGTCCCCCTGTGTCCTCGGCAGCTGCGGCGCCGTGGGGCGCCTGCTCTTACCTGAAGCACCAGCGGCGGTCGGGGGTCCCGTCCGTGGCCTTCCCCACGGTGACCATCTCCCCTGAGCGGAAGGCTTTCCGCAGGAACACCGGGAAGGAGCGCTCGATGTCCAGGATGGTGGTGGCCCACTGCAGGGACCCCTCAGCCGTTGGGGCTGGAGGCAAGGCTGGAGCCCCCCGGGCAGGGCCAGCCCCCCAGGCATTGCCTGCCCGCTGGGCATGGCCAGCCCAGCAGCTCCCCGAGTCCTACCTGCAGCTTCCAGATGTGCTTGCTCTCCTTGGAGACTTGGCCCACCGTCTCCCCCATGAGGGCGATGAGCATGTTGAGGAGGAGCACGAAGGTGAGGATGATGTAGGTGACGAGCAGGATGATGAAGACGCCGGGGTACTTGGCACTCTCGAGCATCTCCAGGTCGCCCATGCCGATGGTGAGCTTGAAGAGGTCGAGCAGGAAGGTGCTGAAGGTCTGGCTGTCCCGGCACGAGGGGTACGTGGGCACCGTGCAGTTAGACAGCTCCTCGCTGCAGGACTCAGTGCTGGGACATGGGTTCAGGAGAGAGACCAGAGCTGGGCGAGGAAGAGGAGGCAGAGAGACAGCGTGTCCGGGGTGGGGCCGCGGCAGCCCTCATCCTGGCGAGCCCGGGCACAGGCAGGGAGACGAGAGCCCTGCCCGTGCCCACCGGCCTGCCGGGTGCCTACCTGACGCATAACCAATCATGAAGAGCAAGTAGACCAGGAGGAAGCGGAAAAGGTCTTTGAAGAGGATCTGGAACGATAGAGACGGAGGTGAGCCACGTGGACCTTGCACGGGGACTGGCACCCGGAGATGCCATGGGGCTGGGCTGGCTGTGCCGAGGTCTGCCTGCACTGAGGAGCGGGCCCTGCCCGGCGAGGAGAAGACCCCTGTCACCACCTGACCTTCTGGATCATGATGCTGTAGGTGCCGGTGAGCTTGAGACCCCTGGTGAAGTAGAGCGCATTCATCCAGCCCAGGACCAGCGCAAAGACCATGACGGCCAGGTACGCCTCAATGCCGCCCAGGTAGAGCCCCGCCGTGATGATCACCAGCACGGAGTAGATGAAGCTGGAGGAGAGCACGGTGTGAGCCCAGTGCCAGCCCCTCTCCAGCCGCAGGGACACGCCGGCTCGGAGAGGAGCCCGAGCTTCTCCACGCACTAGAGCAGCTGGAAGGAGCCATCTATGAAGAAGGAGTTGATGCCCGGGCACTTTTTCATGAACAGATCCTTGATCTAGGGGAGAAAGGGAGAGGTTGGAGAGGAGATGGGTCACGGTGGGAGCGAGTCCCCATGCGGCAGGGCTGGTTGCAGAGTCCTGAGCCCATCGCCAGGCCTCGGGGCACCCGGCATGGAGCCCTCAAGTGCCACCACCCATCTCCACTGTGGCACTGACGTTGGTGAAGAAAAACAGGACACCGGTAAAGAGGGTAATGATCTCGCCCGCCAGGCGCAGGTAGTCCACGGTGGTGGTGTACGGGTAGGGGGGCTGCGGGAAAAGGACAAGTCAGCAGCACGGCCTGGAGCCCCCCGACCCCAGGCTCCCACACTGAGCTGCACCACAGCCCCCAGGGTGAGCAGCTCTTCTTTGGGGCAGAAAGCCCAGAAAACGCTGCCGAGGGCGGGCACGGGACTCACGGTGCCTTCCATGGGGCGGTAGTAGGCGACGAGGGTGAAGATGACCATGGCACAGAGGTAGGAGACCACGCTGATGTAGAAGGAGACGGCCCCGAACTTGCGCCACTTGTCGCGCAGCAGCTCGTTGATGGGCTCCACGGCCAGCATCTCGTGGCGGTTCTGCGGGGCCGGCGGCGGGCGTCAGCGGGGACCGGGCGCCCCGCGGCCCCCCCGGCAGGTCCCCCCCACACCTCGATCTTGCTGTTGTAGACCAGGATCTCCAGCACGGACACCTCCTCGCCACAGGTGTCCAGCGAGGAGAGGTCGTAGAGCGAGGAGTAGACGGGGCCGTACGCCCAGTCCTTGAACTTGCGCGAGAGGTGCCGGGCGTCCCCGTCCGTGATCTCCCGCCGGATGATGTGCTGGAATATCTGCGGCGGGGCAGGACCGCTCAGCCCCGGCCCCGGGGATGCCCCGGCTCGTGCACGTCTCACCGACCCGTACCCCGATCTTGCCGGTCTTGGCGGCCATCATGAGCGGTGAGAGGCCGTCGTTGTTGAGCAGAGCCTCGAGGTTGGTGTCGGGGAAGAGCTTGGCGCACTTGACGAGCAGCAGGTCGTACATCTTGGTGACGAACTTGGTGTTCTCGCGGGTGTTGTCGGCGATGGCGACCAGGGCGTGCAGCGCGGTGTTGCCGCGGGAGTCCTGGCGCCGCAGGTCCGCCTGCTTGTGCCCGTTCTCCGCCAGGTAGTGCACGATGTGGGGCTGGTTGGTGCAGGCGGCCAGCGAGAGGGGCAGCTCGCCTGCGGGGCAGGGCCGTCACGGGGGCGCCGGGCCTCGGCGGGCCCCGGCGCTCCCGCCGCCCGCGCCGCCCGCTCACCGAAGTAGAAGTATCCGCCCTCGTCCTTGGGCTGGAAGAAGCGGCCGCGCGCCTGGGCGTGCACGTCCGCCCCCTTCTCCACCAGCAGCTCCACGTAGTGCTTGCAGCGGCGCTCGATGGCGATGTGCAGGGCGGTCTGACCTGCGGCGGGGCCCGTCAGCCGCCCGGCCGCCCCCCGCCGCGCCCCGCCGCCCGCCCCCCGCACCTCGGTAGTAGACGTCCCGGAAGGGCGAGTTGATGAACTCGCGCGTGTTGCCCGTCTTCTCGGCGATGTCCAGCAGCACGGGGATGGTGTCGTTCCTGCCGCCGCTGAGGTTGAGCAGCGCCTTGGGCAGGCAGGTCTTCCCCGTGGAGGGCTCTGCGGGCGCGGGGTGCTCAGCGGGCGCCAGGAGCCCCCGGCCCCGGGCCGCCCCGCCGCTCACCTCGAAACTCCTCGTCCGTCAGGCGCTTCTTGTGGGCGAGCAGGAAGGAGAGGAGCCCGTCGAGGCCGCCCGGGCACCCGCGGGAGACGATGTCGAAGAGGATGGGTCTGTTGAAGACCTTGAGGACGGGCGGCGGGCTGGGAGCCGGAGCCTTGCAGCCCGGCGCCGGCTTCCTGCAAGGCGAGCAGCTGGGCTATGGTTCGGCGGGTGCGACTGGCACCGACCCCCGCCCCGCGCCCACCACGGCACGGCTCCGGCCCGCTGCATCTGCGAGATGCAGCCCGGCTCAGCGGGATGCAGCCCGGCATGGAGGGATGCAGCCCGGCTCTGTGGGACACAGCCTGGCTCTGCAGGATGCAGCCCGGCACGGAGGGACGCAGCCCGGCTCTGCAGGATGCACCTGGCTCCGTAGGACATAGCCCGGCTCTGCGCAATGCAGCCTGGCTCCGTGGGACACAACCTGGCTCTGTGGGATGCAGCTGGCTCCATGGGATGCAGCCGGCTCCGTGGGACGCAGCCAGGCTCTGCGGGACGCAGCCCGGCTCCATGGCCCCGGCTGCCTCCCAGGCTCGGCCACGTCGGCACCAGACCCCCTTTCCAGAGGCTGCTCCCGGCTGCCGCGTGCAATTCCCTCCCTGCAATTCAGCCCCGCGGTGCCCGCGGCACCCGGCGCCGCCGGCGGAGCGGAGCAGGGCGGTCGGCCCCCGCGGCATCTCCCTGCCGGCGCCCCGGGAGCCCGGGCACGAGCGTGGCAGCGCGGCGCTTGGCGGGGCGCCGGCAGGCAGGGCCGGTCGCGGAGCCGCCGGCACAGGCCGGCATTGTGCGCCCGGCGGCGGGTGGCCCCCGGCTCCAGTTTCCTGGCGCGGGCCGGAGGGCGGAGGCCCTCCTGAAAAGCCCATTGATGGCGACGAGGGCCCCGCGCAGCCCTGCGCCGCTGCCAGCGAGGCCGGGCGCAGCGCCCGGCGCACAGAGCCCTCTTTCACGGGAGGTGGTGGGAGCTGGGGGCTCACCGGCACCCCGGAGGGGGGGGGAGCATCCCCATCCCACCACTCCCGCGAGCCCGTCCCCGCATCCCTGCATCCCTGTGTCCCTGTGTCTTCACATCCCTGCATCCCCATGTCCCCACATCCCCTTTCCCCACATCCTCGTGTCCCCACATCCCTGTGTCTCCGCATCCCCACGTCCCTGTGTCCCCATATCCCTGCCTCCCTTCATCCCCATATCCATATGTTCCTGTATCCTTGTGTCCCCATGTCCCCCTGCATCCCTGTCCTCCCACATCCCCATGTCCCCACATCCCTGCATCCCCATGTCCCCGCATCCCTATTTCCCTGCATCCCCACATCCCCACTTCCCTGCATCCCCACTTCCCTGCATCCCTATTCCCCCACATCCCCATGCCCCTGCATCCCCACGCCCCCACATTCTCCCGCATCCCCGTGTCCCTGCATCCCCACGTCCCCGCGGCCCCGGCCCCCCTCGGCACTCACTCGGCCACCCGCCGGCGCCAGCGCCTGTTCTCGCTGGGGTGGTGGCGGTAGGTGCCGTAGTCGAAGAGCGAGTCCATGGGGGCTTTCTTGGGCGCCGGCACCACGGCCGACTCATAGATGGTGGCTTCCAGCAGCTCCATGGGCTTGGGGGCGCCTTTCCGAAAGGCGCCCTGGAATTTCATGCGGAGGTTTTGCTTGGCGTCCCCGGTGCCGGCGGGGCCCCGGGCCGCCTCGGCGGGCGACGCCGCGTCCTCGCTCTCGAAGAGGTTGGCCAGCGAGGAGAGGGGGAAGGAGTCGTTCTGCGGCGAGCCGTCGTCGCCCTGGCCGTCGCCGGCCTCCCGGGGGGTTTCCTCGGCCTCGGCCATGCCGCGGGGGTCGCCTGCGCCGGGCACGCGGCTCAGCGGCCCCGTCCACGCGGGACTGGCACCCGGCGGGGCGCGACCCGCCGCCCCGGCCGCTCCCGGCCGCTCCCGGCCGCTCCCGGCGCTTCCCGGCGGCCCCGCGCACCGGAGCGGCCCTCGCCTCGGCGGCGCCGGCGGCTTTAAGGAGGGCGGGCGGGGGGCCCCAGCAGCCCGGGCCGGGGCACAGAGCAGCCCCTGTGCGCGCGGCTCGGCCGCCCACGGAAGGAAAGCATTCCTGGGATACACCCCTGCGTCCTGGGATACACCCCTGCGTCCTGGGATACACCCCTGCGCCGGGCTGGGGCCGCCGAGGCGCGGCAGGAGGAGGAGGAGGAGGCGGCGGGTGGTGCGGCGGGGGGGAGCAAGCAGCGCCCGCGGCGCGGAGCTGGGGGGTCCGATTGCAAGGAGGGAAACGGGAGCTCGGGGGGCGCGGGGGGCGCGGGGGGTCCGGGGGCGCGGAGCCCCGCGCCCAGCCCGGCTCCGCCTCCGCCTCCGCGGGCGGGGGAAGCGGCGGAGCCGCAGCCGGGCCGCCTGCCCCGGGGCCGCGCCGGCCGCACCGCAGCCTTCTAATTAGGCAGCGTGTCATTAGCGCAGCGCGGCCCCGCGGGCGGGGCGGGCCGGAGGCGCCGAGGCCGCTCTCCTCGGGGCTCTGCGCCGTGCCCGCTGCGGGGAGGCCCCCGCGCCCCCGCCAAGGCCGGCCGGGCCGGGGGCGCCGCTCGGCAGAGGGGTCTCGGGGCGGGCCGGCCCCCGCAGGCTTTGCCGGCGGGTGAAGCGTCCGGACCTCTGCCAGCCCGCTTGGAAATCCCAGCCCAAACCACAGCTTTAAGGAGCGGCTGCAAGGGCACAGCCCAAATATAGCCCCGCGGGCGCACCGCGGCCGGGGCCGGGGCCGGGGGGGGGCCGGGGCCGGGCCGGCGGGGAGAGCCGGAGGCCGGGCCGGAGGCCGGGCGCAGCTGCCGTGCCGCGCTGCACCGAGCCCCCGCGCCAGCACCGGCGCTGAGCTGGGGCTGCTGCCCAAGGTGCCCCGCCGGCGAGCGCTGCCCCCGCTCGTCCCGCTGCCCCCGATCCTGCCACCCCCGCTCATCCTGCTATCCCACTGCCCCCCATTCTGCCCCCCCACTCATCCCGCTATCCCACTGCCCCCCATCCTGCCACCCCTGCTCATCCCACTGCCTCCCATCCTGCTGCCCCTGCTCATCCCACTATCCCGCTGCCCCCCGATCCTGCCACCCCCGCTCATCCTGCTATCCCACTGCCCCCCATCCTGCCCCCCCACTCATCCCGCTATCCCACTGCCCCCCATCCTGCCACCCCTGCTCATCCCACTATCCCGCTGCTCCCCGATCCTGCCACCTCTGCTCATCCCGCTATCCCACTGCCCCCATCCTGCCGCCCCTACTCGTCCTGCTGCACCCCAATCCTGCCACTCCCGCTCATCCTGCTATCCCACTGCCCCCCATCCTGCCGCCCCCACTTGTCCCACTGCCCCGTTCTGCCGCCCCTGCTCATCCCGCTATCCTACCACCACACAATCCTGCCACCCCCGCTCATTCTGCTATCCCACTGCCCCCATCCTGCCAGCCCCAGTCATCCCACTATCCCACTGCCCCCCCACCGTGCCACCCCCGCTCATCCCACCATCCTGCTGACCCCCCACGCTGCCGCCCCTGCTCATCCCGCCACGGAGGCGACTGCGGCCGGCAGGCGAAGGGCCGGCGCTGCCACGGTCAGCCCGAGCACACAACATCCCCCTGTGAATTTTGCACCTCCATGCTGCAGGCAACCCGATGGCTCCGGCCCCTCTCTGGGAAGGGCCATGCCGGGAGCATCCGTGGGCTGAGGGGCACTGGGGGGGGGGGGGGGAACACACTGCCCTGGGGAGCAGCCGGGAAGAGCGGCTCTGGGGAAGCCCTGCTCCCGCTGGATTTATGCCACGTTGCCAGTGACAGAAGTGGAAAAGCCAGGGAGGGCGGCGAGAGCGAACGCTGGTGTCAGCGGCAGGCAGAGGAAGTTTGCTTTGGAAATTACGGGCTCGCCGACCCGTCCCGTAAGGCCAGACAGTGCCACGGGCCCAGCGGCTGCCTGGAAAGGTGGTGTCAATCGGGTTTTATTTGGCTTGTTATTTATTTGGGTTTTTATTTTTCAGGTTTCCTCGCCCCACGGAGCGAATGAGTCAACGCGTAGCTCACCGCTCCCCGCGGCCACGGCCGCGCTCGCTCGCGTCCAACACGCGTCTCCCGCCCGCTCCCGCTCCCGCAGCCGGGCTGGCTCTCGCCGGCACCTTCCCCGGGACGGCACGGGGACGGCGCCGCGCTTTGCGCCCCGGGGCCGAGCCACGCGGCTCCGGGGAGGAGGGAGTCAGCGAAAGCGCCTTGCGTTCGCCTTCCCCCGCTGGAAACTCCAGCGAGCCCCAGCTCCGTTCCAAGACAAACAGCGCTCACCTGGCGAGAGCGGCCGCGCTCCGGCTCCGGGAGGCTCTAACAAACGCAGCTCTGTGCGGCGCCCTCCGCCCGGCGGCCCCCGCCAGCGCGGCCGAGCGGCGCTCGGCAGAGCACCGGCATCGCCTTCCAGCACCAGCCCTGCGCCGGAGGAAGCCCCGCGGCCGGGAGAGCTGCCGGGAGCCGCCTCGTCCGTCCTCGGGGACGGGCTGCTCCGGGGAGAGACCCCCGACGCGCGGCGCTGGCCCTGCAGCAGCGAGCCCGGACCGCCCCGGGGCCGCATCCTGCACCGAGGGGCCGCATCCTGCCCGGGGCGGTGGGGGCTGAGCCCTGCCCCGGCCCCCCCCCCCAGCACCGCGGATGTGCCGCCCCCCAGCCCGGCCCCCCTCGTACCGCACACGTCCAGCGAAGGGTCCCGTCCCGCCGAGGGTCCCGCTGCCGCTGCCGGTCCTGGGGGCGGCGCGTCGCGTCCCGCCCCGCGCCGAGGCCGGCGCCCAGCGCGGCTCGCTGCCCGCTCGCGGCTTCCCCCGCGGACGCGGCGCCGCGGGAGCGAGGGCTCGCGCGGGGAAGCCGCCGGCGCTTCTGCCCCGGCCGCGCTCGCCCGGCCGTAAGGGTCAAGGCAGAGGCTAAAGAGCATCCGCTTGCGCCGCTGCCAGCCACACTTCACCTCCCACAACACGCTACAAGTACACCCAGTGGTAAGGGCTGGAAACGCTCCTTTTTCTCTTTCGTACAAAAGCTTGGGAAATTCTTGCGATATCATTGGTTTATTGCCATATTCTCCATAGAAAATTATCTTTTTTTAAAAAAAAAAAAAAAAAAAGATGGGCTATCCGTTGCAGAACCAGACCAGAATCGGTCATCTGACAACTGGCAGCAGCCCTAGTAGTCACAGTGATTAAGACGTAGGCAGTACTCGCCGCACCGCACTCTCGGCTGTACAAGTCCCGTGCAGGCGTTAGGCTTTGTAGTTCAGCTCCGCGTTCATTTTTGTATACATCTCATAAATCGCATCCAGGATGGGGGCGACCCTTGATAGAAACTGATGGATCTTCTCTATGGTCTCCTCCTCCTTTACGTCCTTACCCTTCTCTAAAGCCTTAAGCAAATCCGACTTGTATGGAAGAGCATAGACCGAGCCCTACAGAACAGGGGGAAAAACACCGCCAGGCCGTTACAGGAGCGCTCCGGGTCGGCCGCAGACGGGAAGAGCGCCCGCCGTGGGAACGCTGCTCCCACAAAGCTAATAACCCCCCCCCAGCTTGTTAGGAAACCTCCAGTCCAGCGAACTAGCAGAGCAGCTTCCTCTGCTCGTAGCACCCTCCAAACCGCCCATCCCAGCACGCTGTCACCGCCGCCCCACCGGCGGGCAGGGCTCTGCCTGCGCACAGGCTCCCTCCTAACGGACCTGCTTTAGCTCCCGTTTCCCCGCGTCTCCCAGGCAGAGCCGGGCCTCCGCGGGGCTCGCCCGGGCCAACCCCAGCGCTAACAGCCTCCGACCACGTGCCCCGAACAGCCACAGCGTCCGGGGCGGTCTGCTGGAACCCCGCCGAAGCAGGGGCAGCGAAGCTCCCCTGGCAGCACTGTCCAAAATAAATCACGGGTCTCCACATTCAAGCGTGGTTCCAAGCCCTTAATTATCCTAAAGCAGATCACTGCTCAGAGCAGCAAACATCGAGCATCTGGCCTTAAAGCAGCACTGCTTTGGCCAGGCTCCGTGGCAGCCCCAGCAGGGAAGCAAACACTCACGGTGAAGAGCTTCTGCAACATCCAGCCGTGGTATTTCTTCAGAGCGATCTCATAAGCTTTCAAGGCGTTCACTCTGATGAGGTTCGGGTGCTCCTCATCTCTCTCGCCATCGGAGATGCTCTGCAGCAAAACTAGCATGAACTTCAGGCCCCTGGGTGGAAAGCAGAGCTGTCAGGCATGGAAACTGGCCACCTCCACTGGATGAGACCCTTCTGAGACACCTGCAAGTTCACATGTTCCTGGTGAAGGTGGGCCCTGCAGGGTGCCTGGCTGACTTGAACAAGCACAGGTCTCCTGCGTTTGCAATGCCACCTTCAGCAAGGCCATCACCCAAGTTATTGCACCTGCTACACACTCACAAGCCCTGTGTGGTCCAGGTCACGTCTAGAAACCTGTGGCTCAGGCAACACCCTGCTTGGAGGAGGTTTAAGCAAGCGGCACAAAGCCTCAAGGCCAGCCGGGATTTAGTGGAATGTAAATACGTGTTCATCTGAACGGTCAAAAGGAGAACGTCAGGCAAGGCCAAACCTTTAAACACACTGCTGAACTCCAGCACGAGCAGAGCTAAGGTCTGCCTCGCTCAAGGAGCTCGGCGTGTTTCTGCTGGCGCGGCCCGCGCGTCAGGCTGCTCCCTCGAAACGCCTGTGCCCTTGCAGCCTCACTCAAACCCGGCCTGAAGGGACCGACCAGACCTGGGCTGTTTGGACTCCAAGGATGAGAAAGACCCTTTACGCACAGAGCAAACAGGCCTCAAGAGAAAGGGCACGCACCAACATTTCTTTAGCTAGTCCAAAACCAAGGAACTGCAATGTTACAGACTTGCTGGCATTCAAATCGCTCCTTGAGCACCGAGACACACCCCAGGGCCCAGCACAGCTTCTGACGCCGTGAGTCACCTTTTCAACCACATCAGTGCCAGCGTTGCACCCGTCTTTGGCCACGCCGAGCCGTACATCTCCCTCTCCGCTTCCAGGATGTTCTGCAAAGTTTTGAACTTGGTGGGGTTGGAGTCATAAACTGCTCGAATTTTCTGAAACGATCGCAGAAGGGAGCCGTCAGGTTTGGAGTCTCCGGGGAAGAAGAGCGGAGGCACACGGCATCCGGAGAGCAGCGGGGTTAGCGCTCTCACAGCCGCTTACGGCTGCAGCTCGGGCAGCTGTGTCCTGCGACGCTTGCGGCGAGCACCGCAGGGGCAAACCGGCCGTTTCGCTCGCAAACCCAGCTAAGGCATGTACGGGCCCAGGACCAGCCACTGCGGAGCCTGGAAGCCCTCGCGGAAAGGAGCCCTTTGAAACACCTCTGGGTCTTGCCTCTCCATTCCCAAAGCATCTCTGCCTCGGAGGAGTCCACCCCATCCAGGGACTCCTGACGCAGGAGAACGCACGTTAGAGGAACCAGAGCTCCCGTGGGCCCTTCCATACCTTGATATTTCCAGCTAGGTCTGCTTTGACTGGCGAGTACACGATGGGCGTCCCAAGGCAGTCTGGAACAGAGAGAGAGGAGAACTGCTCACCAGGGCCACCCGAGGGGCTCCGCGAAGCCGGCGAGCTTCACCCGAACGGCGAAAGGCACCAAGAGGCGCACCAGGCTGGAAGGGGCCGCTCGGGGCTCGCCCCGGCCCCCGGGCGCAGCCGCGCTGGGGAGGGGATGCCAGGGCGCGGCGGAGCCGGGACGTGGGATTTGGGCTGAAAGAGCGGGTTCAGCTCCCGGCCCAGGCAGCGGCTATATTCTGCTCGCGCCTTTTGCAAAGCCGCCAGCATAATAGCAGACATTGTGGGAGGCCAGCGGCTCCCGGAGCGCGCCGGCACTGGCTGCTGCGGCGCGAGGGCGTCGGGCGCAGCACCAGGCTGCAGCAGCGCGGCGGGGAGGGCTGCGCCGCGGCGGGGCGAGCGGGACGCGCCGGCACCGGCAAACCCCCCCCCTCCACCAGCGCCTCTTCCCAGGGCGAGAGAGGGGGGAGCCGGGCAGGAGCCGGAGCCGGTCACCCCGCTCCAAGGCGGCAGGGCTGCCGGGGGCTCGAGGGGGCGAGCCCGACCCGCCGGCGCGCCCCGCCGCCCCCGCTCCCGGGCCGGTTCCCAGCGCTGCTGCTCGGCGGGTTGGACGGGCTGCTGCCGCCTGCCCGGCCCCGGGCAGCCGGGATGTGACGCAACGCGGGCGCGCGGGGGCCTGCTTCGACGGGCCCGGCCCCGGGACGGGGGGGACGGGGACGGGGGCACCCGGAGCATGGCCGGGGGCACTGCCAGTGCTGGGACGGGGACAGCCAGCACCTCGGGGCTCAGCACCGGGACGGGACAGGGACACCCAGCACCAGGATGGGATGTGGGGGGGGGGGGGGTGACCCAGCACCGGGATGGGATGGGGGGGTGACCCAGCACTGGGACACCCAGCACCTCAGGGCCCAGCACCAGGACGGGACGGGACAGGGACACCCAGCACCAGGATGGGACGTGGGGGGGGGGGGGGTGACCCAGCACCGGGATGGGATGGGGGGGTGACCCAGCACCTTGGGGCCCAGCACCGGGACACCCAGCACCTCAGGGCCCAGCACCCGGATGGGATGGGGGGTGGGGAACGACCCAGCACCGGGATGGGATGGGGGGGGGACACACGACCCAGCACCTTGGGGCCCAGTACCAGGATGGGATGGGGGGGGGGGACTCAGCACCTTGGGGCCCAGCACCAGGAGAGGACAGGGACACCCAGCACGTCGGGGCCCAGCACCAGCATGGGATGAGGGAGAGGGGGACCCAGCACCTCGGTGCGCAGCACCGGAACGGGGGAGTGGGGGGGAACCCAGCACTTTTGGGACCAGCACCAGGACAGGATGGGACGGGGAGAGACCCAGTACCTCGGGGCCCAGCACTGATGCAGGACAGGGGGGTGAGGGGAGGGAGACCCAGCACCTCTGGCCCAGCACCGGGACAGGAAGGGGGGGAGACCCAGCACCTCGGGGCCCAGCACTGAGGCAGGACGAGGAGAGGGGCGGCAGAACCAGCACTTCCGGCCCAGCACCGGGACAGGATGGGAGCAGGGGGGGACTCAGCACCACAACAGGACGGGGGGGGGGGTGCACCCAGCATGTCGGGGCCCAGTACTGGGACGGGACGGGGACACCCAACACCGGGACAGGACGGGGGCCCCCGGCGCAGGGACCCCCGGGCGGGGCCGCCCGCCGCCCGGGACGGCTCGGTCGGGCCCTGCCGCTCTGCCCCCCGCCCCCGCGGGCACGTCGCGCCGCCCGCAGCGCGGCCCGGCCGCTCACCGAAGAAAGGCGGCAGGTGCGCCACGGCCTCCAGGAAGGGCAGCGTCTCGATCTGCTTGTCGGCCGGCAGCGGCTTGAACTCGTGCTCCAGCAGCAGCGCCATGGCCCGCACCGCGACCGCGACCGCGACCGGGACGCGAACCGGCAGCGCGAGCCGAACCCGAGCGCGAACCGAACCGGCAGCGCCACGGCCGCGCGGGGCGGGGCGCGGCGGGGCGCGGCCGCCAGACCCCCGGCGCGGCCCGAAGCCCCGCCCCTCCCGCCCCGCCCAATCGCCGCGCGCGGCCCTCTCCGCCGCCGGCCAATCAGGCATCGGGGGGGCGGGCGTCGCCCCAGGCGGCGTCGCGACGAGCCCTGTCGCGACAGACAGCGGTGAGGCGGCGCGGGGGGCGGGCGTGCGGCACCGGGCCACCCGCGCCCCTCGGGCCCCCTGGGTGCCCGCAGCCCCACGGGCCCCACAGGCCTCGGGCCCCCCGCGCCCCCACGGCCCCACGGGTCCCACAGGCCTCGGGCCCCCCGCGCCCCCACGGCCCCACGGGCCCCTCAGGCCTCGGGCCCCCCGCGCCCCTCTCGGCCCGGCCTGGGTTCTCCTCCCGCCTGGCCCCGCTCGGATCGCACGGCCCGGGCCCCTGCCAGCCCCCTCCGGCCTGCAGGAAGGCGCGCGCCGCCCCGCCGGCGCGTGGAAATCAGGATATCGCCCTGGCAACGTGCGTTGGCAGAGCCGGTTGCTCATCTTTATTTATCCTCTGTTGGCCCCACACCAGACGTTCCTTTCCTGGCCTTAATGAAGCCTTCTCATCTAGTTGTTTTTAATTATTTAGCGAACATAAATTTTTTATATAGGCCAGATGGTTCGATTAGCACGTAGCTCAGTGTCTCTGCGAGATCTGGCATACGCCAAATAAACAAACAAACCTAAACCCTAACGCCCATGTGATTAAGTATCTCTCCCAAAAGTTCAGGATGGAAAAATCACATCAAATTCTTGCCCAGAGAGATCTGAGTTCACCCAGTTACTTCCTCTCCACTGTTGAAGCGAGAAAAGAACATCGGGAAATGAAAGTAGAGAGAGAGGACGGACGGTTAGAAATGCAGAAAACCAAAATCTGGTAAAATTAGATTTGGGGAGGGCATTCGTCAAGGACAGGAGCCCAGGTATTTCTTATGGCACCCTTCTTGAAGTCGTGGGAGCATACTGGTCTTTGTTCATTTGTCTTAAGAGACGTTATGAGGAAAAAAAGAAAAAAAGCTAGGAGGAGTGCGCGGAGGGTTTGGCACAGTAACGCCACCAAGGGCAGAGTCCCGGGGCTCGAGAGGTGACACGTGCTCCACGGGCTGCAGCCCAAACTCCCCTGTTTCTCCCTAACCTGCGATTCAAACATTTCCAGTTAATAATAAATTTTATCATTTTTTTTCCTTAATGACTCTTTTGTGTCTCAGAAGATGGAATGAAGTTCTGCAGGTGGCACTGAGCTGGTGCCAGTTCTGAGCCTGACGGAAACATAAACCTTTAACCTGCATGAAATATTTACAGCACAATAAATACTTAAACTGCTGGAAGCTTTAAGGCGGTGTAAGGTTTTAAGGCACAATAAATGCCCAAGATAGCAGCAAGCGCCTCCGGCATCTCAAACGCTCCTTTAAATCACTTTTTCTCGGGGTCGGAGCGCCGACACGGCTCAGAGGTGCTCGGAAACGCCACAGAACTCGCGTGCGACGAGCTGCCGGGCCGGGCCGCGTCTGCCGGCGCCCGCTGGCAGGGACCGGGCCGGTTTTGGGCTGGATTCCCTCATTCTGCGTGGCCGCTCCCGCAGGCCGGGCCGCAGGGTGCCGGGCGGCCCGCGGAGCGGCGCTCCGCGCGGCGGCCGCGCTTGTCCCTCGGCGGCGCCCGTAGCGGCGCCGGAAGCGTTGCCGTGGCGGCGGCGCGCGGCCCCGGCATGGCGCTGCCGCCGGCGGGCCGGGCCCTGGAGGGGCAGCGGGCGCGGCAGCGCGAGCAGGCGGCGCGCAGCCGCCTGCAGTGGGAGCGGGCCAGCCGCTACTTCGCCCACGCCGGGCTCTGCAGCGCCAAGCAGGCCCAGTGGAGCTCGCCGCGCGGCCTCCCGCTGAGGTACCGGCGGGGACCGGGGCGGGGGCCGGGGACCGGGGGGGAGCAGGGCCCGGGAGCTGGGGGCGGAGATCGGGAAACAGGGGTCGGGGAGGACTGAGGAGCGGGGGCCGGAGACCGGGGGGAGCCGAGGGAGCGGGGGGCGGAGACTGGGGGGCACCGGAGGAGCGGGGCCCGGGGGGAAGCGGGGGGCGGGGGGCACCGGGGGAGCGGGGGGCGGAGACCGGGAAGCGGAGACCGGGGGGAACTGGGGGAGCGGGGCCTAGGGGGGCGATGAGCGGAGACCGGGGGGAGCCGAGGGAGCGGGGGGCGGAGACTGGGGGGCACCGGAGGAGCGGGGCCCGGGGGGAAGCGGGGGGCGGGGGGCACCGGGGGAGCGGGGGGCGGAGACCGGGAAGCGGAGACCGGGGGGAACCGGGGGAGCGGGGCCTAGGGGGGCGATGAGCGGAGACCGGGGGGAGCCGAGGGAGCGGGGGGCGGAGACTGGGGGGCACCGGAGGAGCGGGGCCCGGGGGGAAGCGGGGGGCGGGGGGCACCGGGGGAGCGGGGGGCGGAGACCGGGAAGCGGAGACCGGGGGGAACCGGGGGAGCGGGGCCTAGGGGGGCGGTGAGCGGAGACCGGGGAGAGCAGAGGGAGCGGGGGGCGGAGACCGGGGTGGGGAGCGGAGACCGGGGGCACTGAGGGAGCGGGGGCCGGAGACCGGGGGCACCGGGGGAGCGGGGCCCGGGGGGAAGCGGAGACCGGGGAGCACCGTGGGGACGGGGGCCGCAGACCGGGGAGGAGCCGGTGGGCAGGGCCCGGGAATCGGGGGTCACCGGCGACCGGGGGTCCCCGACGGCCGTGCGCGCCTCAGCGCGGAGGCGGCGCGGCGGGAGGCGGCGGCGGCGGCGGCGCGGCTGGAGCAGCGGCGCGCTCGGCTGCGGCGGCTGCTGGGCGAGGAGCGGGAGGCGCTGGCGGCCGAGCTGCGGGAGCTGCGGCGCGGCCGGGCGCCGGGCCCCGCCGGCATGCGGCAGCGGAGCGAGGAGCTGCGGGCGGCCCGGGAGCAGCGGCGGCGGCAGGTGAGGGCACCGCTCCTTGCTCCAGCCGGAGGTGCCAGCGGCTTGCCAGCGTCGCCTTGCGCGGTGCTTCCCCACGCTCGGCTCGCTCCGCGCCCGGCCGGGCCGGAAGGTTTTAATGCCTGCAGTTACTGCGTGCTCTAACCTAACGAGACTCTCATGTTTTCAGGTTGCTGAGGAGCTGCTGTATGAACACTGGAGGAGGAACAATGCTGAACTCCAGGAGGTGACGCTATGTCCTTTCTATGCCCTGCCGCCTCACGCTAATTAAACCAGAGTTTAACATTTGAACAGCAGCACGTATCTACTATTGTAGTTCAGTTTGAATCACAGCGTAGCAATTGTCATATATTCAATAAGCAAAAGACAAAGAAGTAGGTAAAACAGCTTAACTGTGTAAGAACTCCCTTGAAAGCAGGTATTCGTCAAAAACAGTGAGAAATCTGTTTTGATGCCGAGAACAGATTTTCAGTGCCTGTGGCTTATGTAACGGAATATTTTAGAGATTCCTGCCTTGTTAAAACAAAAACAAACAAACAAAAAAAGCTTTGCAGCAAGATTTCTGATGTTTTGCAGTGATACAGCTCTAGCCATCTTTTCTATATTTGGTAGATAAAAATAATGTGTAAATATTTTAGATGCTTTTTAACACTATACCTGAGATGTCTGTAGTGCCTGTTTTTTCTACTGACCTGCTCCAGCTGCTGCATTTCTGGTTCAGTATCACTGTCCTGTTTCCCAGAACTGCCATGCAACATCAGGCCTCAGCTCGCGCTCTGATGGAGACTGAGGACAGCCAGACAAGCTATGCCGCTGCACAGGGAGATCCCACAGGGACTTCTGGGGCTAAGGACACGCCAGGAGGGTCTCCAAAGTGTCCCATCTAGATCTTGCTGGCAAAGAGTCCCTGGCAGTAATGGTGATGCTGCGTATGTTGTCTTCTGCAGATTGAGTCAGAGCTGCACAAGAAGCATGTAATAAACGCTTGGGGTGATCAGCTAATGCAGAAAAAGCAGGTACGCTGGGACGGCTCTGGGCTTGCCGGTCAGTAGTGGTCTTCAGAGGAATCCAGGTATCTCTGAGCATGTTTTGCAGTATGTGCCTGTTAAGGCAGTTCACAGACATCTTGCCTTCCTGTAAGGACATGAATAGGATGTGGAAGGAATAGGAGGATTTGCCTGCTGCTTCATTGTTTTTATATCAGTTATCAAATAATGACTTATGTTGCCTGGCTGATTCCCATAACAGTGAGAAGTTCTGGTTTCCACAGAACAACAGGAGTTGTTAACAGGAAGAATGCGTTTAATTAAGAGTCATCATTTCTAGCTAACATAAACATACTGTTTGTCTCCTAGAATATCCAGTGATACTGTCTGCTGAACACATGTTGCATGGTTACACGTGGCATTCAGTGCTCATCTGTGACAGCTACCTGTAACACACAGAACTGAGTGCCAAACTTCAAGAACTTGGTGTTTGGAATATATACGTATGATTTACCATAATTTTGATTTGAAAGAATAATAAAGGTCTTCAATTAAAGAAACATTTCAGTTAACTAATGAAAATAATAATGTAGGTCTTTGTAAGAAACTGAGTGTATTTGTACACAAACTGTCATTAGACTAAGACCACATCACCTGTGCTTAGCATCAGAGCTGTGTGGGGTCTTGCTAAAGATCTGTCTAGTTCAATGTCCACTTTCAGACAGTAGTCATCATCTAGTCTTGCTTTGTCCTTATATTCTTTCATAATATTTTATTCCACATTCTCCAAATACGTTTTAGCTTGCAGGAATTTGTGATTTGTGGATTTCCTGAGCCAGAGGTTGTTTCTTTGTGTTAGACTAAACTTAAATGCTATGCTTTCTTTTGGCTTGATAAGCAAGAAGCAACTGAACGAGAAGAGAAAAAACGATATGAGAATGAATATGAAATTGCGCGGAGGGAAGCACTGGAAAGAATGAGACAAGAGGAAGAAAAGCGTCGACTGGAAGAGAAGAAGCAAGCAGAGACGTTACTTCAACAAATAAAAGAACTGAAATTACAGGAGACAGAGGTAACCTTTAGTTTCTCCTGATTTGAGAAGGAAGTTTGTTCTTTTGCTTTCAAATACAGCAACATTGACCTGACTCCCTCCTCCTAGGTTTCTGTTAGATTGCATCAGGAACAAAGCAAGCTGTGATAAATTTCTATCAGTGATGTGCACTTTTGCCTTGACATTGCCATATCCATTGAAATCTAGTACCCTTTATTTGCTCCTCTTGAAACATGATCACCATTTTGTGTTGCATCAGACGAGAAAGATTCGTAGAAACTTCTAATTGTGATACCTTCATGCTGAAGGCTTTGCTCAGCTGGAGCTGCTCACTGTGTCTCTTGTGCTATATGTCAGTGAGACAGGAATTAATTTTATGTAAGATATTTACTGCGATGAGGGTTTTGACTGCTTGCAAAGGAGTCGAGTTCTTGGAACCACTACTGCTGCTGCTGGTAAAACACGGTACAAACACTGGTACAAAGGATCTCTCTGAGATATCTTAGCTCTTTAAAGTGCTATTTCTTAGTTGTTGTGTTTTTCCCCTTTTTAAAATATTAGGCAACAAAACTGAAGAAAGAACAAGAGAATTTAATAAAGCAGAAGTGGGAGCTGGAGAACTTAGAAGAAGAAAGGAAACAAATGGAAGAGCACCGGAAGAAGATAGAGCTTGGGTGTGGTATAGCATGTAACTCATTTCAGTAGGGCTTGGATAGAATCTATGCCTGTGTCCCTAATAGCACTTGCTGCATGAGGAGATACTGCAAATAGCAGTGATGGGTTTTAGGTCATAGAATCATAGAATCGGTAAGGTTGGAAGGGACCTCTGGAGATCATTTAGTCCAACCTCCCTGCTCAGCAGGGTCACCTAGAGCATGTTAGACAAGTTTTTTGATGGAAGCACCCAGAACAGTAAATGAGCAAATTATATTGGTGCAATTACTCTATTTCTGCTTATATTAGAAGTAGCAGGGACTGCTAGCATCTCCACCTCTATTGCCTATAGTACTGAATATTGGTATATAATAATCTAGGGCTTCAGAATCTGTTTGCAGGTTTTCTTTTTTCTTTTTTTTTCTTCAGTCGCTTTTTGAGGCATCAGTGTAACGCTCAATTAAAAAGACGAGCCCAGCAGATACAAGAGGAGCTGGTAAGAGGAAATACCCCTTCATTTATGTTACAGATACTGTGCACTGAAGAAACTTCTTTCCTGGGTTTCATGAGCCTGCCTCCTATGCCTACAAATAATTAGTCAGCAAGCCACTTCTGGCTTGTGAACAGGGCAGGAGCACAAAGATCAGAGAAGCTGGCAGGCTGAGTGTTTCCTTGAGCATGCCCTTGACACTGTCAATGATAATTTTTACACAGAGAAGCCTTGCATACACTCTAAGCCTGTTGGATTGCTGTTAATCTTTTGACTTTCCTTTAGGAAACAGACAGGCAAATTTTATCAGCCCTCCTTGAGAAAGAAGATGAGGATCAGCGTCTCCAGTCTGCAAGACGAGAACGGGCTGTTGCAGATGTTGCCTGGATGAAACGTGTCATTGAGGAACAACTCCAATTAGAAAAGGAGAGAGAAGCAGAGCTGCAGATTATTTTTAGGTGCATCTATGCACAGTTAAAAAAAAATTAAGAGCTCCTCCAAGATAGAGGACAGCTCGTCTATGACCATGGAGAATACATTTTTGGGGAACTGTAAGTTAAACATTAAAGATAATTCTTTATCTCTCCTTTAGAGAAGAAGCTAAAAAAGTATGGGAAAAGAGGGAAGAAGAATGGGAAAGAGAAAAGAAGGCCAGAGATCGTCTGATGAGTGAGGTGATGCCCTTTTTTAATGACATGTCTCTTCTTTCTATGAAGCCATCGTTCCAGCTGCATTACTTGCTTAAAGCAAGAGTCCTGAGGATTACAAAGCCCTGGCAATTAGTTCAGTACCAAGGACAGAGTTTTCTATTTGTCTTAATATATTTTCTGAGAACTGTTTTAACCGCCTACACTGAGATTTCTTCAGTTTTGCTTCTGAGTTTGATCCCTTTCTTGACTGATGTCTTCTCCCTTAACTCCGTCACTCCAAAAAGGTCCTTGCAGGCAGACAGCGCCAGATCCAAGAAAAGATGGAGTTAAACAGACGGGCTCAAGAAGAGTCTGTAAAGTATCGAGAGCAACTGATTAAAGAACTTGAGGAGGCCAAAGAACTGACTAGGCGAGAGAGAGAGCAAGAAGCGGAATTAAAGACAGCTCGTAAACAGGAGCTGGAAGCGCAGGTACGGTTCAGTTTTCAGATATGTGCCCCAAATATATGTGAGGTGCTGTTGCAATACACTTACTTAACTATTGTTTTTGGAAAATACATGGAAAAGTACTGTAGTAGAGAATGGCTTGGCATCTGAGAGGTCAGCTAAGGAAGTTTCAGAATCTAAGTGGACAAAGAGACTCTCTAGCCAGTTCTGCTGAAGTTTACAAATGCACTTTGGATTTGTCCCTTAACATGTTAGCTAAAGACAGGCAGACAATATTCAGTACGCACATTAAACCTGGTTGTATTAGAAACATATTGCTACAGCGTGCTGCTTTGAAATGCAAGTGCAACTTCCTAGAGTAGTCTGTGATCAAATTTTAATAGCCCACATCTTTGCTATCCGTAGCTGACAGAACGCCACTTACAAGAACAAGAAGAGCAGCAGCACCAGAGAGAGGAAGAAGAAGAAGAGAGATTAATAAAGCAGCACTGTGAGGAGTTAGTGCAGCAAGAGGCCAAGCGCATGGCTGAGCAAGGATATCGCAACAGGGTAAATAGCATTATGGGGAATTCTATACTCACAGATCATCATAACACTTAAACATATCATAAAGTGTGACAATCCTCTGTAAGTAGAAGTTTTATTATTTCTAATCTGTATCTTAGTTGCTCTATAGTGCCATAGGAAAATGCTAGACCCATTCTTTCCCTTGAAGCTATTTTTAGCAGAACTCTGTAGCGCTCTCATGAAATGCTTTTCTCTTTTGCCGATACTGATGAAGTCATAACTTTCTTTTTTGAGGCAGACTTTTTGCTACTGCCTTAAATGACATTCTAATTAGCAGCTGCAATAGAACAGTTGCTACAAAGCATTTCAGAGCTTTTCAGTATTTTTCCCTCTTCTATCACATTGTCTAGTTCCAAAAACTAAGCTGTATTTGAATTACCCTGATTAAAAATCTCATGCCAAGGCGATCACCTTTTTCATTCTAAACAATAAGCTACTGTACAGAGTAGCTTGCTTCTTAGCAATGTATTAGATAGATAGTAGTGACAAGAATCAGAGAAGTGTGGAAGGGGACTGTATTGCCTTAAATTATCAACTCTTAAAAGCTACTGGTGGATTTTTCCTGAAAGACTTGCTGCACTGCAAGTACTTTCTCTGCATCCTTAATAGCTCATGTGCAGAAGATTAATTCTAGAGCCCCTAAAGTATGATTTTCTTTGTTTTGACCCCCACTAGCTCTACAGTCATCCAAAAGCAGCATGGACCTGAAGATTCCTGTCCTTTATACTTGAGGAATGAGCACTAAATGAATTTGGATACTGCAAAAAGAAAATTTTGAAGAATGAAGAAACTCCTTATATAATGATGGTTTTGGAATAGTGTACAATGACTCTAAGACTAAGTGGTGTATAAATAAGATATTTGAAAATAAAGATCAAATTTCCTTTGGCTCCAATGAATTGAGAGGTGTGAGCATGCCTTTAAGACTCCACTCTGAACTGCTTCAATTACTGTCTGTTCAGGAGTTGTGATGTTTTATTTTAGTACATGCTACGGTGAGTCAAAATATTCAACGGGAATAACAGCAAAGGAAATACAACTTGCAGTTGGTTGTAAAAATATGAAAGAATGCTTACTCTAAGCCACTATGGGTTGTGTTTTGTATTTAAAGTCAGACTCCTACCTCTGAAAAGCAGTATGTACCCTAGAAGTTCAGCCGTTGCTTCATAACATATATCGCAAATCAGTGAGACAGATAGTGCATGCTGCGGCAGTACTTCTCAACATGTCAGTTCACTTCCCTTCAGACTGTGTTGAAGACTTCAATAAAGGATTTTTTTGTTGTTGTTTTTACAAATAATGACTAATTGCAAGCTGAACAACTGTTAATTTCATTATATAAGCAAACTGCTGCAACCACAGGAGCGTGTGAGGTTTAGAGCTACTGCTCTTGACTCCTTGATGTCATCGTGGGCAACGGCAGCTTAAGCTCAGGCCAAGCACTTCTCCTGGTGAAGCAGACTCAAATCTGTGCAACTCATATTGCCATGTTACAGACATTCATGCTATTTTAGCATTGTAACCTTAACTAATAGAGCTTTTTCAATATCTTTTCTTCACAAAACAAGCACGAAATAACCCAGAATAATTTTACACACAAAGGATTTTAGCATTTTATAATAATACAGTAAACAAAAGATTAAATCAGAATGTACAGCCAGAATGACACTGATAAATACAAGTTTGTGAAAAGGCATTTTCACTTCCTATGCAGCATTTTGTCAAGAGGACGGGGGGGGGGGGGCAGGAAAGAGAGAGATCAAATCATAAAATAAAAATCACCTTTGTTGTTTCAGGTATTGCAGTATCCTCTGACCTGCAGTGCTACACAGCTTGAGGGTTAACATACAACTCTCTTAGTTCCACAATAGTTTTGATCTACTCTGCCTGTGGATCTGCTTTTTATGAAAAGACCTGATGAAGCACATGCGTGTTTGCTCAGACCATGCTTCTGCTCTACTGACACCTAAGAAAATTTCATATCCCACATCAAACTGGCTCTGGAGCAATGATAAACTGTGATGATGACCAATCTAGAGCAAGCATTTGTCCAGAGAAGGTGGAGTTTACCAGAAATGTTGTTTATGTGACAGAATGGGAAACTGACTGCAGGTTGGCCTTAAATTATTTTAGAAAATCTGTAGCTGGTGGTGTAGCAAGAACAACGGCTTGCAATTAAAGTTAGCTTTTGTTTTGGCACAGAGGCAAATTTAAACAACTTGTAACTGCAAATCAGGTAAGGATATGTTAAAGAAATGCATATAATGATGTCCTGAGAGATTCAAAAATACCATTACTCTACCTTTCAATTATGCCAATTCAAGAGAAAAAAAAATCTTAAAAGGAGATTATGTACTGGTAATGAAATATACTGATAATTCTGAAATAGGCTTTATAAATATTTGTCTTCTACAATTCTAATCCCAGCCTGCCTGCATTCCTGCAAATCTAGAAACAGTTCTAGGATTCAGAAGTACAGGAAGAAAAAGACAGATTTTGAAGAGGATTGACTAGATTTTCATCTAATCTCTCTCCATTCCTCTTCCCTCAAACTTAAAATACTTTAAAAATGCAGCTATTTACAACATTTAAGAATCCAACAATACTGTGGCACTTGGGCAATGTTTGTATGTACATACAAACACAAGTATGATGCTAAAAGGAAAGAACCACTGAAGTTTAGCTCTTGTTTGTTAACCTACACATGGCAGATTTTCACCAGAAAGCCTTAAAGAACAATGCTAGAATATGCTAGACCTGTTTGTGGAATGGCAGATAGCCATTTCTGAATCAAGCATTTCTGTGAAGACTGGCTGAATATTCATATATTTAGACAGACCACAATATGATGACACTTACATAGATACTGCTGGCTAACACAGAGAGGGCAGAGAATATAGCAATATACATACAGTTTGTGGTCCTATAATTTTTGGAACTAGAGGAAAGAGTCGTAAGATTACTTATAACAAGGAAAGGTCTTCTATTTGGTGGAAATTTTCACATTTCACAAGCTTTGCCACATTTATATGTAAACAGGCATGACATGCAGGATTTATGAAATCTCGCGGCATCAAAAGTATCACAATACTATTAACTGGGGTTTTGCTTTGAAAAAGCAACCGACTACAACTCATCTGTTCCCTTGTTTCACTTAAATCAAGATCTTTTTCCTCTGAATTCCACAACACTTGCTGAGCAACAAAGCGAGCAAAGTTGTCAAAACATTCAACCAGATAAATTATTATAAGATCAATTTCCATCCTTGTTGTTGTGTAGCCCCCCTACAGAGCGCAGCACTGTATCTGTCAGTCATGATCCTTCTGCTGTTTGCCATCAGATCACTGAAACAGCTCTAGGATCAAGCTGGTAAGGTAAAACACTTTCCCATATGAACTACTGACACGTGACACCTGTCTCTTTTTTAAGCTTCATTTTCAGCTAAAGCACTGCTTTAAGTGCCTACCAGTTAACCTGACACGACAGGCTCTTTGAAAGTGACAGCAAGCTTTCAGATGGGACAAGTTAGGAGGCAACATACCACTGATTCTCCCCGGAATTTAGACTCCTAAGGAACTATCATTTTTGAAAGTATGGACTTACACATTTTTTTGAAATTTTCATGAATTTAGTAATTGAAAAAATGAAACACACACTGATGTTTGTTACCTGTCTACATTTCTGACAGGTGACTGACCTTGAGTTATTCCATATGTAGCTTGTAAAATTTTGAAAAACTTGCATGAAAGTTCCTAGATATAAAATCTTTTCACATCCGGATACACTGATGTACAAAGGCAATATACTCTGGCAGACATAGCTTATAGCTTCCTTTGAACTGGCACTTCTCTAATTTCCTTTTTTTTTTTCATAGTTATCACAGAGATCTTCAGTAAAATTGCCTCCCAAGAGATACTGAACAATGCTGCTACAAACAAAATTTTGCCTTGAAGATGGTAATAAAATTCTGTAGGAAACTTCAGAAAGAGTTACTAAATCAGAAACAAAGGATAATATTTTAACCACTAATGCCCTAAAGGTAACATCAAACATATATTAATGGCATAGTGACAACTAAAAGAAATAACTATTAAATTTTAAATTCCTTCCAAAACAGATAAAGTGACGAAAGACCTTGTATAGTTACATTTAATAAGCTCGGATGCCCACAACTACTATTGCTTCAGCAGACTAAAAAAGTATTATTGCACAACAGTTGATATGGGAATAGATAATACTCAGTTTGCATTCTCTTATTAGGAGGACTACAAAACTTCCTGCTATTTAGCAGTTTTGCTCCTGGAGCCTTCAGAGCCTGGTTTCACTACAAGTGAGGCTCCAGGATGTACAGAGCAACGGCAAGATTCTGCTCTCTGATATGTGCAGTTGACCTCAATAGGAGTTGTGTAAGAAATATCTGAAAGCAGAATATGGCCTGAAGGAAATCTCTTATAAGAGCTTGATACAATGTTGGTATGTGATATCCGCTCCAGGGCCATTTGCAACATGCTATTATCTGTAACTAAACTGGCAAAACAGACACAAAATAAGGCAGTGGGTTAAATTAATCATTAAAATTGTTAGAAAACATGCAAAAATAATACTGAATTAAAAAAAAAGCTTTTTGCCCCTTTAGTTTTCTTGTAAAAATTTGAATAGTTCCACACCTGTATTTGAAATTCAACCTTAAAAAAAAACAAGACTAAAAAAATCAAGTGCAACTCAGTTGTTGTTCTCTTTGGTTGTGATGGTAACCAGTTGTTTAGCAGCCTTGGCAATGTCATACGCACACTGGATAACTTGCTGAGTGACCAGCTGGATGTCTGTCGTAGGGCAGGTCTCCACAGGAAGGGTTTTTTTGCATTCAGACTGGAGTCTGTAGGCACTAGATGTCAGCAGACGCAATGAAGTCCTTACCAGTTCAGATTTGGGTTTCTGAGAAGGGAAAATAAAAGTTGAAGTAGACAGAATGAACTATTTTAGGACCACTTCTAATTAGCCAGTAGTTGTGAACAAATGTTCTTTAATACAGGACATCTACTGCTAGGGCTCTATGCTTTCTGGGACTTCTCTCTGAACTGTATGAGATATTATGAGCAATCACTGCAATCAGAAATGTGGCGTAAGAGAGGATAAAACAAGTTCCCAGAATTTCTCCTCTTTCATCCCTGATGAATCAAACTACTGTAAGGCAGCACGTAGCAAATAGTGCTTAACGTTCTGATTTAGGAAGTTATTCAAACAAATTGTCTAATTCCCATTTACTGCTTCCCAACCTACATCCTGGCTGAGATAGGGAGGCCAGGACAGAGCATGTACAAGACAAGGAGTCCAGACGGGCCCAATAGCATGAGATTTTCCTGGCAATTTTACATGTGAAAACACTGCTTTTGGACTAGGCCAATTCCCATTACTTGCCTCAGGTCACCAGCACTTGCAGAACTTGATGCAAGAGTTCTTTGTTAGAAACCTGTATTGGGTTTATTATAGAGTTGCAGCAGGGGTGTATGTACACAAAACAGCTGCACAACTGGTGAGTTACGAACAGTCAGTTCCTATTAACAAGCGGAGAGTGCAACTTGTCATAGAGGTCCCTAGCGATTTTTATAGCAGCTGAAGAGCTGTTCCCTTGTATCATTAACCCCTTCCTTCTTCCATTGTGACAGCTTCTTATACATCTGGGCTTTCTGGTGACCAGTCTCCAGGTAGGCCTGAAAACATACTTTTCATATGGGAAATAAATTCAGATGTGTAATCTGTGACTGTGCCACAAAGGGAGTCACAAAGGAACACACCTGAATCTTCAGTAGTGTTGAAGCAAGAAGAAAATCTGATTCAGATTCCAGAACATTTGAGATTGAGATCAGATGGTCATTCAAATTATTTTGTAGCAGGACAGATTCATTTTAACTGTAGATAATTCTAACCTCAAACTGAAGAGCAATTTGTCTGATCTCAAACAACCCCTTCCCCTTATCTATCCATCTATCCACAGAAAGCTATCCATCCCAGCAATCACAAATGTAGGTAAGACTATACAGAAAGTTAATTATGGAGATTTCACTCACTAAAATCTGCTGCGAAACATGTTGCTTCAGTAGATTGTTAACAGTCTTAAATGAACATGTCAATAAGAAATCCAAGCAATGGCATTAAAATGGAAGGTTGGGACTGATTAGTGTAACAAAATTCCACTGTAACCACATGATTGCTTAAGCTAGATGCAAATATTCTTCAGTTTTAGGGGAACTGCATGTACTTTTTTAATTTGAGATTTCAGCTTTAGGGCCTGCATTCACAGATTAACTTCTTCCAATCAGCATGGTAATAAATACAAAGATGTAAGATTTGACAAAAATATCCAGTCATTTCTTCCTACCTTCTGGTTTTGGCTTTTATTTATGGCAGTAAAATTTACTAACAAAAAGAAGAAAGAGGCCAAGCTAGTTTTAATGTCAAAGGGTACTTACTTTCGGAAACAAGGCTGCCATTTCTGTTACTGCCACATGTATTCTCTCGGAGCACGGTATATAGCTGCAAAAGGATGCAACATATTATTCTACATGCAAAGACTCTGTCTCCTTTTCAATTTCACTAGTCAGTGGCCATTTCCCTCAAGCAACCAAGTCACAAAAACTTAAACACATTAAGGAGGAGACACTAAGCTTCACCGTAAACATTCCCTTGTACATTGCAGCTCAAGTTTGTATATACCCATACTGTGTGACTTCAGAAAAAAAGAGAACTTAATAAATATTTATTCAATTTTGGATTTGTCTTTGATCACAGTTTCTTTGAATGGATGACCATCCACACCTATTATACCAAATATTGTCAGAAAAAAAGTTTCCATTTATACTCAGTTATGGAAACACATTACATGTCTACAAATACTAACTGCACATTAATTCATACACTGGCATTTCTTAAAAATGATTCAGATGCTACAATTTGTCTCTAAATAGCTGCAGAAAGTTACTCAGGTTGTTCTATTCAGTCTATGTAGGATCAACATAATTATTATGTATATGACAGCATGCACAAGTAAACTGATTCATGTAAGTCAGGCACAAAGTAAAGTAAGATTCTGCAGTTTGAAGACATTTATACAAAATATGGCGATAGAGAGGTACTTAGGAACAAAGCAACTTTCTGCAAAAAAGTATTTAGACTGTTAAGGATCTATGCAACTAAAAATACCCTGTAACATCTGAAAAGGGGCTAAAGAAACCAAAGGTGTTTCAAATGATTTTATGTTTCAGAGCTGATTTTTTGCCATCCAAACAATTAACAATAGTATTTAAAGACTCAAGGGTAGATATTTTTAAGACTGTCTTGTCTATCCCTCTGAAGCAATACAGAAAACTTTCCTGCACTTATTTTCTATGGTAAGTTACAAAGCAGAAATCTTTACAAAAATACTTCTCTTTATATTATGTTACCAAAAAAAAGTATAAATCCAAAAAACTATATTCCAAACACTTGGCAGCAGGATTTGAAGTCTGACCTCTGTAAGCTTTTAACCCATCATTTCTCTACCAAACTTCGAATGATATCTCTAAGAAATGTGTTTCTCTGTGGTCAATAGCTGGACTTAAAAGCATTCTTTAGCTTGTTGCAGAGATGCAGCCTAAGGACACACCTCAGTTCCAAGAACATTCATTTCCATACCTGTATGACTCCATTTTCACTTTAAGTCAGGAATACAGCCTTATGCATGTAGCTCCCCTTTTTCCCTTTCACAAATCAGAAGGCAGGACACCTACTGAGAATGGTGTATGCAAAGCTTCTAATACAGAATTCAACCTTGCTTTTTTGGTAAAGTTTATCTAAAGGTAAAACATCATATAAAGGTAACTGAACAAAGCCAAGCTGTCTTCTCTGATGAATTTAAACATAATAAAAAAACAATGCTCATACAGCAGCTTACAAATACCTGCATCTCCAAAATATGGACTATTTTCACAGTATATACATTTTAGGCCAAATTTTCAGTAATCCTATTGAGTTAGTAAGTGATAACTAATAAAACTACTACAGATTCTATTAGTCCTCATAGATTTCACTTCTTAATTATATACCAAATGAAAATTGGTCTATTCAAAATATATCTTAAAACTACTGACCATAAGCTTTTGCGAAGCACTCCATCAAAAGTCTAATTTCAAAAGATTCATTTTTTATGCTTTTAAGACTCGACTTCAACATTGTAAGTTAGTTAACACAGTGCAATCTTAAGGTAAAAATCACAAAGCGTAGCATGTCAGAAAAATATTCAGCTTTATGACACATCAGCGCCTTCAAGCAAAAAAAAAAAAAAAAAAAAAAAAAAAGAAGAAGAAGAAAAAAGAAAAAAAAACAAACCCACAATCAAATGATACGCAGTTATCTTGCAATACCAAAGGTACAAAAATACATCAGTTACAAATGCACTGAGAAAGAATTAACACACTGGGGTCATTTGGGTGATGCAGGAAAAATTGCTTTTTAAAAGGGAGTATTTCCGTATGTCTCAAATCATGAGTTCTTTCAAATAACTAAAAGTGGATGAAAGCCTCTTTATACTTCAAGTTCACTGTAATTCCCATTCTGCTATTGCATTAACAATTTGCTCCCTGTAAGCCACACTTAACAGTACTTTAACTCACATAAAAGCTTGTTTGCTGGTTAAACCCTCCGTAACAGTGCAGAAAAAGCTGTAAGAATTACTTGAATGAAAGAGAACTTGTATTAGAGATGCATATTTCATAAATATTCTCTAGTTCTCTGGGTTTGCTGCCAAGTTTTAGCGTGTCTCAGAGGAATGGCATTATTTTAGTCTATATACTGTATATTCATTAAATAAGCTGACACATTTGCTAAGTTTACACACATTTCAGTAAGACATTAGGAAGATATTCAAGTAGTGATAGCTTGGAAGAAAACAAGAACCCATCATTAACAATAACTGAAGACTTGATGTAACCTCTTCCTCTGCTTTTGCTATTTATCATGGGCAACAGTGTTTGGAATTAGAACTAAAAAAGTTCTCTTTTAAAAAATGTTTAAATTTGGCTGTATTTTAGGCATTAATAAACAACATTTTTCTCAAGGTGAAAGACACTGGTAGAACCATTTTACATATAAGCCTTTCTTCAATGATCCAAGATAGATACTATCTTCTTGTTTAACATGCTAGCTATACAAACATTTAAAGGCCTACACTGTAAGGTTTGAATGTTGCATGTTGGGGATGATAAAAATTCTGCTATTTTGCAACAGTATCAAAACCAGCAACAACGTATTTGCTATTAGTTATCATAACTTATTTTGATAGACAATAAACAGAATGGAGTCAGGAGAATTTCTTAAACTAGAGGCAGTTGCAATTTCTAAGCTACGATTCTGTTCCCCAGTAAATCAACACTAGGAGCTTCAACTGGATGGATACTCTTACAGGTTCACAATTCTCTCTACTTGCTATCCGCAATTTCTTTATCGCTCAAAGCATTTCATGCATAGCCTTCAATGACCCCTGTGCAGATGGTGCTTGAGGGAAAGAGGCAGCAGAGAGAAAGAGAAAGGACACTGTGCCTGGAAGGCAGGGACAGAGGCCAGAGTACCAGGAGGTAGGATCAGGCTGCTGGATGGTCAAAGGCTGCAGGGGAGCTCTCTCAGCCCAGGGAACCAGCGTACTGAAACAGCCGAGGCTATGTCTGAGCTTGAGCATGCCTGCACGCTCTAATGGTCTACTTGGCCAGTTGAACACAGAAAAAGGAAGAAAAAAAGTGAGAAAAAAAAAGGAAGAAGGCGTTTTATTAATAAAATGATGCAAGAATATCATCTATTACTGTCCAATTATCTATGTAGCATGTCACTTTCATCTATAACATTCCCAACACAAATTTGGAAGCCAAGTCCCTACAGTCCCGAATATCTTCTTTTGCAAAAGAAGCTAAAGGAGAATGGTGGAATGAACTAACTCATTCTGTCTAGTATGCTCCATGCATGCTATGTAATTCTTGGCCCACTGAGACAAAGCCAAGGATTAAGAAAACAAAGAACTATAGTTTCACAGCTCAGTGTTCTGTAGGTCTATAGTCATTTAAATACTGGCAAACAACACACACTACTCATGGCACAGAAGAGAAAAAAAAACCAAAAAGAACATAACAGGTTGTTTAAACAATCTAGTCAATTCAACAGGAAAATCTTAGTTATGCTGCATTGCTTCTTTCTATGATTTATTTTTTAATTTGAATTCCATAAATGGTGACATACATAAACAAACTCATTTGAAACTTCTCTTACTATTGTTTCTCATTATGATCTTAGAGGAACAAGCAAGCAAGCATCAAAGGACGTCAGTGAAAAAGCCATGGACAAGGGCAATGAGCTTATCAGAAACACACTTTAGAGTTCTCCATTCAGTGTCAGAACAAGAGGTCGTGTACTGTGCCTGCTAAAAATAGAAGAGTACAAGAATGGAAAAAAAACTGGAACAAAATAGTCCCATTGTTGTCCATTTTTTCTCAATAATGCAGGAAATAAAAGTTTAACAAAAACCACCAGCCACTTTTAACAGGCAAAGAATTGTACAGCTTTGGGGATCAGAAAGAGGAACAACAGTTCAGATGTTATCCTGCAAGCTTTCTGGAGACCAAAACTGTTCAGAATTAAAATACATTCATACATAGGAAGACATAACTACTACTTATAGTCTTTTTAAAAGCCATGTAGAAGAATATTTGATGATTAGGAAGTGACAGTATCACTAGCACTTGCTCATGGCTATTCAGCAAAATTAACTGTTAGGTTTGGTTACAGATTATATGAGGAAGCTCAAGCTGAGTTTTAACTGATGTACTCATGAACAGTTACCTACTGATCAAGTTCTCTCTGATTTGTCTAAACCTAACAGTTCAAAACAGCTTTTGTTTGCACACTACTTTTCCTTCCAAAAAAGGACCTACCCCCAAACCCTACCACCAATAGAAGACAAGAGTCATCATGACAGCGGATCAGCAATAACATAAATGTAGCCAGAATGAAAAGTAGTATTTCAGTATGAAGGCTAAATTACTGAAGACTCAGTATTACAACCACATTTCTTTTGGGTATTCTTACCTAAAGCAACTGCACTCTGAGGATTTGAGAGAAATTCTGCTCATACCAAGTTCTCTGCAATACTCATTTGACTTGAATCTTAAAGACTTGCACTACAGGCTTGCATTTTGCAGCAAGTCTTTTGCAAGAGTCCTGCTTCCCAGTGCTCTCTCATCCCTGTACTACTTCCTAGCAGGGCAGCAGTAGCCAGTGCTCCAGTCATAGTCTATTTCCAGAGAACTGCAGTGTTTTTTCAGACAGGTAGGTGCTGTTTCCACAGACTGTGCCTGTTCACTCTCCCCTGCATCCACCCCGCAGTACTAGTCCCAATATACCCCAAAAAAGCACCAGGGACCTACACATTTCATATGCATGAAATTAGTATCTCCAGGCATAAATATATGTGATATTGTTTGTACTTTTGAAAACACTTAAAAATGCTTTTTTCTATTTTCTCATAAACTCCAGAACTTCTAAGGAATTCATCACGTACCTGTCATGCTTGTTCTCCTGTGCTGCCCGCAATAGCTCCTGAATATTTTTAGTGATCTGTTCAGTCTTTCGAATCACATCTTCTGTACTGGGCAAACTGGAACTGGGGGCTGTATCAGTATCTTCAGGAATAGACCCTTCCCCCTGCCAAATGATGCTCCTCTGCCTTCCTTTTCTACCTGACCTGGAAAAGAATATTATTAACATTTTCACTGTGGTACAGAATTTTATTATTGCTTAAATAATTCTGTATTTTTTGATACCACAAAGATGGAAGCATTAGTTCATGTGTCATCGGACCTACCCTGTCTCATCCAGCTCCAAACTGGTGGTGGGATTATCATAGTCACTTTCAGGCACGCTATTCTGCTTTTCTAACTTCGATGCCTACAACAAATGAAGATTCACTTAAGTACTGTGCTTAAAATAAAGCTCATTTTAAGTGATACGTTCTATGTACATTGGTTTGTTCTTTTGCATAAAAGTTTCTGTACCAGTCTTATTTTTCATTCTCAGTCTATTCCTATCATTATTCACTGCTCAATTCTTGGTTACTCAGCCACACACTTCCAACAACTGTTGCTTCAGCTGGTATTTTTTTTTCTTGTTTTTACCCAATAGACTCTGATGCTTAGTATGCTGACAGCAAACATACAACAGCGGCGCTGAAATGAATGTGATACCAAAGGCCATTCTCTTCTTCTAAAACAAGAAATTCATTAGCTCCCTAGTTAAATATTACCTCTTTAATGAGAAAGTCTTCCCTAAAGTACAAATCAGATCTGTATTAGAGAATACATTTTTCCAGGCTTTCATCAGCAGTTCTGAAAACAGAGTCCTTAAGCTTTCACAGAACCTGCCATATGAGCACCAGAGTTCTCCTGCTCTCCCTTTCACCTGACTTTCAAAAGAGGCAATAATACAGTGACCTAGTGACTGCATGTGGAACCAGCATGCCACCCAGTTCCATGCACCTGAGCAATTACGCTTTTTCAGAAGCACATTAGAGAATTAATTACCTCAAAATCCTCAGCAGACCAGTTCTACACTTCCCAGTAAAGCATCTGACCCATGTGCAGGAGCGTGATGCTGCTGATTTTTTTCTAAATTACCTTTATCATGACTTCCCCCCCCCCCCCTCAGAGAGCTGTTAACACAAGTGAGCATTCTTAGTCCTGACAGCTCAAGGACAGCACACTGCAGATCCCAGCACACTGCCTCCTGGCCCTGTTGGCAAGCATTCTCTTTAGCGATGCTAAGCAAGCTGTTCCAGGTAGTGCTAGCCTCCCTTCTCTAACCTCGGCAGGCCTCCTTGTATAGTTTATACCCTTGCAATACACCCTAAAGGCTTATGCGATGGATACCTACTGTTAGGCTCTTCTCCAGAATTCACATCAATTTTCAGTTCCAGACCTTTGGAGGCACATTCCCATGCTAGACCAGACCAGGGATCACCACATACCTGTCTGCTCTAATCTTTAAATTAGAAAGCTCATCTCAAGTGCCTACTACAGCTCGTACAGCAAGTACAGAATGTTGGTATCACTCTACATACAGGTCCCTCTATTAAGCCTAGTAAGTTCTGGCATCACAGCAGCTACAGCCTTATTCATAAACAGCACTGCTCACCTAACAGGGTCTTCTGCGATCCCAGCTGAAGAACTACCCTTCGAGCTTTACAAAAATTCTGAAGTAAAGGTCAAGGGAATCTCAAGCATTAGTTTGTAAAGGATGTCTTCAATTAGCATCCCTGACATATACAGTCAGGGTAACATTTTTGTCATGAGGAAAGATGAGGAATGTGAATAGGAAGCATTTTTCGTTTGTTAAGGCCCACTTCATTTGTTATTCACTCATTTAACATTAAAAAAAAGGGAAAAAAATACACCCCCCCACCAAAACCCAGATCTTTGGTCTGAAGCACTTGCAACATGAGCACTTTCCATCCATTTTGAAGTTACTTTGCACAGATGAAGAAGAGTTGTATTTTTTGAATCATTTCTCAAGACAGCAAATAAAGACAAATCGTAAAAAATGACAGATAAACAGCAAAGATGCAAAACTATTACATGCAGGTTCTGACCTTTCCCTTCTCCCAGATGTATAATGGAGAACAGTATGATGAGTGGCAATGCTATATGTTATGGTCAAAAATAGAAATATAACAATGAACTAAGAAAACAGGATTTTGATAGAGCAAAGTCAGTGTATGCTTGAAAAAAAAAATCTCTCAACAAATTTCTAGGTTCCATTGTAGTTTAAAAACATAGTATTGATACCATGAGCTGTAGGCAAATCCAGATTTTCATTTGACTAAGCAGAAGGACATTCACTTAAAATTGTTATTATCTAGCACTCCTTGTAAATCTAGTATTTTCTAAATTGATGTCTCTGAACAGTATACAGTCAAATTAAACACAAGAATTACAAAAGAGTTTTTATGCTGAGGGAACGAGGCCAGACGTATCACTGTCCAATATTTAAACCTGCAGACTGGCTTTGAAAAGATCTCTATTATACAGTAAAATTTGATTAGAGACCCTGCAATGTCAAAGAAACAGAATTCTCATTCTCAGTAGCAATTTCATTATATTAAGATTAAAAGGGAGAACTTTTCTTAAAGATCTTTTCAAAATTAGTTAAGTCTTGCAAAGAGATAAGAATATTTTTCTCCCTCACATTTGCCCTTGGGAATGCCTTGTTTTAGTGCAAAATAAGCAAAGTTTAAATTTTTAACGTATACTACAACAAAACAGGTATAAGCTACTCATAATTTTGTATGAAGTGAGCCATAAAAATCTAAGAACACCCCAAAGAATCTTGTATCAATGCTTGCTTCAGTTAAAGATGTTTAGTCATAAGAGTCCTCAAAATGCAATCAACTCACTCTGATGATTGAGGGGTACTTTCTGCAACAGTGCAAGCTGGTATTCCAAGTTGGTCAAACAGCAGTATCAAAAGCTATCGGTTGTTCATCTCAAAAATTCATCTGTCTGTGACACACTAAACTGTGCCTACTCCAAATCCATTACAGTCATAGTTCTTCCATAGCCAAAACCAGAAGTTATTCTACAGTTGCAATTGTAATAGGCTTTTGCGTTCTTCTGAATATGTAACGTATAATTATTTTTAGGATCCCAAACAAAATGTAGTCAACTAATAAGCTGGCTGTCACAAACAGATTGGTCTAGCAAACTGTTTATCTTGCTAGCTACACTAAATTTGTCCTTTCATGAGGTGTTATTTTATGCTTGCTTCTAGTATATGAATTTGAATAAGACTAGATTTAAATGTCCCACTACAAAAAAAGGGAACGTTTATAAAATGCTTCTTTAAACAGCTAAAGCTCATGTATGATGCTGCAACAGTGTCTTTGAGCTAACATGACCGTAGAGCATGTCCTTAATGTTTCCCCATAACACAGCAATTTTTCTTCCTAAAGTCAATACAGTGTCCAACAAAGACTTGAAGAATAAAGTTTTGCAGATCCTCATGGAACACCAATATGAACTTTCTTTATGCACTTTCACAATGTCTTCAATTTCAACCTGAAAGGAGCCTTGCTAAAAGCAATTTCCATGCCCTTTCAGTCTTTTGTCTGTCAAGATAAGCAAAAAGCAGGCTAGCTGATATTAAACAAACTGGTGAGCAATCCAAATAGTTATCCGTTTGGACGCTTGAAGAATTCACTTCAAACAAACTAATGAACATCTGTAAGACAAACTGTCAATCAGTACCATTCTGGATTGGATGCAAACTGACAGCCCCCAAAGAAAGCAGGCTTTAAAGCTAGAACCCAGTGAGCATACCTGTGCCTCATGCAATGCATTTTAGTCAGTAGGAAAAGTTATATATTGGCTTATGAAACAAGAGTAAAGTGCCTACCAAATTACTTTTTAAACAGCAACCAGCTTGCCTTCTGATTGTTTTCAGTGTTACGCAGTTGAACAGGTGATTTGGAGCAACTTTGTGCATGGTGTTAAAATGCTCAACATTTTAGCTGCTGTGAAGTTAGAAAGAGGCAAGTATCCAGAGTATGTGGCAGAAGAAACTGAAATGATGAAATGCTGCTTCATGCAGGCATGAAGGCTAGTTAGCATAAAGAAGAAAGGATAAGAGGCATAAGGGGTTTTTGGATGATTGCCACCTCCTCCAGGTAAAAGACTAATTGGGAAGGTACTTAACCCTTCGTGTGCTTTCATCCCTTGACCAGGAAAGCGTGGAGGGGAAGGAAGGTAGAGATGAAGAGGAGGTCACAAACGCACTCCTCCCGATCTAAAAATGGGAAAGAAAAAAAACACTCGGGAAAACCAAAAACAAAACACAAATAACTCTGAAGTGAAATAAAGGAACATTCTTAAAATCAAGGAGATGACATAAAGCAAGAATGATATTGAGAATTTGTCTGAGCTTGAGTGGACTTAATTCCTTCAAAACACAATTGACTTCATTATTATTGTAACACTGATTGTAATATTCTAGAGGTGCCAAATTCCACAGGGAAAAAAAACACATTCACATAACAACAAATTAACCAATCTCCACAGAACAAATCAATGCTTTAGTACTACTACTACTAACGATCAAAATTTAAAATCAAATGAGAAATGTAAAAGACCTATACAAAGTGCAATCATGTTTTGCCTACATTGCCACATAAAAAAGAATTCTTATACTTCTTGCTGCCAGAACTGCCTTTATGTTGACATGCCAACTTCATTTAGAACGATAGGGATTTCATTTAGAGTTCTTATTAATTCAACTGAAGGAAAAAAAAAAAAAAAAAGAGAGAGATTTCTGCATCAATTCCTTGGTGCGTTACTGCTATTGGTACTCATTGTCCTCTTTGGGATGTTCATGGTATATTTGCTATCCCCTATGCTAGGCAAAGTGGTAACTTCTAAGTATGTTTTAAAGGGCTTAAATGTTCATGTGGCAGGAGACTACAAGATAGTGCTACCAACAGAGAACACACTGAAACAAATCCCCAAATGCTAAATATACGCTTGCAGGAAATAGTCACATATTCTTTCTAACAAAGCAATTTAAAAAGTTGCCACAAAAATTAACTTTAATAAGCACTAATGCATGTTGGGTCACTTATCTACAGTGTGAGCACCTCAGTGCAGAATCCTTGTGGCTGATTCAATCTGTCTCTCCCCCATTAGTACATCATACAGAAAAACGCTGATCCAGAAGAATCTGTTCAACTAACAGGTCTAAACTGTCTTCAGCCTCAGGTTTCACAAACTCAGAATAAGAAAGTGGTGCCTAATGAAAAAAGTTATCTTCAATTTTACTTTGTTTTTGAAAGGAGGTTCTAAAGTTCCACAAATAGGCACATGCCCATGTATCTCATGAAAGAAACCCAAGAACTATACCTACCTGCTTGAAATACTACTCCCCTCCCTGCCCCCTCCTGATTTTGAGACATTCACACATAGGTACTGGGCAAATACACTGTGGTTAAAAGAAAGAGCTGAGCAGAAGCCAAAAGCTCCAATTTATATATTCAGGAATTGTTATAGCTTTTATTTTTCAACACATCAAGCTCCTGCAGACATGTTAATACAGCAAACATTAACAATTCTTACCGTTCAAATTTACTAAGAAGCAGATAATTGAGAAGCACCAGTATATAAGCACAGTTGGAATAGACAGAAAAGCTGAACATAAGGAGAAATGCAGAAGCATCAGCAATTTTACTTACATGTGGAGGGAAAGGCTGTAGTCTTGTTATGCTTTCTTCTGGGTATGTGACCTCTCCCATGGGGAGGTAGGGTTTCTGACCTGATCCAGTCTCATACATAGACATGGGTCTGCTACCCCGTGCAGATGGTCGTCGCTTTAAAGAAGAATTGTTGGTAGGGTCTGTGTATTCAGAACCAGTTTGGACCTGATATATATTGGTTGTGGCCTGTCTTCTGAGGTTGGTATTTTCACTCTGTAGCGTTTGAAGCTGAAAGAAATGTTTAGCAGTGGGACTTTGTTTTCCTAATACCAAGCGTCAAAAGCAAACTGAATATACAGGTACACGCTTGTCAGCTTTACTAGTAATCCAGCTACCAGTAGCTGGTGTTGGATTTCTTTTTCAGAAACTACTTGATTTGCTTACTATAAGCATAGAAACATCCATGTTTCAGATCTGGTAAATATTTACATGCTGATTTGCAGCATTTTTTGGGGGGATGCAAGCCAAGTTGGACCTTAAAACTGTTGCAGTTAAAAGTACACATCAATTTCTTCCAGCCTAATTGTACTTGCACGTGAATCATGTAATACAATGATGTTGGCTGGGGAGGTAAATGTGGGGAGGGCTTGCCAACAGAATAATTTTTTAAGGGAAGTAATCCATTTTAGCAGTCACTACAAGAACTTAAAAGAGGACTTTAAGGTCCATGGACTGTAAGATCTATGAAGTTCGCAAATGCCAAAATTATAGCACAGATACCAGAGGCAGCACAAAGAAAACTAGAGCTTGCTCTGCAAAGCAAGAAGAGAGAGTAGCTTATGAAAATAAAGTATCAGCTACTGCTTTCTACAAAGCCAACAAGAACTAATTTTAGCTTTTTATTATATATGTTTGATGGACAGTAAAAATGCAAAAATTCTAGTTTTTATATGGAGTTACTCAGAATAAGTTTGCTATATTAACACATCATAAAGAATAGATGTAAAAAGTACTTCTGTACCAGCAATTCTCCAACAATATATTGAGTACATTTCAAACAGCTGATGGCCTTTTATCTGGAAATTGTACATTTATTACTTGCATTTACTTTGCATCATATGAACTTTCAAGAACATTATCTCCACCAAAATAATTTATTTTGCCTGGAGCACTTTCCAGAACTCTAAATTGAGCGTACAGACTTTAACAAGATAATTTATGCTTTTCACACATTCTTTTTGTGTACTCTGTAGTAAGATGTACTGTGTATTAAGACTCACGTAAGATGCACTGCGTATTAAGATTTCTATTATTAAAATTCAAGGACCAGCCAAGAGCCAAGCTATTTCTTTAAAGTTTAATATCAGGGCAATTAAATAGGTCAACTTTGCAGTTTCCTTTTTTCTATCTTCCATCACATTTTATAAACCTTTTTGGTTGAATTTCAGGTGACAGCTAATGTAAATCCCACACCAATCTCCTTATCATCGCTATGTACATAAACAAATATGCAAGCATAAAAAGGGTTTTTTTTTCATTAGAAGTCCATTAAAGTATTTTCATTTTTATTTAGGAAGAATCTATTTGTAAGTGGCATGCATCAAGTGTAGCTTTGCCTTTTCTTTAATTAGCATCTTTCTCAAGTAATTGGCATGCAAAAGATGAGGTACATAGTTAGCTAATGAGGTGATGTGTAAAATGCACAGAATTTTTAGCTTATGAACTTCTAAGCTCTGTGCTTAGAAAATAAAATATTAAAAAAAGAAAAATACTAAGAAAACCCCCAAGACCTAGACTCCTGAATGAAGTCTATAGTTTTAGAATTGCTGAAGCAGTACATCGGTGTCTCACCCCGAACAGCCACGAGAGAACTTCCACTGTGTAGTGAAGTTCCCAGTAGCCTTATACAGCTAATAGAGCTGTTCTCCTTTCTTCCTTCTGTGATAGAGCATTGCTGTATCTATTCTTCACAATTAAAAACTAAGTTAGAGAAGTCCAACAACTATCTACATCACCAGGACATAAAACTAGTGCAACCGATCTTCAAAATTAGTGAGCCACAGCTGTGATGTCTTTTAAAATATATTCTACTGCAGAAGAGCAATGATCGCTTTTCTGTTATACCACATAAATGCATACACTAAAAAGTCTCATTAATCCATAGGTCTTATGAATCTTTTTTTTTCCCCTGAAAAAGATCAAGTCTATCCAAAAAAGCTTAATATAAGTGAAAAAGTGTATCAATTGATGCAGAAAAATGACTAAGCAGTACAAGCTGTTAAAATACCACAGAAAAAAGCCTGAGATGTCTTATGTTCCTCTATTTTTCAATCCAACAGATCTCAAAGGCTAACAGTTGCAACAGAAGGATGCTGCTGAACATATGAGGATACTTGCATTTGCTAACTTAGCTTGGCCTTAGATGCTAACAGCTTAACAGCGCCCATCACTCTCCAAAGTATCAGTCTCTTTGCTCCAAACCAATGGGGAGTGGGGAGAGATGATTCATACTCTTGGCTTGTGCTAAAGTAACTCTCAACACACAAGTTCATCTCTACAATAGCAAAACTTGAAGACTCCTAAGCAAGTTTTCTGTACAGGGAAGTTTTTTATAGCTGCAGTTAGAATTCTTGCAGCCTTGTAATTACCTAGAAAACAGAATTTCTAATATTAGTGAGGAGAATCTCTTTGAGAAAATAGCCAGCCCTTTCTCAGCTAGTAGGACAGACAGAACAGTGAACTCAATGGAGACAAAACTCCTTCCTTACCCCATGGAGGAAAAAAATGACTAGCTTATCTATCTTTACACCCATTTATTACAACTACTGGCAAAATATGAAACAAATTATGAATAGTTTGGTAGCCGATCTTACTTCACTCACACTCTAGCCATTCTAGGGCTGTAGTCATTTCCCAGAATCAAGAAATGATAGCCTACAAAAGATGTATATGTCTCAAGCGATGATAGAATGGGCTTTTTGCATATTAATTTTCAGTAGTTTTATCTTTTCCAAAGTTATGTATTAGTAGCAACCTAAAAGCTCAGTTTCCTTCAAGCTAAACATACACATGCATCCTGATACTTTGCTTCTATCATGATCATGTTTATGAAGACTTATTCGCTTGCACATGAAGGACTAATTTTTGGCCCTTCAGAGACAATATGACTTGCTTGTATTAGGATTAGAAGGTTTGACTTCTAAAACAGTTTTCAGAGCTCACATTTTATATATTAGTACAAATGACCACTCTGTTCTTTCCATAAGACTATATATACATAGTATTTTGTAGTCTAAGTGAGATACCTCTACCTTACCCTTGTTTAGACAAAACCCACACTAAAAGTTTAAAGCAGCAACTGGGTTTGCCAAATGCTGAATATTGTACAAAAAAAAGGAAAAAAAATCAATTCACAATATTCTTTACATTCTATTTCCCACAGATTTGAATGCAAACAAACAAGTAAATCTTAGCTTCCTTATATACAGAAAAGAATTGGTATTATATTGCCACATATCAGATTCTTTCCTGCTGTAAAACTGGATTGGGATTTTAATTTCCCCTCATTCCAGATAGGCTTATTAATAGAATAAAACAGCAAATCTACTGGAAAAGTTGAAAAGTACACTATACACACGCGCGCGGAAGATGTCTGTTATCACTTATTTTTGATAAGTGCCCAAAAGCGCTAAGATAGCAAAAGTATACACAATTTAAAACAACTGCCTCATCACTGGGTAAAGTTATGTCAAAGTGAACTAAGATCATCAACATCTACACAAAGAAAGAAAAAGAACTCAAAGCACAACTCAAAGAATATACCTTTGTTGTCTCATACCTGATTCCAAAATAGCTTTATTTCAAGTTTTCTCACTACCCTTATACTGGTTTATTGAATCTTCAGTTTCAGTGGGGCTATTCTGGTCAACTGAAATTAAGATAAATGTTATTAAATGAAAGGGTTACATTATTGTACTTGTTACCTTTTTCTGCATGATTCTCAGCTCATCACTCAAGTTGATGTTCACTTTCATTAACTGCTGAATCTTTACCTCAGAAGCCACCAAAGCATTTTTAACTTGCATATATTCTTGGGCTGTCACAGGTCCATCTGACAAGTCTGAATCTAGGCTCTAGAAATAGTAAGAGAAAAATACTTACACTATTGAGAAATAGACTCCTGGAAGAAAATGAGATAATGAGATCTCAACTGATTTTTGTTTGCTTACTTTAAAGGAATCATAGTTTGAATTATGTTCAAATTAATAACATTCATGTACTAAAATAATTTTGGACTATTATTACTATTAAAAGAAATGTGTCATTCAACTAAGCTTATCTATGCATAAAACACTTGTCTCATGCATTTCAAACAGTGAAAGAATACTGTTTCATAATGGTTCAAAAAATGCAGTAAAGAACTAGTAAATCCTAAAAGACAGATTACTAGATGTCCAGTAAGAATGTTAAAAGGAAGCTAAAACCACAGGGATTTACTGCCCTCTTTTTTACCATTCTGTATTACTTTTGGGAATGATTTAAATCACTCAGTCACTACTGGTCTGATGTACATATTTCTTCAATGAGAAGCAGTAAATGTTTTTGAAAGTCAATGAACTCAACGTTTAACAGTGTTCCAGTAGATTCAAATATTTCATTTGTTCTATTAAATCCCAAGCTTATCTCCAGATGTGCTCAGTGGCATGCTTTATTTTTCTAAAGGAGTATGTTATTTATAAAATAAATTTAAACCAGAACATTTGTTAGAAATTTTACAGACTGAGGCATGGTTGTGAAATAAAGGTGAAAAATAATTAAAACACTAGGCTTCTGACCACTTTTCAATTTTAAATTCCCTTAAAATGAGAAAGATTACTGACTTCAAATTACCTTTTGGATAAAATTTGCAGTGTGTGTGTGTGTGTGTGTGTGTGTGTGTGTGTGTGTGTGTGTGTAAATACTTTAAATCTACCTTCTGTCTGTTTGATTTAGCTGCGTTTGTTTCCAGATCTGTATCTTCATCTGAAGCAACACTGTCATAATCAGGCTGATCATTATCCTGGCTTTCACTACTATGTTGATTGCTGATTGATTTCAGTATCAGTTCCACATTTTCTGTAGATCAAAAAATGTAACTCTAAAATTTGTATTACAAATTTAGGAAGGCAAGTGAAAGTGCACACTAAAAAAACTCCAAACCAAAACCAAACAAAGATCCCACAAAAAACACACAACAGAAAATAACTTCAACCAGAGTGCCAATATAAAATATGGCGGAAAAAAGGTATCATTTGATTAGTGTAGTCCAAAAAATTAATTTAGAATCACTCAATATGTGGATCTGCTGGTCAAAACTTCAAAGTTCTATTTCTTAGTCTTTTCATTTCCTGTAAGTATTTAGGCAAGTTAAAGTAACTTGCAAAAATTATCCTTTGCTAGCTTACTAGAATTCACACAAGAGGAGAAAACAAAAGTACAAAACAGACTACGATGGCCAAATGGGTATCAGCATTCAAATGACAGATACAAGGAAATATAAAAAATGCATTTTAGTAAGTTCTCTCTAGAAGGAGAATGAGAATGTTCAAATGTTGTTTTCCAACTCCATAGCTAGAGCTATGGCTCTGCATGGTTATTGGAGGGGTATTTGTATTCTTCAGAACAAATACAGAAAGTAAACATTTTTAGACAAATTAACAGGATGTTCTAAAGCATCCCAATTATAGTGAAATCCCATATGCAGACAGCAGCTAGGAAGGCCAATCTTTAACAACACTGACATTACGTTAGCTGCCAATCAAAAGAAGTAATACTCTAAAATTCCTGATTTCCACAGAGTTCATGAGTTATCTGGAAAATTTTACATAGTAATCATAAAATCATATCCATCACAAAAAGATGCTCCCAAATTGCACATACACCACTTGATTTAATTCTAATACCAATAGCTTAACAGTCAAAACTTCTGCATTTAGACATTATGTTGATGGCTAATGCATGCTGTCAATAGCCTGTTATCCACATACCTGTTTAGCTCTTGCTATCATTTATAAGAATAGTATACATCTCTTCCTTCATTCATATTAAGTATTTCTGAATGATGCTATGGTATGGCTTAAATCACAGAAATACTGCATAAAGAACAGCTGACAATCAAAAGCATATTCACCTTTTGAACCAGTGAGTGGATTCCCCTGTTGTCTTCGTTTGGCATCACTTAAAATATCTATAACTAGTGTAGCAAATTCATGGGCATTAAATCGAGCCAGTTTCTGTCTCCCCTAAATTACACAATGATTGAAAAAAAAAAAAAAAAAGTACATTGTGTATTATATGAACAGTACAGCCCCTGAATAAACAAAAATTATAGTATGTACAGAGAGCTGAGAGCTCAATTACATTTTCTTGCAAAAGGAAAAGTGTGATTTTAAATAATTAACTGAAAGACACCAAGGCAGACTTAATATGAAACTATTTTAATCTCTTTACAAGTACATGCAACTCTTTTACAGTAATGAAACAGAGTAAAGAAATATTACTTTTAATACTTGGCCTATCAAATGAAAATACTTTTATAGTATTAACAAGACTGCATACCTGATTCCTGGTTGAGGAATACTCAGGATTTACAGGAAGAAAAGGGACCACTGTTGTCTCTGTCACAAGTGTACTATGATTCTGTGTAGCAAGCCAAACTATTCAGGGGAAGAAAAAAAAAAGAAAAGAAAGAATAATCTTTCTGTTCTATTTGAGAGAGTTCCTTGTCAAAGGCTAAAAAAAAAAAAAAGAAAAGAAAGAAAGAAACACACCTTCAATGTCAAATACAATCAGTTAAAGATTTTTTTCCAGAGTTACCTACTCTCCAAAAAATAGAAGGGTCAGTCTTTTTTCAATTAACATACATCTTTAAACAACACAGTAGACAAACAAACTACTGGTAACAGTAACTTCTGAATACAAAACTATTTTAAACTTAATGGTAGTTTATACTAGTACCTTGTGTGTAATATACCAATTCAAATTAATTTTATACACACTCCAGAAATTCACCTGCATCTGTTTCCCTTCGGTCAACTTCATCATACACATCCATGGCAAGTTCTTCAAATAAGTGGTTGCTTAGCTAAGAATAGAAGAGAATAATAATTACAGCTTGAAAATTAAAACTAAACCTAGTAAGACCTCTATATTACCAAAAACTTAAGTGCATAACTTTGCTTAATGCATAGCTTTACTATGCAGTCTCAGAAATGAACTACATAGGCTGAAAAATAGCCAAAGGAGAGCAGACATGCTCAGAAGTCTTCAGTAAAATGAAAACATATCCCATCCTAACTTATATAAGACTTTAGTCACAAACACCTTTAAGAACCCTAGTGAACTGGTGATACTATAAACTAAGTAGCATGCAATAGCCCACTATTCTGGCTTCCCAGAACGTTAAAGGCAAAGAGTGACATTTAACATACAAATTTATATAAAATATGCAATAGCAAGACAAAATGCAACATTAAAGTTTTGGAAGTAGAGAGACAGACCTAGCAATACTATTACACCCAAAAAGGCAAACAAGTATTTCCACTCTGCCATGGATCTGTCATCTTCTTCTCTCCTCCTTTTCAGTCTATTTTCATGTTTTTCCCCAGAATTAAATTTCTTGCTATAAAGATGACATTTATTTATGCGGTAATTAATAGCAGCCAAAATAAGCATGAAAGATGAAGCAGAGTCTCCCATGTCAGGAGAGAAATGTGTTGCGCAGCACACATTGGAAGTTTTACTTACAGACTGAAGCTTTTTCTTAGCTGCTTTCGCAAGTTCTGATAAATCTAAACTGCTATGAAAATAACAAGTGATCATTATATCTACAGCTTCAAAAAGCTTGTTAAACAAATTCTACAAGCACATTTACATTTAATGTTTAGAAGAGTTCACTTTTATTTGATACTCCTTAATCTATTAATATTTTTACTACACATATACAATTTTTATTACCTTATTCTTTCCAATACTACTAATACACTGATCAGTACATCCCTTAAATTTTTCTAAATGACAAGCTTAAACTTAAAACAGAAAAACCCCAACACCCCAACAATCCTTAGAAATACGATTTGCTATTTGTATAGCTCAAGAAGTAGTCTAAGTTGTAGGACAGCAAAATGCTTTCTGTAGTGAACCCGAAGAATTTGATTACTCTGACAAAAACTGTGTCATTCTGTGTGTCCACAAAGAACACACACAATTTGTTCCACTGGATCATGCAAGAGCTAGGCTACCACCAGGACAACAACTGATTACAGCAATAGGGTCATGCTTTAAACTATTCTGCACCAATTACTACATAATCTCTTCTCTTAGTTTCTAGTCCTGAGACTGAGGAATAAAATGAAAATTACGCAGTTCTACAAAATTTACCGTAAAGGTCACAAATCAGAAAGCTGACAGATTTTGAGCCCATATTTATATCACCTAGTGAAGACTCTCCTAGCCTACAGGTAGGAAAAGGCTCGAATAAAACACCTGTATGATTAAATGACAACACAGAAGGGTTTATGTAAGCAGTCACCTAGACAAGAAAAAAAGAAACAGTCCAGCAGAGGGCAGTAGGCAGAGGTGAGACTCTGGTTACACTATAGACTGCAATTCGCAGAGCATCTTTGAACAAGTCATTTTCTGGGTGCCTCAGCTTTCTTCTCTGTGCAATGAGGCAAACTATACTTAATCTGCTCTGCAAAATGCTTTGTAATGAAAATATAAAGCATTCTATCCAACATCTAAGCACAACTAAAAAATTATAAATGTTACCACTGTAACATTATAAATGTTACTACTACATAGCTTCTCTCTACATTTTTTCATTTTTTAATTACATTTTTTCACAGAAATTTTGCAAAGAACATATTGAACATCATTTACTTACAGCCTCCTTATTTCCAATTGTATAGCAATAAAAGAAAAATACGGGCTTAGATTTTGTTAATACTTGGTATCTTTTACAAAGGCAATTTCACTGACCACAGCCAAAACTTACGAGCACTCAGAAGACCAAGAGTACAAGTATTTTAAAAGAAAAATGCAACCACCTTTGAAGTATAAGTTCTGAAATGCTGTATCAAGACATTAACTCAGGAGACTCTTACATTATTTACAAAATCTGTTTCCCACGAATCCTCATGTACATTAATATAACTATCTCATCCTCCCCCTTTATTTTTTAATAACATACAGTAATTTTTTCTATTTTCTGATTTTTTAAAAAAATCTAATATTCTGTTCTGGAAAAAAAAAGAAACTTCTGAGATAGAAAAAGGCACACGATAAAAAGGTAAAATTACAACAAACTTAAAAGTTATTTCAACAAGGAAATTCTAAATATAATTATTAGGTGTCTTTTATTCACTTATTTTGATGTTTTGATATATGTTATGGAATCAGCAACTTACCTGTCTGCCATCTGAGGTATAATAAAGTGCTGTCCATTTTTATGCTCTAGAGTTGAAAATAAATTATATTAAAGTACTTTAATATGTTTGTTACTGGTCTATGGTTTTCAATGTTGTCAGGATATATATACAGTAGGTATCAGTTTTACATGTGCTCTCTCAATTTCCAATAATAAGAAACTAACAAGCCCTGAAAGAAGACTCCTACCACCGTTTATTAGTGTTATCAAAGGTTTCAATTAAGTGTTACCAACTGTATTAAAATTCCATCATTTTTTTTTAAAAAAATAAAGCTTAAGTTCTTGTTTACATGCTTTTATGGCACCGTATGGCTAAGAATTTAGAAGTGTACTTCAAGAGATATATGCTACATTACAATTAATTGAACATTCCTATACTTTTGCAATTCAGTGAGACTACTTAAAGGTTTCTACAGTATTTTCTGTAGAATATTCAACATTTACACACTTAATATTTTCCTTGTGATTCACTCCTTTAAGCTAAACAATACTCAACTCAGCTTATGGATAGGTTTCTCCATGCCTTCAGAAGTATTCTATTTACAGAAAACATTTTTTTGGAAAACTGAAAGAAACCTGACTTTTAATTTAGAGATACTTAAATTCTGCAATTTTATTTGAATTATTATATCACTGATCTTACACTTTCTTTAGAGTTTCAGGACTTCATGTGTAATGTATATAATGTTAGAATATTTAAAACAGATATAAAAAGAGTAGTAACACTGATGACACAAATACTATATACGATAGCTTGAACTGTTCTATAATTAACACTGAAAGACCTCTGGGTGCAGTTTTTTTATACTTACCTGGTTTTCTGCCACAGAGATAGAAAGCTAACCTGTCGGTGAGTTCATACTGAATTTCCACCAGGCGCTCTGCCAGTTCATGATGCCCACCTTGTCTGTTTTAAACAAATACACAGGAAAAATTTTGTATTTTTACACACTTTGAAAAAATACAAAGCTTCAAAAAAAGGCTCAGATAAATAAATTAAGGCTAAGCCACTGTTCAACATAGCACACATTGACAGTATCAGTGGACACAAATTCACAGCAGGATTTCCAGCAGTATGTTCCAATGGGCAAAAAATATAGATAGTATTTATGAACTCCCCAACATCAGTCAGTAAAAACCGTGAACAGCTTTGCCCATCATCTGGCTGCAGAAAAGCAGATTATACAGGCTATTTTGAATACACTATCACAATTTTCTAGACAGTTCCTGAGATCATGCACCAAATTCATCCAACTTCATCCAACCATCTGATTAATAGTAATAAGAAAAACTTGGGTATATTGTGGTCCGTAACCAAAAAAAAAAAAAAAAGTATTTATTCTTCATAATCCATGTTTAATCTACATTCAAAGGCAATCGAAGCAATAGGAATGTTTTATTTATGTAAATACGCAGCTTCTGCTTGATAAATAGGGTCCAATTTTGCACATAAATCCTCAGAAAGTCTTAATCGTTTTAGTTCTGTGCTGCAAATCTTGCTCTGCCTCATTGCTGTCCAAATAATCAGCAAGAGCCATTCTTCATGTTTGATCTTTCTTTACATGACTGTTCTCTGCTCTTGGGAAGCTTAGAGCCTTTTCAAAGGAAGGGTTTTCTGGGGATGCAGTTTAGGACTGAATGAGTTTATCTAACAGTTCGCTTCCACTAAAAGGCCTTGTTCCACCCCATGCTCCCTCACTTGTCCATGCAGTCCCAGCCTTTTTCTACAACTTACTCACACTCCTGGAGTCTATTCAACTTGCTAAGCTCACAGAAACTTTTTCCTGGATTAGTTTTCTGGGAGCTCCTACCTTAGCACAGCTAATGTCATTGGGATCACAGCTGTTGTCTCTGGCATTCAGGCTGTGAAATGAGGAAATGCTCATTTATGCTCTTTATATACTTGCTCTTTCTGGAAAGAGTACTCATTGGTATTTAATGGTCAAATTAATATCAGGACTGGAAAAGATAACTAAGCAGGTTCACTACGTGACTTACAAACATCAGTTAGTATACAAAAGCATCACAGATGTCAGAGCCTTCTACCTTGCATAATCAACTGGAGTTTTTCCATTGGAATCTTGCGTACCGGGATCAGCACCATAAACTGCTAGTAACTCTGCTTGTAAAATCTGTCCTGCCTTAGCAGCAACATGAAGAGGGGTGTTTCCTTTCTCCTACAAGTTATTAAGAAAAAGCACGTGATTCTACATAATCAACAGATCTGAATATAAGATTGAAATATAATGTGTACCAGTCAAAACCAGTATAAAAATTACAAACTCTAAGAATTGATCTATTATCAAAATAATGAAAAAAAGCATTCATACAGGATGAAAGAAGTTGGCTTGAGCTCCTAAGGATAGCAATCTCAAACATGTCTCCAGATTCCCTGTCCTTACGCTGGAATGCAGTTGCTGAAAAACAAGCAGGATTGTACTTAATACAACAGCAGTAATTTTGGTTCAGTACTTGTTTTTTCAAATATGCTTTTAGAAACAGGTATAAAAGAATTCTCACTATATCATTTTTGTGCCAATATTCCCTCCCAAGTTAATCTAAGTCTGTGCCTCTCAACCATCCAATAATGATATATATTACTGAAGAGAAAGCTGCTTAAAGTTGAAATTGAGCTCTGTTTATGTAATAGTGCAGAAGAGCAGCAATAGTTATATCACTATTAAGTCAAAACAACTAACTTGATGAGGTTTCAGTGTTCTGTTAGATACACACTCTAGCCTCTGCAGACGGCAAAAAAAGAAAAACAACAAACAAATAATAACTTACCTTACTAAGATCTTTGGCAGTAACACTGTCATCATCACGACACGGCAAGCGATGAACAAATGCTAACATTTGATATTTAGCTCTAATGAATTCTGCTTTATTGGGACTGTAAAGAAAAGCAACAGAAGCCAAAGCAAATAAATATTACTGCTTTCAGAATGTTAACACATATGCCAATTTTTGTTTGTCCTAGAGAAAGTAAACACTGCATTAGATTTTTGCACATTACTAGCAACAAAATTAGAGAAATGTTTTCATTAAAAAGGTGACTCAATGCAGTTTTTATAACTGTACTTAGCATGCTTTCATTAAACATCAAAACATAGATTCTAGGATGCACTATATTTTTCTTAGAAATAAACTTTGAATTTAAATGACAATTTAAGATCTGCAGTTACTACATTCAACTATTTACGTTTTAAAATGAAGCAGCATATTCACTGCTGAAGTCTTAAATAAAGTAAACAATGAACTAATTTAGTAAATAGAAATAGCTATATTAAAGTCCTAAGTCAGGTTTTGAAACCAACAGTCTCTTCTATAGATGCAGGAAAAAAATGTACATTTCAGTACAACCAACTAAATTGTTCCATTTTAGCTACTTAGCTAATTTCATTATTCAGTATACAACTGAGAAACTAATCTGGAACTGTAGGAACATGTAGCTCTATTTTCCTTCTCCAGTCTCTAAATGAAACTAGAGACAAGAGGATGGTATCTACTGTTCCAAATATCTGATAGACATAAACACCAAGAAAAATTATACCCAAACTCACTGAAGTCTGTATTCCAATCAAACAAGGCATACATATCATAAAACAATCTAGTGAAAAATATATGTATATACACTCAGAGATATAAAGTAAATAAACTAAACCTTTGACTGGGACTATTAAAAATGATTTGTGTATCTCCTGAGTAGAGGAGGATTATTTATATTTTATTTGAACTTGCATGTGCTAGGCACTTCTATTAAGTCATTCTATTAAATCACAGATCAAGATACAAACACCAAAAAAATAATAAAAAGACAGCTAAACTTTTGACATATTGATGCGGCAATTTTTTTTTTTTTTTAACTCAGCCACATTAGTATCCTTGGGTAACTGAAGCACATGTGGAATAAGAATAAAAAATCTTAAAAAAACCACCACTGAACAAATAACTAGTTTATTTCTTTTGTTTTCTTCCAGAATCAAAGCAAACCCATGTTCCCATACATATATATGTTGCTATGTTTGTCACTGCTGAATAAAATAATCATGCTTCTACAACAGGAAAATTCTGTAATTTTTCCACTTACTGTACTTTATCCTGTGGGCTAGCTTTGCGCCTTCCACTCATAACAGATGCAGGGTCGAGCAAAGAATGTTCCCATATGGAGTTAGCACCATTATTATACAATGTTTCAACCATCTGAAATCCAAAATGTACACAAACAGGCAGTAAAGAACTTCTATTGCTATCTGCATAGACGGACCTATCCAACAGCTGTAATTTCCAGTGGACACAGATTCATGTTCTGTGTGCCAGTATCTATAATTTATTGGGATATCAGAATCCTGCCTGGTATGTTATTAGGTGGAATGTCATAGGAACCTCCTTAAAGTCTCCACTTTTCATTGAAAGCAGCTCAACTAAAAAGAAAAGGTCATTACATACTGTAAATTTATGTTGAAGCAGATGCTTCAACATAATTGACAATTACGTTGTCAATTGAAGGTGATCTTCCAAATCAAAGGTATCAAATTAAAAATGCATAGACAATTCTGATCTTGCTGATCTACCATGGCAAAACAAGGGAAATGAAAAGAAACTAACTTTAAAAAAAGGTTAAAAGGGTCACTGCTTCAAATAAAAGTTTAGTAATTTAAATTCTGCAAAAACTTTAGAAGAATGTAGATTTAATGAAGGAAGACAAACATTTACTCCTTACCTGCAGCAACGTTGGCGGCCATGGTGTATGCTTGAGATGTCTCACTTGAGAGATATGACGCCCCAAACTTCGATGAACACTACAGCACTCATCACAGATCAGAATTCCCCTGTTTATAGAAGCCCAACAAGGATCTGAAAAAGAGAATTAAATACACTTATTACAACACAGAAAGCAACACAGATGATCTTGTATTTTGAACACACGATTTAAAATGAGGAACACTGGATCCCAACTTCAGTTTTAATGCTTAGCCATTATATGAGCTCGGAAATGTTAAAACCTTACTAGGCTTCAGGATGCTTGGGAAGTAACAGTCCTTGAACGCAACAGGGACTAAGGAGCCCTAGGACAGGCAGGAGACCTGCTGTGGGAACTGTGAATCCCCTCCTCCACCCCTCCCACACTTTGCGGTTGTAAAATTAAGATAATACTTTGCTTCATAGGAGTAATGAGACACTAGATTTTTTACTTTTTTGAAGTGCTTGTATACCATTTAGTGGAGTGAAACGAAGTATTTATAGCAATAGTTTTACTAATGGAAGAGAGAGGGTTTTGAACAAATACATACCTATTTTTTGAAAAAAATCATTCTATAATTATGCTTTTTCAGATACTATTTGAAGTGTTAAATTCTGCATTATTGAAATGTTTTCTAATTAGAACACTAATGCAAATAATAAAAAACAACACACATAAGTTTCCTAGTAAAGAAGAAAACAAGGTAAGTATGTATGTGTCCATACATACAAGGTCCAGTAAAAATCACAATTTGTCAAGAACATTAACTTAATCAACTCCAAATGGATCCTGTATTTCCGCTGAAAGGTAGTCTCTCTCCCAGACAGCTGCAGTGCAAATTGAAGCCATCTATAAACAAGCCAATACGACAACTGATGGAAGGTAGCAGTAGTAGTAAGATAGCAAATAATAGATATTAGACACTTATATAACTTCAAATGTCAAAAAGAGAGGGAAAAAAAAAACCAAGTAGGTATGTTACATTGAACTGCACATGAGCATGTGCAAAACAGGACATTAAACTGAGGTCCCCCCGTTGCCTTTAGCTCAGGGGAAGGAATTCCAGCTTTCTATCAGTGACACAAAAGATAAAACATGCCAATGACCCTCTAATAGCAAGAATGTGAGTGGCAAGACAGATCTTTAGGGTGTAGCATATCCTAGGGGAAAGAAAAGGCATATAAGCGCTCTCCTAATTCGGAAAATTCTGCCTAATTCCAAATCCAGAGATCATGCTGAGTCTAAATAATGAGTACAACATAAACCAAGTATCTAACAAGAAATCTCCTGCATCATGTCAGAATACACCTGAGCAATTGTGCATCATAAAAAAAAAAAAAAAAAAAAAAAAAAAAACTCTGACTCATGCAATAAATTGACTGAATCCATGAAACACAACATTTGATTACTGTTGTGTTTTTTAAGCAGAGCTCATGCTATGTGTCTGCTGAAGGCAATACAGGCAAACCTGTTCAAACCCTGACCCATGAGGGAATGGAGCCTCAAATCACAGCTGACAACTATCACATAGCCCAGAACCAGATTAAAGTGTATGTTCTGGGAAAAATCTAATCTATATTAAAAAAAAAAAGGTAATTATATGCACACAACTTCCTTATTAAATCATTCCATTATTTTAACAACTTTCACTTCTAAGAAAGAAAGGGGGAAAAAAAAAAGGAGAGAGCTGCATTAACTCCAACCTAAGAATCAAAGACTGGAGACAATCTTATGAGTTGAGTCCCTTTTTACAAGAGGCAACCTTATCATACACTCAATCATAAACTAACAGGATTCTTCTGAAAGCTACTAAGTTTCTTGTTTCAGTCATTACAGTCACAGGCTGTTGCTGAACTCTACTCTGGCGTGACTAACAGTTATTAGCACATTTTTTTCTTTACATCTGCCTCAGTAGTTAACTGAACTGGCTCCCAACAAGAGCCGCTTAGCCTTGATAAAGTACGCCATTGCCGAGGAGGTCATTTTGTAGCAGAAATGCGGCTTCAAAATTCATCTGAAAAGAAAGGCAGAGGCCTCACTTGTAATTTCAGGGTGCATGTTCTACTTGACTTGTTCATCTATATGATTTAAGTGGAATGTGTTCATCACATAGATGAACAAGTCCAGATGTTTGTGTAGAATCTGTCAAAAACTGGCATCACTGGAAGTGTGGATGGTATGATGCACATTTCCAGTAAAAACCAGAAAAGCCAACAGGCAGATTCCTCAAGGGAACTGGAAAGTTCAGCACAATGAGCCAAGAGAACGCTCTTAGCTGTTATTAAGTGTTAGGGAGACCAGAAAGAGGATGGCTTAGCATCTCGGGCCTCAGTTTGAAGGCCTGAATGACAATAAAGAGAGTGGATTTGACCATGTGCGTGCTAGAGAATAGACTGATCAAAGCAGAGGTGGGAAGCTTAGAAGTGCAATCTATTTTCTGCAAGTTTTTTTTTATTATTATTATTAAATCAAACAAAGATTTGTGGGCTCTCAATTCAATTCATACCTGGCTTAGTACGATTTATCTGTACTGAAGTAACAGATGGGGATGGGAAAGGAAAAGGAACATGGTGTTAGATAGTCTGAAGACAAAGACAGATGTCAGGTTATGATAAAATTAATAGTTCAGTTTTAAATTGTCTGTGCTGGAATCTCCATCAATTTATTTGAATCATTTTAAAAAAGAAATCCAATTATAGATATGATCAAAATAAGAGTAAGCTGATAGCAAGATACAATAGGAGAAAAGCTAGAAAGATAGGTTAATGTGTTTTCAGAAACATGGCTGAGTAATTCAAAACAGGAAGTGTGTGATCAAGACAAGCCGTACACTGTAAGTTTGAAAATGCCTGAGAATAGAAAATGCACAAGCAAAGCACATAAAAATCACCCAATGTAGAAGAATGTATACTTAGCTATAGAGACAAAGCACATGTCAATGAAGTTCAAGAGGTAAGCACTAATTATTACAGGAGTCAGACATCCTGTACTTGCTACAGCTGATCTGGGTTAAAAGGTTACTGTCCCTTGCATCTGCTGACATAGATGCACACACAGCAGCTCCTAAACACCCTCCTGTCAACTTCTGTCTGGCTTAAGTAAAAGAAAGCTTTGTTTAAGGCGGGTTTTCTTTGGTTTAGAGTGGGTTTTTTCTTTCTGTCTTTTTTTTTTTTTTTTTTTGTATTTATTTTTAAAAGATAATTAAGACTCCTTCATATATATGAATAAGCCAGCAGATTTTTTTCCTTAAATTAAGTAAGTATCTGACAATGCTATTATGTCATGAAATGATAAAATAAAGGTGGTCCAGCTTACAAAACTGCCACGATAGTGTTTTGGATACATTGCATAAACTTTACTTTCAGATACATTGCACAAACAATAATTTGTCAAGACTAACAAATACAAACATAAAAACAAAACTGTAACATTGATGATTAAAACAAATTCAAGATGTATTTCAATAGACTAGGGAAAATATATGTTTGGAGTGTTGGGGTTTTGTTGTTGTTGTTTTAAGTCCCACTTCACAAAGGTTGTTAACCCCTCCTCCATATCATACCTTCCAGCCATTCTATCTACACTGAAGTGTCATTTCCGCTTATACATGGTAAGCGATCACACTGCAAGAACCAGCACAGGACATAAATAATGAAAGTTACATACATTTGAGAAGACGACAAACACAGACAACTCCTTAAAAAAGTATAATGGACAGTTTTAAGTATAAGAAAAGCAGAACTACAGAGAATCAGAAAATGAGATACCACTGACTTTTTAAAACATGATTTTTTAAAAATAAGGTTCCAAACTGTGTTTTTTGTTTTTATTTAAGAGTTCAAGCCTCCTGGACTAACATGCTCAAGATTTCTTAAGTGCACCCTCTTTTTCCTGCCCAGAAATCTTACCCAGACAGATAATGCACATTTCGTATCCAGAACATATACTGCTGAACAAAAATTTGCAATCCAAACCTACACCAGCCATTTTCGAACAACTTCTCTTGAGAAGTTTGGGATACCTACAGTTACGGAGTGCAGAGTTATTCCTCTAACAGATCCAAAGCTGACACCCCCAGACCCTTAACACAACCGCTGGCGCATTCGCCCTCGCAAGGCCCCCCGCACACGGGCCGGGCCCCCCGCCAGCGACACGTCCCCAGCACGCACCCCCCTCCCCTCCCCTCTCCTCCCTCCACGACTGGACGGCTTCTTTAACTAAGTCCCGTCTCTTTCCCCAAGCTGAGGAGTTGGGAAGCTGATCCTAAAGAGACGGCGCCCACTTTTTCCTGCAAATTCCTGTGAAATCGGACCCTTCCTCTCCGCATTCGCCATCAACACACCGAGGCGGGACACGGAGCTGCTCGGCAGCACCTGCAAGAACAGGCGAGATGCGACCAGCACCGCCCGCGCTGCGAGCGCCGCGGTCAGCCAGCGGCTCGGATCGCCGCCCTTCCACCGGGCCCTTCGGGAAAGGGCCGCAGCGAAACACTCTGACACGCAGCCCGCGGCGGCCCAGCCCGGCAGGGCGCCCGCCCACCGCCCTCCCGCCGCCGGCGCTGACAGGAGCCCGCGGCGGCGCCGGGCGCGGCCCACACCGCCGCCCCCCACCTGCCCACGGCGCCCCGGGGCCGGGGAGGCGCCGCCGCCGCCGCCCGGGCTGAGGAGAGGCCCGGGCGCGGGGATCCCGTCCTTTCCCTTCCCTTTCCCCCTCCGCCTACCCTGCGCGCTGCAGTCGGCGCAGACCTCGCTGCTCCGCAGCCGCTTCGACATGGCGCGGCGGCACCGGGCGCTTCCTGCCGCTCTAACGGGTCGGCGCCGGCAGCCCCCGCCAGGCGGCCGCGCCGAGCCCGCAGCGCGCAGGCGCACGGCAGCGCCGCCCGCAGCGCGATTCACCAAGCAGCGTACGCCAACGCCGGGCGGCGCTCCGCGAGCGCGCCCAAGGCGGCTCGCGGCGGCCGCGGCCCTAAGCCGCCATGTTCACTCCTGGCAGAAAGGCAGTAGAGGGGCTAGGTGAGGCCATGCACGCGGCGCTGCCGGCCATGCTTGTCCCTGGCAGGAGCCTGCCCGCTGGCCTTTCTCGCGCTCCGCATCGGTCACACTTCCGCAGAAGCCGCTCTGTAAGCGGCTCCATAGGCCTTGCTCGCTGCCTCATAACGCACGGAGGCGCAGGACAAAAGGCGAGGCTTTAAAAGCGTGGTGCGCCTTTAAAGGCGCGCGGGACGGTGGCAGGACTGGCGGAAGGGGTTCTTCCTCGGGAACCCCCGCCCTCACGCGACATGGCGGCCGTGGAGCGCTGCCGGGAAACCCGCGCTGCCCTGACGCAAGATGGCGCCCAGAGCCGTCACTGCCCACAGCCGCCCTCACCCACTATGGCGGCGGCAGGGCGACCGCTCCCGCCTCCTTCGACGGCAGAACTGGCAGGGCGAAACTAACGCTTGGGGAGGGGGAAGCGGGGCACCCGGCGCCGCCGCCCCCTCTCCCGCGCGCACGGCGATGGGGCGAGCTCCCGGGTGGGCCGCTCCGCCCGCCCGCCCGCGGGGGGCGGGGGAATGGGCGGGGAGCAGCGACTTCCTCTTCCCCTGAGCTCGCCGGTGGCGGCAGAACCGAGCGGAGCCCGGGGGAGCCCCCCCGCGCCGGCCGCTGCCCTGGAGAGAACGGAAGGAAGAGAGACGGGGCGGGGGTGAGGCCGCGGGGGCCGCGCGGGGCTGGCGGCTGCTGGGCGGGAGCGGGGGGCACCCCTGGGGGTGGGGCGGGAGCGGGGGGCACCTCGGAGCGTGGGGCTGAGGGGGCGGGAGCAGGCCCCCCCCACGAGTGTGGGGCTGGGGGGGGCGGGAGCAGGCTTCACCCCGAGTGTGGGGCTGCGGGGGGCACCCTGGAGTGTGGGGCTGGGGGGCGAGGGAGCGGGAGCAGGGGGCACCCCCGAGTGTGGGGCTGGGGGGGGGGCAGGAGCAGGGGACACCTCGGAGTGTGGGGCTGGGGGGAAAGGGGTCACCCTGGAGTGTGGGGCTGAGGGGGGGGCAGGGGACACCCCAGAGTGTGGGGCTGTGGGGAGGTGGCAGCAGGGGACACCCCTCAGAGTGGGATGAAGGGTTTGCAGGGGGTTGTGGCCTGGGGGGTTTCTGAGGTCTCCTTCCCCTGAAGAAGGTGAGTGTCAGGAGTGATGACAAGTTTGAGGAGTCTGGGGTCCCCAAAATAAAGAGTAGGGGGAACAGTGAGGGTAGGCACCCTGCTTCCCCCTGCTCCTGCAGGTGTGTGGCATGATGAGTTCCCCTGGTAGGGCCATCAGCAAGTTTCCCCTGCACGTCCTGGTCTGGAATAATGACTACAGACGGCTGGATGAGGAGCTACGAGATAAGGTAACCTGGACATCTAACCAGCAACCCATCAGTAGAAACTTCCAGGTTTGGTGGCCGTGAAGACCCTGTGGTATCGTACAGGGCTTGATGGACCTTCCTTACTGCCTTTCTGGGGAGAGAAGTAACCCTGTTTGTGCACCCAGGTCTGTTTGTCAGGCCTGTGGTATAGTTATCCTTCTTTAACTAGTTAATTGTGCTTCATGGAGTGCTATTAGCAGATGTAGAGCTATACGGTTTGTTGTATAAGGTGTTTCTTAAACTTTGAGTTCCTATCTGTAAACTATGCTCAGAGCACTCAAGTGTTGTTTTCATAATAGCTCTGTAGAGCTTTTGTATTAGGACTGTCTGAAAAAAATCAGAAAGAGCAGATATGATGGATGTTACTGCCTCTCTGGTACAGAAAATTTTAAATACTGCTTACCTTAGTGGGAAATCAAAAAGCAGCAAAGGTGGCTGCTGCTGCCAAAGATTAAACTGGCCACTCTCTTGGCAAGGACGAGCAGTTCTTACTGCTTCTTTGCTGTCCATGACTGCAGGGGCAGCAGTTTTATACTTTTGCTGGAATGTTTTCAGCATCTGTTTAGAAAAAAAAAAAAAAAAAGGATCATTGTTTCATGCTGTAGAGTAGAAAAATACAAAGCCAGTCCTCTTTGGGAATGACCAAGGGAGAAATGGTAATGACGTAAGAAAACAGTCTGAAAATCTGCAGCAAACATCCTACTTGCTGAGATGCTATGGGAAAAGGCTGGCGTTCATTAATATAGAGTACAATTTGCAGAAGCAGAGCATATTAATTACATTATGGCTGACACCACAAGTATATGATCAGCTGTGCTACCTTTTAACGAGTGATTACCATTTGCAGATCTAACAGTAGACCACAATTTACTAATGCTTGCTTAGAGCATGCTCCTGTTCTTTTTAGATGAATCTTTGGAATGCAGCTACTCGTTATCAAATTCCTGTAATTCTGTTTCCTAGTTAACAAAATTCATAGTTTTAAAGACATATTTTTTCTGTTTATTTCTATTTCAGTAATGTTTTGATCCTTGAAAGTTTTTAATCAAACAGGGATAAATCTGCTTTTTGTTAGTCTAAGACTGCAGTTTGGTTAGCACCTACATCTGTGAAGTGCTGCTTCTTATCTCAAAATGTTTCTCGTTGTAAGGAAATGAGCAACATGTTAAGATGAAATATATTTGTGTCTCATTTCCTTTATCTGCTTTTAGATAACTTTATTTAAGTATTCCAAAGATATCCTGCCTCCTGCTTTCTTGGGATAAGCTTCTTGCTTTTGAAGGGGTGGGTGAGAGAATCAAAAGAAACTTGTGAGCTGCACTTGGTGTGGCAAGTGATGAATAGAATGTGTAGTTTACCTGTTAACAACAACAAAGAAAATTGGGAGGGATTTGATTTTTTGGGAGTCTATTATTTGTCAGTATGGAAGACATTGGAGCTATAGGAAGTAGGGAAGTAAATTAACTATTATTCAACCACAGAAGTGAAAAGAGGATGCTTTCAGTGAAGCTTTCCCAACTCGGTGTGATTTTTCAAATCTGATGCTGTCAGATAACCGGGTTAACTTGGATAATAACTTTCCTTTCTTATTCTGCTATTGACTTTCCCCTTTTCCTTTAGTTGTAGATGCTCTTCTGTTTCAAATCTCTATGCTAATAGTGAAAAATATGTAAGGTATGAGTATGTTGTGCTTGCATGTTTTGGATATTTATGCCTGTGTAGTTACCTTATTTATTTATTTATTTTGTGGCTTGTATAATGCACTCACTCTTCATTGTGCTGTGTGTGTCAGTCAAATGGATGCTTTGTAAATTACCATTTGCTTCCATACTTTCAAAAAGTGCTATACAAAATGAGTGTTGTATGGCCTGTCGCTTTTTCTTTCTTTCTTCTTTTTAATTTAATCTGCCATATAATAGCATTCTACCCTCTAGTGAGCTCTCAGGCTGTTGACTGTAATGGTGCAAAACATCAAGAATAGAGCTCCTGTTTTCTCCTGAGAAAGACTGTTTCTGAAGGGAGACAGAAGGGGAAATAACATCTGAGTTCTTGCTGGTGCTTCTCATTTTCTTTTCCTGTAATGTTTCACAGTGATATCTGTTCTTATCCTATTAGATTTATGGGTCTTGTTCTGCTTCTCTTTTATTTCTGTAGGGAGGTAAGATCGCACTGTAAGGAGTGCAGAAGGGCAATACAGTAGTGTTATGAAAGCTGAGTTGAATAGGTGTCACAAACGTATGGGAATACTGACTCCTTTTACATTATTACTGACAAACTTTGTTTATATGAACTGTCCTCAGTGAACTCTGATTAACTGCCTTTGATAGAACAACTGCAGTATTATTTCTATCTTGGGTACTCAACAGGATGTTGATCAACGTGATCCACGAGGCCGGACCTTGTTGCACCTTGCTGTTTCCTTGGGTTATATAGAATCTGCCAAAGTCCTTCTTCAGCACAAGGCAGATGTAACCAAAGAAAATGCACAGGGATGGACAGGTAAAGATAACTTTGGAAAGAAAAAAAGCTATATATTAATATTTTTGCATTGTAAATATTGTATTTTTTACTGCTTTTTATATTGTATGTTTTGTTCGAAAAGCAAACTGAAACCAGCTTGTGTCTTGATTTCTTTCAGTTTTACATGAGGCTGTCAGTACAGGAGATCCAGAGATGGTGCATATGATTTTGCAGCATCGTGATTATCAGCAAACATCTATGACACTTGGAGGAGTTCCTGAATTACTCCAAAAGATTAACGAAGTAATTATTTGGTTGAATTCGAATTAGTCTGGAGCAAGAGGTTCAGAGTAGTTCAATGAAGTAAACTAAAACCATGTGAACAGAGATTAGAACCCAACTGATCGGAAGTTGGGTGATCTTGTTCTTCATTTCAATTTGTATGTCCCATTTCAATTTGTATGTCCCATAGACTTGTGGGAGATGATGGAGATTCTTTTTGACTATTTTGAAATGCTTGATTATGAATTCCAGCGTTAGAGGCTGAGTCTTGAAGCTGTTACTGCTTCTGTAGTTAAAAAGTGTGAAGAGTAGCTCAGTAAAAAGCAGCTGTGATAGGCCAATGTCTTTTATATTTCTTGGTTTCAGTTTTGCTGTTTTAAGGTTCATTTGTCATGTCTCAAATTTTTTAAATCTGAAACATATGAGAAATGCTATACTATTTGTTTCACAATGTATTTTCTTCTTTCAGACTCCTGACTTTTATGTGGAAATGAAATGGGAATTTACTAGCTGGGGTAAGCACCTTGATTGTTGTTACCCCTTGTACATGAACAGGTCATTCTGTCTAACATTTAGAACCATCACAAAAGATGTGTGGAGAAATATGCTTATTAGGATCCTCCTGGCTTGCCCCCAGTATACGTATCTTCACCTCTCGAAGTATTCAGAGCTTTGAATATTTGATTTAGTCTCTTATTTTTCAGTTCCATAAATTATTCTTTTTCTTTTCTTTTAATGGAAACTGCGACCATGTCAGAGTTGTTGAAGACTTTCCTCAGGGCTTTGTTTATCTATCTCTGCGTATGCAGTGACTAAGACACTGCCTCATATATTGATGCACAGGTTACTCTATAAACTCCTTGCCCTTCTTTTAAATGAGTGAATGCTAGGCCTTACGGTTGACTTAATTTTTCCAAACAGCTAGCTATTAAACTGCTAGGAGACTGGTTTATTTCATTTCACATCTTAGTCTTGTCAAATGTTTTACTCCTTTTCATGTTAATCTGTAAATTAGAATCAATGTTTCTAGTCTCTAAATTCATTGCTCTTAAAGGTAGAGAGGATCTTAAAGGTAGATTTTTCTTTTATAGTGCCACTTGTTTCTCGAGTGTGTCCAAGTGATGTCTGCCGCATTTGGAAAAGTGGTGCCAAGCTACGAGTGGATATCACATTATTGGGTTTTGACAATATGAGCTGGGAGAGAGGAAGACGTAGTTTAATTTTCAAGGGAGAAGGTAAATATTTTAGCATGTCTGAATCATTGATCATCAAATACATTGTAAGCCACAATGAGAAAGGTGAGTTGAACTCGTGAAGACCTGTTGGGAATGTGTACTTACCTTTCAACAGAAATTTTCTATGCATCTTTTGTGACCTATAGAGTTGCTGTTTTGGGGTTTAACATAAGGGTTTGATTTCTTTGCTTTGAGGAAACCTGGGGTCAAAATACAGGAATAAGGCTAAAATTTGACTTCAATCTCTTTACAATTTCCCCTTCTATTCTGCCCTCATCCAAAATTAAAAAAGAACCCGATTTGCAGATTATCTGAAACTATCTCACCTGACTACAGAATAAAGTGAATTAACTTCCAGCCTCATTTTCATATAGAATGTATATACCCTGTTCATTTTATCCTTCTCAAGTGCTATTGCTGAGTTTGCAGGTGATGAGATATATCCTTCCAACAGATACTGGAGGCTGGGCAGAGCTAATTGAGATCAATCATGATGATAAGTTTGTAACAACAGAGCGTTTTGAGATTTCCCAACACATGAAGCATTTGACGTTGGGATCTATGACACCGAAAAGAAAAGATGTGGAAAGACGCCTTACGTCTCCTATTATTAATACATGCCTTGATACAAAAAATATTGCTTTTGAAAGGTAAGCTACAAAGTTTCTCATAATAAATAGACTCTGCAAGACTATGGTTGATCATACTTGCAATTAAGCTTTACAGACAAACTCTCAAAAGCCCTATTAGCAAAACTTTTATGGTTATGTCTGAAATTACTTTAAACTTCACATGCAATTAGTTAAAGAAACTTTGCTTGGTTGGCTTACTTCTCTTGCTTGGCAAAAAGTTTCCAGTTGAACTGATCTGCATGAAGCTTTTGGATCATCATATTAGTGTGGTCAGTGGTAACCTCTCATAAAGAGTACATAGTTCACCCAAATCTGTACAATAATGTCGAAACGAATGGATAGATTGTAGCGGGGCGTTGAGGATCCAGCAAGGGAATTATTTTATTTTAAATATTAACAGGTATAAATTTTAACAGGTTTTATTTTAGCTAAATAAGTAAAATCTCGCATTAATACTTAATCTCCTTCTGGAGTGTTTTGAAACACAGTAGAACACCCATATGATCGGATCATACTGTAAATAAGAGGTGCTTTCAAAGTGAAATATGTAATTCCATCACTTTTCTCCAGAATAGTTGAGCACTCTTTCAAAGCTTCCAAAGCTTAATCCTTGTGAGGTTCAGTGAGCCTTAGTAACAGTGGCATCTGTATATTCAGAAACTTGACCCAGGATTTTCTAGAAAAGTGATCCTACAAACCACTTCCCAAAATTTCAGTGACAGAGTACTTCTGAAATTAAACTGTGCATGTTGAAAGCTGCTCTGGCCAGGCTGTCAGACAAAATATTTCAGTAAGTTTTTAGATTCTCCTCCTGTCCTGTGGCTCAGATATCCAATCTCTGAGCCTCTGTGTTTTGGCCATGGACTGCACAAGAACAAAAACGGCATGGCCTCCTCAGCCCTCTTACGTAGTTTATGAGTGTGGGGACAAATTGGCTTGTGCTTTTGTCTGGGGTGGCTGAGCAAAAGTTTTTGATTAAAGCTTTTTTTTTAGAAAAATGGGCTGGGATCTGTGTAGAAATGCAACTGTATAGACACTTGTGGTGTTCACTTTTTATCAGAACTACATCTGGATTCTGGGTATGGAGGACAGAGAAAGCAGAAGGTGTAAATGGTTATGAAGCAAAGGTAAAATCTGTTCTGTACAACTAAGAAGTCTTATAGCTAACTGAAGTGTGATCGTATCATACCTTTATTTCCTGATTATCACAGGTTCTAAACTTTCCCCTGAGAGCTTTCTTGTTTTGTCAGCAGAACTGGGCAGGAGCAGGGAACTTCAAGGGTGCCAGCCTTATAAGAGTGATAGTGTCTGTCTGTGAGAATGTCAGCAGGGGCTTTTGGGGAGAGAAGGAGTTGAAGCACTTCAGGAGAAGAGGGGCAAAAGGTTCAGTGTAACTAGTAAAACTCACTTCTGTTCAAAAATTAGAATTGAACTCATTCTTGAGTGTTGGCATTCTTTCACTGTTCAGAAGATGAGGAGCCTGTTGAAGTGCCTTGAGCGCTCAGAAGTGATAAGATTGCAAGCAAATAATGGCCTCTTGCTGGCATGACTTGCGTCATTAATTCAAGTAATAAGACTGCTGGTAAACTAAAGACCCTGACCCTGCTGATGAGCCAGGCAGTGGATTTGATTGGTTCCATGTGACAGTTTTTCTGTGTTTTTACAGCCTTAGTGTTTTAGGAATTTAAGTTAAGAATCATGAGAACTACCTTTCCTAATTAATAAGTCTGTTTACTCTAGGTTTTAGAATTTGTGCAATGAACAGCACTTCTTTTTGTAGTTTCATTTAACAGTAAAATTAATGCTGAATAGCTTCATAGATTTATATGAAGGCTTTTCTCATAAGACTGCAGGACTGTTCAGATGGGTGCTGGGATTCATTAGTGTTCCTTTATAACTAAACTATCCAGTAAATTTCATTTGGAAGATGTTATCGAGGACTTTTTGTTTAGAAATAGGATAGTCTGACTTCTTTCCTGTTCGTTCTTGTAAAATCTCTGCCCAGGTGGGGAGCCTTTTCAGCAAGATAGGAAGTGCTTGTCTAGTTTTTAAATTCTTTCAGACTGAAGAAAAACAAAGTCTATTTAAAAGTGCATAAATCTACTTCCCAGGAAGCTGTTTGAAAGGCTGAATTCTGTTGCCTTTGAAATCAGTGGCCAAACTCCTTTCCTTTTCTCTTGGTGTATGATGCTTGAAAAATTAATGCTGTCTAGAGCTGCTGTGTCATGTAATTTTTAGGTTTTCTTATTTTATCAGTTTGCCCAGCAGGTGGCCGTGTAGTTTCAGCCTTAGCACAGGGCTGTCAAAAAAATTGTCTATAGCATTTCTGTTGTTTCAAAGTGAAACACTGCACTTTGGTGATTTTATTTTTTTTTTCCATTCTTGTTGATCACCAATATGTTTAAGAAGTTTGTCATAAGGAGAAGATCAATACTTCTTAATTCTGTCTTGCTCTAGATTTGTGTTCATGGTCTTTTATTACCTCTAAAGAGAAGGCTGTCTTTAACCTGTGTTGTACTTTCTTTTTTTTGTTATTATTATTTTTAGGTCTACACTGCAAACAATGTGAATGTAGTCACAAAAATCAGAACGGAACATTTAACAGAAGAGGAGAAGAAAAGATATAAAGGTAATTTTCCTACAGGATAGATGGGGTTATGTAGAACCTCTCTGATACCTTCTCTGTGTAGCTGCAGAAGTACTAGGCAGATACAGTGAAATACTTTACTTGCTGATCTTACTCTGCTTTAGTTTCATATTTTGTAACTGAGGTGGCTTATTGCTTGACTCCTACCATATGAATGAGCTGTTATTTATCCTAACTGTATCTGGAGGAAAGAGGAGCCCTTCAAAACCATTGAAAGCTTTACAAATCTGCACTCGTTTCCATGCTTTTAGCATGTTTCCTCTTCTGGAATGTGTTTGTGCCTTTAATTCATTTTTTTTTTGCTGTGACTACAAGCTTCATGTGGGTTTTGTTTGAGCTTTTTCTTTGTTTTTGGGTTCTCTAATTCTTTGTAGTATTTAAATTAGAGTGAAGGGAAGTTGGGCAGTAACCTTGCATGGTAACCTGCCCTTCATTTATCTACCTTGGGGCCAAGGAGGGAGGCACTGTGAAAAATAATTATTTGATGATAGAAATCACTGAAAACCTTTTCCTCTGTTCTGTGTCTTGTACACATCTTATTCTGTCACCTTTTGGTCCTGGTGTTTTCTGGTAAAGCTTATGGAAAAACTTGGTCTCTCTCCTGAATGTGAACTGCCTCCTTTACTTTGAGTTAGAAGCCTGGCTTGTTAGACTGGTGTGTACATGAATTTTAGTGCTATTCAATAGTAATAGATGACTTTTTTTTTTCTTCTGTTGTCTGAAGCTGACAGGAACCCCCTGGAATCCTTTCTAGGTACAGTGGAGCATGAGTACGGTGCTCAGGTGAGTGTCTTTGCCATTTTTATAATGGGTCACGACAGTGTAGAGATCTGTGTGAATAAAAGTTGGTGTGTGAATTGTTTCCTGTTTCTTCTGTTCAGCAGCAATTCTTATACAGAGACTTACGTTCTCCCTGAGGATCTTCTTGTTTGTTTTTAATCCTTAGCTGTTCCTTTATGAGTGGTAGTTGCTTCCTTCTGAAGGTTCCTATGCAAGGGGCATGGAATACATTAGTGAAGCGAGGGTTGGGCATTAGCAGTCCTGGTAAATCTGAGCAAGCAGAGTTTTTGGTGGCATCCAGCTGTTTTGGGAAGAAATGTCCACAAGCAAAGAGCCACAGATTGGCAGAAGCCTTGGTTGGCTTGATATTGTTTGGAAATCAATATCAGAAATGATACAATAATATACTGCTCTACAGCAATTCAGAAAAGTTGTGTGCTTGGCTGTTTTGAAATGTGTGTTGATAATGATTGTACATATTGCTTCAGAAAAGACTTCCTTGAATATGTATATATTAAGTATAATAGATAATAGATCTGCCAACTGCTGGCTCTGTATCAAGATAGCATCGTAGATGTTAACATGAGTCTAGAGCTTTTCCTTTAAAATACCCTGTCAAAGTTTTGACCTGTTTTGACTTTGACGCAGGACTGGGAGCCCAGAAGTATTGTAGCTTGTGCTTGCATTCTGGTCAGTTTCTAACTTTGAAGTATTGAATTGGTATGTAATAAGTGGGTTTTTAAGTAGATTCTGTTATCCTTAAAATTCTTGGAGATTTTTAACCGAAGTAGAAAGTACTCACTTGAGTCTGACCTGTAAATATTTGTGCATATATGTAGGGCTACTTTCACTGGTGACTAAAATAGAGGAGGAGTTGCTGCCTGTTCATTCTCTATTTTTGGTCTTTTTTTTTTCTTATAGGATCTAACAACAGAGTATGCCACAATTAACAATCCTACTGCTATTACTCTGGAGGAGTATTTTGACCCAGAGTTTGAACTGAAAGGTAGAGACATAGGAAGACCGAAAGAAGTCACCATTAGAACACAGAAGTGAGAAATGCTCTTAACTGTTTCCTGGTTTAGTATTTTTCAAGTTTTTTTTCCCAGTCATCTAATCCTTAGAAAACAATTTTGTACAAATATCTGATAAAATTTCCCCCCTTTTCTAAAAGAAATTAATCAAAAGAGGTATCTTGAATTATTCAGCCATACTCTAATTCTTCTTCTACTAGGTGGACAAAAACAGTTGGAGTGGTTGTAACTTTCTAGAAATCCTACCCTTGCCTATTGTAAGGTATCAATACAACTTCTCTTATGCATTGCCTTTGGCCTGATCGGAATGCAATTCAGTTTCTCAGTACAATAACCTTTTCTTTCTTTGAGATGTATGAAGCAGGGGACAATGCTTTGTATTTTGCTTTGTATCTGTTCTAAAACTATAAACTTAAAATGCTTTTATAAAACTTAATTTTACAGATTTAAAGCAACCTTGTGGATGAGTGAAGAGTTTCCTTTGTCTCTCATGGAACAAGTCACTCCAATCATTGATCTGATGGCTAGAACTAGTGCTCATTTTGCTAGACTTAAGGATTTCATCACTTTAGAATTTCCACCAGGATTTCCTGTCAAAATTGGTAATGTTCAGCATTTTTTTTTTTAATTTTAACATCTTCATTTCCATTCTACTGGTACTTACAGCACATTTAGTTTAAAAACTGGAACAAAAAACTAACAAGGTTTTTGTAAATGTCATCTTGACCATCTCTAGAAGTGAGAACCCAGATATATGTTATCTTATGTGCTCAGTATCATTAAATCTGAATTCTGAAGGGCCAATAGGATAATGTAATTTTAAAAATAATATTGTTTCAGTATGAACTAGCTGTTTGCGATCCTTTTCCTTTTGTCTCCAATATCTTAAATTATTTAAGTCTTCTCAGATCTTTAACATAGATTTTGAAATAGTGAGACTGATCAAGTCCAACTTCTTGGTGAAGTGGGTTGCGATTTGCTTTGTGGTTATGGGACGGTGTTTATGAAATACATTCAATAAACCTGTGCGGGTTTGATGTGGCTGCAAGTGTGGAAGTGAATGACAGACTTCTCTTTTTTTATAGAAATCTTGTACTCTCTCCTATAGAAATTCCTTTATTTCATGTGCTGAGTGCCCGAATTACATTTGAAAATGTTAATGGCTGCAGGACAGCTGACAAACCATCATCACAAGTCGTTGGAGGTGCACAGTGTGAGTCATCAGGTAAGGAGTGGAAATCACAGAATGGTTGCGGTTGGAAGGGACCTCTGGAGATCCTCTAGTCCAACCCCAGTGCTCAAGCACGGTGACCCAGAGCATATTGCACAGGATCGCGTCCAAGCGGGTCTTGGATATCTCCAGAGAAGGCGACTCCATAACCTCTCTGTGCAACCTGTTCTAGTGCTCTGTCATCCTCACAGTAAAGAAATTTTCCCTTGTGTTCAGGTGGAACTTCCTGTGTTTCAGTTTGTGTGTGTTTAAGTGATGCCTGTTGCTATGCATCACTTAAAGAGCCTAGCCCACCTTCTTGACACCCTCCCTTAAAATATTTGTATATGTTGATAAGATCCCCTCTGTCTTCTCTTCTCCAGGCTAAACAGACCCAGCGCTCTCGGCTTTTCCTCGTATGAGAGATGCTCCAGTCCCCTAATCATTTTTCGTAACCCTAGGCTGGACTTTCCAATAGTTCCAAGTCTTTTCTTTACTGGGGAGCCCAGAATTGGACACAGTACTCCAGGTGTGGCCTCACCAGGGCTGAGCAGGAAGGATGCAGTGGCTGCATCTTTTTATATTTCTATCAGTGGAATCCACCAAAGAAAGACAGGTTAACTGCAGAGAATGCAAAATTCACAGATGAGAGGAAGCTGCAATGCATGACATAGCTGATCTGGAGTGTGTGATATTGGTCATATGAATCCATTCTGCCACTTCAGAGCCTGCTCAAATGACTAAGCTGAGCTCTAGCAAGCTTTACAGGGTGCTTTATGATTGAAATTCTGGTGCGTTAGATCATAGTGCTGCTGTTAGTGAGAAAGCTACTGCTATGAGAAGTAGAATATAAAAATGTTGTGACAAATCAGTCTGCATGCCTTTCCAGGAGGCAGGGAGTTGTCTTAGAGTTAGATGTTTGTGACTACATGTATCCAGTTGACTGTCCTACGAGCTGTTACAGATCCAGTCATTAGGAATATCCTCACTGAAGTCTGAGACACTCCAGTATTTGTTTTGCAACCTTGCTTTTCTTTTTGTCAGAGTTCAGCCACCTTTGCTCTGTACTGCACATTGGCTTTACTTGTACAACTTGTCAGCTTCCTAAAGACTGTGTTCTCTCTTACTGCTCTACTTGGTTGTCATATAAGTCTTTCAAAACCTCTGGGTTTGTGTAGCTAAATGGTTTACCAGAGTTTTTGGAGTTAACTTAATTGTGTGTAAACATTCATGAGAATTTTTTTGAGCAACGGTTGTAAAAATGCACTATGCCATGTTTGTAACTATATTTGGCTTTTACAGGTGCTACTTTTGAGGTTGACCAGTCAGTGTTTGAGATCCCTAAATCTTACCATGTCCAAGATGATGGTAGGAACATACATGTGCAGGATGAAGATAATGAGATTATGCAATTTGCTATTCAACAGAGTTTGTTGGAATCTAGTGGAAATAAAGTAAGTATGTTGTAATCCACTCAGTGCAGATCTAACAGTTTTGCAAGGACTATGGAGAGATAGTTGCTCCTCTAAATTACACCTGTGGGGGTGTGGGGGGGAAATGTTACGTAGGACCTATTTTTCCTAAGAACCTCAAAGGAGAAAAATATAGTAATAAATTAAAAATAGTGACCCAAGAGTTACTTTTCACTGAGTCGCGTTGCAAGTCTGCTAACTGCTATGGATTTTTTTTTTTCCCTCTCACCATTTCTAGGAAATGGGTGCACATTCCAACGGAGCAGTTGCATATTCACAGGACTTCAATTTACAGTATCAGAGGTAATTTTTTTTTCCATATCAAGCCATGATGTGATAAAGAAAAAATACTTCCAGCAGTAGCATGAAGGAATTGTGCATTTTTTTTTTCTGTCCAGGTAATAATTTTAGGCCTCTTTTCCTGTTGATCTTATAGTTTTTATTGCTTCAAGAAATAAGAACCTCAAATTAGACCTCTCTGGTTTATATAGCGTGACCCTTTTGCTCAGCTGTAGGGCTGGAAGACACATGTAACTGAGATTCTTTGCTCAACAAAATAAGCACAGTTCCTAGAACTGTGAATTAGATCCCTCTAGTATTTGTTAGGTACTGAACACTTCAGGGTAGTTCTTACTCAATTTTGAAATCATTATGTAATCCTTACAAACTTGGCAACATATTTAATGAACCCCTGAGAATATGCTGTGGGGTCATCCTGTAGCTAAGCTCAAATAAATGTTTGTGCACACAAATAACTGTGTCCTCCTGGTGCCTTGTGTATGCGGGAATGATGGCACCTTTAAGCAAGGTAAGAATCCTTTCAGAAGCCCACTGGAAATTTAACTGTTAATATTTCAGTGTGTATAAAAGATTCTGAGGAACCTTCAAAGAACAGGTTTTATCTTGGGAACTTCATGGCCATTAGAACACATTACTCTTATCTTGAGAATTGCTTTCTTCCCTTTAGGAAAGGGATTCAAATTTGCAATTAGAGAACAGTTGCAAAGGAGGATTATTGCAGGAGTAGTGATACAGAATCTGTGCCTCTTGTTTTTTGAAGCTATTTTTCTTTCTTCAGGGCACTGCAGGAGAGCTTTCTAACAAGCTCAGGTAATTCACACTGCAACACTCCTAGTGAGCCTTCCAGTTTTGAAAAAGACTTGCAGCTTGCTATGGAGTTGTCTGTCCGAGAGCAGGAGGAACGGGAGAAGCAGCGTCGTGAAGAGGAAGACACAGAGCTTCAGCAAGTTCTACAGCTTTCGCTTGTGGAAAAATAACTCCTTACTAATCTCCTGAAATAAGGATGACCAAAGTTGTGTGAAACAGAAAGCTTTTATAGCTATCAGCCTGAGGACTACTCCTGGATTACTAAAGTAAACATTTCACCTCCCTTCTTAATTGTCCTCGTTAGCATAAAACATAGTTCAGAACCTCTGCTGTGGTTTTCCACCTTGATTTGTGGGCTGGAGCACAAAAAAGACACTTTTGCAGATTGTGCAGTGCTTAACTGTGAGAGAGTTTCAGAACACGAGGATCTGCATTTGGCTCCCCAGCCATGCAGTCTTAGCTTTGAAAGAAAAGTTTTATGTAAACGCATTTATTAAAGAGCAGATGGAAATTTTGCTTAGCATCGGGGCATAGGATTGCCATCAAGTTTGAGAACATGATCTATGGGGAGTTTAGGGGGAAAACTTCTTCATTACTTACCAAAGAAATAGTCATCTGCTTAGTCGCTTCTCAGTAACTCAAAGCTATTGACTGTGCTTCCTCCAGCTGTTACTTGGAGGAATATCTATCTATCTATATACATACACACACATACATGCATACAGTAGTTTTTCATGCTGACAGTATATCATGCTGACAGACATTTTCTTAGGTTTGTTTATACACAACTAAGGATATTTCCTCTCCAGTTACCGAGATTTTTATCACATGCTCATGCTTAAGAGGGATAATTTTATACTTGAACAGCTAATCCAAGTTTAAGATTAAACTAGTGCTTTCTGAAAAAGGACAAAACAAGCCAGTAACATTTTAGAGCCTAAAAGGGGACCATCTGTCTGTTAAAGTAGCAGTTTCTGTAGTGATTCAAAACCAGCTAGTTCACATAGTCAGAAGGCAGCAAGAAAATAACTGGTAGATACAGGTGCTTCTTGAGATGATTCTGTGTGTGTGTGTATGTGCATGCATGCGTGCCTGTGTGTGGGTGCTAAACAAAAAAATCAGGTGGAATTTTAATGTACACTTACACATTGGAGAATAAGTTTTAATAATTCTGTCACCTAAAAGGGAAATGCTTATATTAATTTTTAAAATTAAAATGTTCATCCTTCATGTGAATACATATATTTTTTTATCTGAATCTTTTTATTGATTTTAAAACAAGCCAATACAAGTACACTCAAAAAACCAAAATGGTATTGTAACAATTCAAAAGTATATTTTAACCAGCTTTCCTCAGGTCTTTAGTCATACTATATAGTATTTGTAGCTGTTTTGTCTGCACTTCTGTCAATGTTTACAGTATTTATGCTGTGACTAAAGTGCACTCCACAAGTACACAATGTACATCCACAGGAAAGCCTTATTGTAGTCAAATATGAGCAATATTTTTTAGTCCTGGTTGGCAGAAGTGTAAAGAACCTATGGTACCTATGGTCTAATATTTCTATGTAACCCTGCACTTGTTACTTGGGTAAAACAGGGCAGTTCTATGTGACCAACTATTAACCAGTGTAAAATCACTATAAAAGACTTGATCATCACCAGTGAGATGGTTGGTAACTTGGAACTCTATTTTAAACCAGTAATCTGTTGTTTTACATAGCAAATGACTAAAATTGCTTCTGTATACACTAGAACAGGTATATCTGCATCATATTTCTTTAAAATTACATGGCTTGTATCCCTGAATAGTTTGTTTGATATTTGCAGGAACGTTCAATATCACTTCCTTGCATGTTAGCAGTGGTCTATGTTGGAACTGTTGAGTCGTTCTTTGAAAAGAGAATTACTTTCACAGCTGCATAAAAGGGAATTAGCCTTGCATTGAGCTCTTGACAAGTTGTGAGGTATAAGAATTTCTTTTCCTTCAGCGGAAATAAAGAGTGCTGTTGCCTTTATAAAAGCATCTGTCTGACATTGCTTATTTCTACTAAGCATTTCATGGTTTCAGGGGAAATAAGATTCTTAAGCTGAATTATTTTGTTTTGTACATCGTAAACTAAAGAATACTGTGTGGTTTTAATTTTAAGGTCCCCGCTACTAAGCCTGCAACTATAAAAAGACTTATTTTTCACTGTAACATTATTTATTTATTTATTAAGTAAAAGGCCTGCTTCTGTGAAACATGCTACTTTTCTTAAATCATAGCTTACCTTTTACCTATGTAGTTAAGATGTATCTTCTGATCACCTGTACACAAGCTTGTGCTATTTTCTTCAAGAGTATACAATGCTTTATTACCCACACACTAATACGTTTCTAGCATAGTAACTGGATTTTTTTTTTTAATAACTCCTTATCTGGCTTTTTGTTAAACTTCTGTCCTTTTAAGGACACAATTCACAGAAATTCCAATACTTTCAGCCAACCTTTTAGGTCTCCCCTCTGAAAAGAGGGTTGGTAATATACAAATATGTTTTAAGTAAACATATATATGTTTATGAAAAGCATTTTAATGTTAGAATTTCAATGCTAGAATTTCAATGCATTACACACAAAGTACTGATGAAAAAGAGATAGGAAAAGAACAGTAAAAGGTTACATAGTGTTTTTGATATTAACACAGATTGTTGTACCAAAAAAAACCCTCGTGTGTGTTAACTGCTTTTGCAGTGAAGCAGAAAAGCAGGAATTCAAAGCTGGGAGTATTTATAGGTTGAGCTACTCGTAACTAGCTCTGGAGTGCCTTCAGTGAATGTTCTTTGGAGATTCACGCTGGTGTCAGTGCTGTTTGTTTCTATCCCTCCCTTGATGTGAGAATAAACATTTATACTGTTTTGTGCTTTTGAACTGTGATTTCAAGTAGCTTTTGTACAAGCTATGTACAAAAATAGTTCCTGATCTGTTTATCTTGGAAACTCTTACTAGTGTGCTGCTTTTGGCTGACTTTTTAAATCAAAATGTATAGTCTTCATAATTCTGTTGCTTTTAATTGAATTTTGCCTGTTACGGTGGAGTTATCAGTAGTCATTATTTGCAGGATCACCTTTAAATTTGAGCTCTGATTCAGCACTATGCTTAATGGACTACGTGTGCTGACTGAAGATAGACTGAGCGGTCACCTGAAGGGCATCTTTCATTTTCAGTTTACTTCAGCAGCAGCATCGTGCTGCCACTCTGTTAAAGGTTTCTTCAGGACTCCGGCTGAAATCGCAGTGCTGAAGTGCTCAGCTGCATTCAGCTCGCCTGTGAAGACTGAAAGGTTGTTTCCCACTTTTGCGAACAAACTCCACTGATTTCTTAAGTGCTCTTACTGCTTGGGCACTACAGCTGCTGCCTTTGCAGATCTGAATAACTGACACAACTTAACATCCGTATTGGATGTAACTCGGCAAATAGCTGCCCAGAAAAAGGAGAAATAACACGGGGTCCAGCTGATTCCTCTAGTGTCCTAAAGGATCTCAAACACTGTATTTCGCCAAGTCAGAGAACAGTTCTTTGTCAAGAAAGACCCAAGAAAATCAGGCTTCAAGTAGCTTGGTAATATTATACCACTGCCCTCGCTTTTCCCTTGCACAGACCTTACCCATCCTTTTAATGGTAAATTTATCAGTCGTATCGGGCTGGGAAAGCAGCTGCCTCGTCCCTTCATGCAGCTACGGCAGAGGCAAGGCCGAGCAGAACGTCCATAAATAAACGAAGGAGTCTTGCATTGCTTGCTCAGCTTTTTATTTGTACAAAGAGACACAGCAGGGAGCAATGAGCGCGCACAAGCAGATCGCAGCTCCAGGGAACGCGGAGCTGCGGCTCCAGGCCTCCCCCTTGCGAGCAGCACTCAGCTCCCGGCGGGAAGTTTTACAGCAGATGAAGGACAAAGTGATACAAGACTCTGATGCGACTGAAAAAAAGAGCAATGTTACCTTGTTCCCTCTCTCATCTCATGTAGATTAGAAGTTATATTTGCTCTAGACCGACCTCATACCATCATTTTACTAAAATAACAGAGCAGTAAAGAAAATCACTGAGAATGGTCAGTGTCCTTTAAAGTAAACTGAATCAGAAAACATGTAAAATGTAACACAAGGTTTTAGAGAACATGTCAACACAATTGTCCTGGAAGTAAAGTTTCAAAATAAATTATATAAAAAAACCCACTATGTTAAATATCAAAGTAATACATACAAGCAAAATCCAGTTATTACTCACGGCAGTGCAAAAAAAAAAAAAAAAAATAGCAGCATTCATATGCAAGTGTGATTTCAGTGTAAGCACTTGAGCTCGTTACACACGACGCACAGAACAGGGATGTGTCCGTGGCTCAACCGCTTCCAGGGAGCGGGGACGAGCGGCGCGGCGAGAACGGGCTCTCCAGCCGGACCGGCTTGTTACCAACGCTGGAAGCTCGGAAGTGTTTCCAGTATCGCAGTAACCTGCCCCGGCTCCCGCCAGGCGGGTGTTTAGTGCAACCCCCCGCCGCACCCAAACGCGTAACAGGTTCGGCGTTGCGGTTTCGGCGCGAGGCTGTCGGCGGGTGTTTGGTCGAGGGTAAAAGCAGCCGGTGTCGGGCTCAACCGGGTTTTGCTCGCGCGTCGGCGTTCCCGCCCGGAGGCAGGCGCGCGGCCGCGGCCGGGCGTTCGCCTCCGCGAGGAACCGTCCGGACTCGGCGCTGCGGCGGGGAGCCGAGCTCACCGGGGAGCACAGCCCGGCCCGGCGCCGGCGCCATCGCCACCGCGACCGCGGCCGGCGCTAAACCGGGCCGGGCCGGGCGGACGCGGCGCGGAGGGCGTCCGCCGCTCGCTGCCACCGCTGGCGTCCCGTCGGCACCGCCGCCGTCTGCCGCCACCGTCATGGTCCTGCCACCGCCGTCTGCCGCCACCGTCATGGTCCCGCCGCCGCCATCTGCCGCCATCGTCGTCGTCGTCGTCCCGCCGCTGCCGTCGTCTGCCGCCGCCGCGGCCCCGCCGCTACCGCCGCCGCACGGGCTTGTAGACGCAGAGGGCCAGGAGGACGATGGCGAGCAGCAGGGCGCTGAGGACGCTGCCCAGGAGCGCTGCGGGCCGGGGCGCGGCGGCTCAGCGGGCGCGGGCGGCCCCGGCCCCGCGGCGCCCCGGCCGCGCCGCGGCCTTGCGAGGGCTCCCTCCCCCCGCACCCTTTTTCACCCCCCCCTTTTTTTTTTTTTTTTAATTACAGAAGGCTGTTTTAAGCCCTCACCGCCTCTTTTTAATAGGTTCCAAACGCCTTCGCACGCGCAAAGCGCTAGTAACTACCCGGCACCGCGGCGGGGGGGCCCAGGCGTCCGGGGGGGCCCAGGCGTCCGGGGCCCGCTGCTTACCCAGGTTCTGCTTCTGCAGCACGGCGTAGGGCCGGCTCCGCGCCGCGGCGGCCGCCAGCGCCCAGCCCCGCACCGCCGCCATCGCCCGGCGCCGCCCCTTCCTCCTCCTCCTCCTCCTCCTCCTCTTCCTGCCGGCCCGGCCCGCCCCGCTCCCTCCCTCTCTCTCTCCCCCTCTCTCTCCCCGGCGCTTCTCTCCCTGCTCCCTCGTCCCGCTTCCCGCCCTCTCTCCTCTTCCCTCCTTCCCTGCTCCCCTCCCTTGTCCCCTTCCCCCGCTTCCATCCTTCCCCTGTTCCCCTCCCCTCTTGCTTGTTCCTTCCCCCTTCCCCTCCCTTCCCTGTTTTCCTCGTCTCTCCCTGAGCCCTTCCCTTTCCGTCCCTCCTTCCCTGTGTCCCCTTCCCTCGCCTTTCCCTTGTTCCCCTCCCCGGTCCCGCGCCTTTCCCTCCTTCCCGTCCCCGCTCTTCCCGTCCCCTCGCCTCTCCCGGCTCCCGCCCCGGTGGGCAGCCGGGTCCCTGCCGGGGTCCCCGTCCCCCGGCGCGGCCGAGCCCCCGCGCCGCAGCCCCCGCGCCGAGTCTCGCCCCGGCCGTGGCGCGAGCCGGTGCCGGGGCCACGCGCCCTCCCCGCTCCGCGGTCCGCAGCCGGCCCGGCGCGCCTCGCTCGAACGCTGCGTCCTCTCCCCCGTCTTATCCCGTCGTAACCGGCGTCGGCTTTATTTTCCACGTCACCCCGGCACAGCTAGCGGCACGCAGCGCTTGCGTCCGCTCGGTTTGCGCAGCGAGGCGGCGAGCGTTCCCGAGCGGGGCGCGTTCGCGCCCGGCGCGGGGCCTCGCGCTCGGCTTCGGCTCCGGGCCGCGGCGGGGCAGCGCTCGGCGGGGTTTGGTCGCTCGGCTTCCAGCCAGGCCGGGCTCTCGTTTGCGCGCAGCCGGGTCCGGCTCTCAGCGCTGCCGATCGCGCGTTTCCTGCCCGCGGTGAGGGCCGGCTCTGGCCTTGCAGCGCGCGACGCAGAGGCTGCCGGCGCCGGCCTCTGCTGCGGTGCCCTCGGGGCGCGCTGCGGGAGCTGCCGCGGCGCCGCGCCGGGGCCGAGAGGAGCGGTCCGCGGCGGGGAGAGCCACGGCAGCGCTGCCTCTGCCCGCCCGATGTGGCGTTTCGGCAGCGCCGGGGCAGCCGCGGGGCGGTCCGCGTCCCTCGGATGCGCCGCGGCGCTAGCGGAGCGGCGACAGACGCACCGCCTCCGCCTGCGGCTCTCGTGCTGTTTTCTCGGGCCGAATGCAGACGGCGAGACGCTGGAGGACGTCGGGGGCCGGGAAGGTTGGCACCGGGTTACCTTCCAGCCCGGGGGCTGCGCGCGGGAGACCCTGGTGCCCCCCGTCCTGCTCTCCCCCCGGCCGTGCGCCCGGCGGCACGGCGTGGACGCCGCGTGCCCGTCCCACCCGCCGTGGGGAGGAGGTGTCCCGCGAAGGGGCGCGCAGGAGGGGCGGGTTTGCGCCTCCGTCCTGCCTACGAGCTGCCGCTGTCTTCTGGCCCGGCCCAAATACGGCTTTTGAAATACGGCTTTAAAGGGATTAGGCCATCGAGCCGTGCTCCTCCGAGCCCTCGGGAAACCGGGTCACCAGAGGGGGCTGGAAGGACGGTGCAGCGGGAGGAGCGGGCCGCCCGTGCCAGCTCCCACCCCGCGGGCGCCGGAGCCGCCGCGGAGCGGCCCCCGGCCCCTCACCTGCTTGAGAGACCCCGGCGTCCACACCAGCTTGTACACCATGTAGAAAGGGATGCAGACGAAGGACGAGGCTCCTACGAGGGAGCCCACGGAGATGCTCCATGCCGGGTACTGGTAGTCGAAGAGCGCGAGAGGCGGCTGGTCCAGCAGAGAGCTGGCGATGATGAACTGTTAGCGAACGAAGAGGGTCGCGTTGGGGAAGGACGGCAGCAGAGCGTCCTGCGCGCGCAGGGCTGGGCCGCGGACACGCAGCCGGCAAAACCTCCGCACCGGGAACGGGCAGGGCCCGTTGGGGAGGCTTAAGCAGCCCGGCAGAACAGCCCCGCTCGCTCCGCAGGGCGAGCAGAGCAGCTGCAGCATTTCCCCAGCCCTGCCCCGAGTCCGGGCTCATCCCGCGGCCTGACAGCGCTCGCGTCGCTCTGCCGTTGCTTCTAACTGCTAACAGTGAACGTGGCTTTGGCAGTGACGTTTCCCAGACTGCCAGCGCTCGCGCCGGTTTACTCTTGCAGTTCTTCCTCTGACAAGCCGCAAAGACGATGGCCTGCAAAGGCTGCACGTCTCCGCAGGGAAATGAAACCGTTTGCTGCCTGCTTTGATGATGGTGCTTCTCTCTTAAGAACCGAGGCAAAGCTCTTGGAGCCGTGATTAATCCCCGCAAGGTTTCTCCTCCGCACCTCGCAGCGGCAGCCTTTGAAGCGCGGCAGGGCTGGCGGTTCAGAGGCGGCGGGTCCAGCACGGGCTGCGGTGGGTTGGGGGCCACGCTCGCGGCTGGCTGAGCGGGCAAGCGCGGGGCGCCCGCGGCGTCGGCAGCTCCCTTTCCCAAGGGGGTGAAACAGGCCGCGTCCAGCGTGTGCTAAGCGTGCCCGGCTGCCAGCACCTGGCTGTGCCTGGAGCGCAGCTGCCAAAGCGGCTGGAAAACGCACTTGTATCTCCTTGTCTTTGAGAAATCCCCTGTCCAGGGCTGTGGGCAGCCTGCAACGTTTCCTAATTAATTTAGGAGCTTCCCATTGATTTTATGTTGGAGAGAACAGTGGGGATGCATGTTTCCCAAACAGCAGCCTTTGGCAACCCCCTTGCTCAGTGTTTAAAGGCAAACTGGTGACTTGATTTGTCACTTGGGATATTGATACTCACTGCTAGGAAGGCAGGGCTGATGGCGACCCAGCAAACCTTCCAGAACATCCCCGGGGCAAAGCCCAGCATGGCTTTCACGTCGCTCGAGAACCGCTGGATCCCTGCCGGAGGGAGAGCCGTCACGACCCGGGGCGGCCGGGCCCCGCACCACGGCGGGATGCGCGGGCTGGGAAGCGCGGCGCCCTTTGGCCCTCGTCCCGCCGTGCCGGGAGTCTCGCGTGCGCTCCTGCGCCGCCGTGCCCCCGCATTCCCGGCCGTTCCCCGGCGTGCCTGAGGCTCAGCACACGTGTGAGCGCCCGCAGGCTGGGCAGAGCATGTGCTTAATAACGGTTTCTTACCGTAAAACCAGGACACGGCTATTGCTTCCAGTAGCACCACGGCCAGGATGGAGCAGCCAGCTCCGAATTCCTCCAGGAGCTTCACCACGTACGCACCGCCCTGGAACGACACAGGCGAGGTGGCGGCTCGCCCCGGAGGCGCGCTGCGCCCCTCTTGCTCTCAGCACCTGGCTTCTTTGCCAAGGTTCGGGTTCCCCGGGAGGCTCGGCCAGGGGGACGGAGAAGCTCCCCCAGCCCCGCTCCTGCGGGGCGTCTCCTGCCCCACGGCGAGCAGGGAGGGAGTCTCCTGCGTCCCTTGCACCTCGGCCGTGTCCCCAGGCTCTGCTGCGGGGACGGACCTGGCTGGCGAAGGAGCAGGCCATGCCACGGTGATCTCTGAGGGCTTCCCGAGCTCGGGGGGGGGGGTTAGTGGAGAGCTGCCGGCAGAGCCTCTCGGGGCACTTAGCAGGTCTCTGGCAAAATCTCCCTTCTTTGAGAAAGGAAGGGACGCGCGGCGGGGGTGAAGCAGAGCGTGTCCGGCCCGCCGGTGCCGTACTCACGTAGGTGAGGGTGCTCAGAGAGCCCAGGAAGCACACTGTGATGAGGCCAAGGACAAAGAGCTCCCGGCGCTGAGCGAGGACGTGCGGGTACTCGTCCATCACGGCCGTGATCACCGCTTCCAAGCCCCCGAACTGCAACGGGCGCGCTGGCGTGAGGCAGAGGAAGAAGGCACCCGCCTCTCGAGGAGATCTGCTGCAGCCCCGGGCCCTCTCCGTCCCGGCTCCGGGTCACCCGGCCTCCACCCAGAGCGGCGCCCGCCTGCCCGGGCTTCACAGGCGCCGGATCAGGCCCGCTAGCGGCGAGCAGCCCGTGCCCAGCCCGGCCCCGTGCGGGCTGCGGGGGCCGGGCCAGCAGCGGCCGTGCCCCGAGGGCCCCGTTCTTCCCGGCAGGAATTGCCAGCCGTGCCCGCCGCGCTTCGCAGAGGCGCCTACCGTGCTGTCCAGCCCCAGAGTTATCAGCATGAGGAAGAATATGATGGCGAAGAAGGTAGATCCCATCATATTGGCGATCGCCTCCGGGTAGGTGATGAAGAGGAGGCTCGGCCCTAGCGGGGAACGGGGACGGCGTGGCGGGAGCGTGGCAGGAGCGGCCGTGCCCGGCCCCAGGTGCGCGCCGGGCTGGGCACGCTCGCAGGGCCAGGGCCGGTCGGCACCGCGGCCCCCGGGGCGCCGCTGCTCGCCGGAGACGGACCTTTGTCCTTGGCCACGTCCTCCACCTCCACGTCCCTCATCTCGGCCATGTAGCCCAGCACGGTGAAGATGACGAAGCCCGAGAGGAAGCTGGTGAGGCAGTTGACCGCGCTGGTGACCAGGGCGTCCCTGGAAAGCAGACGGGGGGACGTGTCCCGCGACGCCGGTGCCCGCGCAGACCTTTCTGCGAGCTCGGCTCTCGCCCGGCGCGGCCCCACGGCACAGCCGCGCTGCTCACCGGTAACAGTTGTTGTGGAAATGGTTGTAACTGGCCAGAGCGAGGAGGACGCCGAATCCGGGGCCCAAGGAGAAGAAAATCTGCGCGGCGGCGTCAACCCAGACCTGGCAGGGAAGCGAGGGGCAGGCTGGCGCCGGGGCCGGGCGGGCGCTCCGGGCTCGGCAGCGCGGCGGAGCCGGGCTCCGTCCGCCTCGGCCGTGCTGCCAGGCCTCCGCTCCCGCCTGGGGCTCGGAGCAGCGAGGGAGGGAGCAGCTCTCCCACCGCGTCCCCGTCCACCCACCCGCAGCGGGAGGAGGGAGCGCGAGGGGGCCCGAGCCCCTGCGGCGCCCGGCCGGGCAGGCTCGAGCCCCGCGGCTCCTTTGATGAGAACTGCCCCCTCCCCGCCGCGCTGCTAATCACCCCCCGGAAGCCTGTTGTCAGGCCAGCGGCGGGAATAAAGCCCAGCGGCAAATGAGATGGGTGATTCGATTACAGATTTACATTTCCCAGAGCTCGTCCAGGGCTTCCGCAGGAGCGAGGAGGCCGGGGCGGCCGGGGTCGCAGGCGAGGGCGCGGGGCCCCCGCTGTGCACTCACCGCGGTGCTCAGGAGCTTGCCCCAGTCCGGGCGCAGGTAGAAGACGACCCCTCTCCAGGCGCCGGGCAGGGTGGCCCCGCGGACCAGGAGGACGAGGAGGACGACGTAGGGCAGCGTGGCCGTCACCCACACCACCTGCAGCGGAGGCGGGGGTCAGCAGCGGCTCCGCCGAGCCCCCGCGCTGTGCGGCACGGCCGGGCGCTGCGGCCCGGGCGGCGGAGGGGTGCTGGCGAGGGCTGCCGAGGGGGCAAGGCCCCTCGTTTAACTAGTCGAGAAGCCAGGTGCCCGCCGTGCTCAGCCCCTCCGGCGCGGCCGGGGCGATGGAGGGGAGCCGCCGGGTGCCTGGCGGTGCGGCACGCGCGCCCAGGTCCGTGCCACCGGCCCCCTCTTACCTTCCCCGAAGTTTTCACTCCTTTCCACAGGCTGAAGTAGACGATGGCGAAGATGAGGAAGAGGCAGAGGAGCAGCTGCCAGCGGATGCCCCCCACGTCGTAGAGGCCGCCGGACTTCTGGATCTCCAGGACCTTCCTCCTGCGGCCGGAGAGCCCGGTGCCGGGGAAGGGGACTCGGGGCGGCGCACGGCCGCCGGCTGCGCCCCACGGTGCGGGCTGCTGGGACGGGGCTCGGCGGCTGCTCGCCGGGGACACGGCCCGGGCAGGCCACGTGCCCGTCTCCGCAGCACCGCAGGAGGGGACAGACCCTGCGGCTCCCCGGGAGCTTCCCCGAACGGAGGCTGCGGGCACTGGTGCTCCCGCTGCCGGTGCTGCTGGTCCTGCTCGCCGGCCGGACCCGGGCGCATCCTCAGGGACCTGCCCCGGCTCAGCGGCCTCACCCGCTTCCACGCACTTACGTGTAAAACTCCTCGGCGGGGGACCGGGAGGAGTTGGTCCAGGTGACGTTGCTGCCCCCGAAGTAGTTGGTGCAGTTGGGCGTGTTCCAGGGGTTGTCGCAGCTGGTCCAGGGCAGGGTGCCCGAGAGGGACGAGTAGAAGTAGTAGAGAGCCCAGGCGATGATGGTGTTGTAGTAGAAGGAGACGTACAGGCCGATGATGCAAATGGCAAAGCCGATGCCTGGGAAAAGAGGAGGGCCGGTTCCCGCAGCGCCGGCGGTGCTGCCTCCGCCGGCCCTCCCTGCCGCCATCCCTTACCTTTAAAGATGGGGCAGATGCGTTTCCAGATGGGGATGGCGCCGGTCCCGTGGAACTGCCCCAGTGCCAGCTCCATGTAGAAGAGCGGCACCCCACCGAAAAGGGCCATCAGCACGTAGGGGATGAGGAAGGCTCCTGCGGGGCAGGGACAGTGCGGCGCTGAGCCCCGCCGCCGCCGCCGCCGGGCCCCGCAGCCCTGCTCCGCCGGCCGCTGGGGCCGCGCGGCCCCAACAGCACGGGGGGCAGCTCAGTTAGTCCAGCCCGCGCGGCTCCTCCGCGCCCTCTCCTCCAGGAGCGGGCTGGTGCTGCGGGGTCCCCGCCGCGGGCACGGCGGGCTCTGCGTCGGGGCATGGGCGAGCTGCCAGAGCCCCTGCAAGAGGGAAGCTCCCGGGCCGCCGCGGGCAGGGCGCTGGGGAGGCGTGCGGTGCAGCGCTGGCCTCGCTGCTGCAAACGCGTCCAGCCGAATCCCGAGCCCCGACCCGCCCGCAGCTGCGCTCCTCTGCCCCCTCTTTCCGGGCCGGTCCTGGCCCTTCGCCCGGCGTGCTCCAGCCCGGGCACCCCACAGCCACACTTTAGCCTCAACTATGGCTCTAATTATTTTCCTCTAATGTTCTCAGTCACAGAGAGGATGTTACCTGAGTGCCTCCAACTCGGGCAATTAAATCCACAGTGTTTCTGCAAACTGCACAAAAGTTTCATTCCCTTTCAGTCGTCCTCTGTGAAAGTTTTTATCTTCTCAATGCATTTAGCTATCATTTACTCCAGTCTTTTCCTTAGTGGAGCTAATGTGTCCTAACTTTCTGCTGCTTGCCCCGGCCAGGAGGGAGCTGCGCGAGGGGCACGGCGCGGGCAGCGCCGGGCGCTGGCTGCGTGCATCCGTGCCTCGCCGCCTGCCCGCCTCAGCCCAAGGCTCGAGCATCCGGACGGGCTGCTCCCCCAAAGCACCAGATCGTAAAGTGCCCAAATCTCCCACCCCAAATTTACAGCTTAGTCGTTACCTGAACCCTGTTAGTTTTCTCTTTTTAGTCTTAAAATGACTAACCATACAACGCGTGCTAGCTATGCATAGCTGCAAGCTGACATCTCTAATCACACCAGGAAAGAAGCAAATGGAAGAGGAGTTTTAGTGACAAAAAGACACAAAACAGGAAAGAGACGGATGTCAGCAGAAGTTGGGTTGCTCCCTGAAACTGCCCTCGCTGGAGAGGGGCAGCTACAGGCACAAACAAAGGAGAGAAACGGCAAGTCTGCCAGGTCTGAAAGATGAAAAACAATTCTTTTTTCTCGAAAAGAAGACTTAAATAATCCTAGATGTGTCCTTACCCCCTCCGTTTTGATAGCAGATATAAGGGAACCGCCAAACGTTGCCCAGATCGACAGCGAATCCAATTACGGAGAGGAGGAAATCCATCTTTTTGCTCCACTTGTCCCTGGGGCGGGCTCGGGGGCCGGGCGGCGCCGGCGAGGGCTGCTCTGCCATCCTGCCGCCGCGCCGTCCTGCAGGCTTCAGGCTGGACAAGTTGGGGAAGGGCAGGATTTCTCGCGCTGATGACAGATCCGAGGAGGGGAGGGTCCCGCTGACGGGGCTTCCCCCCCTCCGCCGGGAAAGCGGCGCCGCGAGGCCGCGGCGCAGAAGCCCGTCCTTTGATCGCCGGCGGGAGGGGGAGCGGAGGGAGCGTTTGCCCGCACGGCCGAACCGCGGGGACCGGCCCCGCCGCCCGGGTCGTGCCGCTCCGGGGGCCGTCGGGGGGCCGTTCCTCGCACCCGTGCTGGGCTTAGCGAAACCGTGACACCGACGTGGTGCTAAGCCAGAAGCGGAGGCTTGCTTCTGCTCGCTCTCCTCCTCGTCAGCAACAAGCTCTGTGGGCTTGGGGTGCTTTGCAACGCCAGCGGCGCGGGCGAAGGTGCCAGCGCCACCGCAGGGGCCCCGAAGCTGCGGAGCGAGGGTGGCCTGCAAACGGCTTCCGGCCGGGGGTCGAACACCGAGCGCCAACTCAACCAGCGCTCGCGGCGGGCCCGCGTGGGCCAGCACGTCCCTGGGCGCTTCGGCACGTGCGGAGCTGCCTGATCCGAGTTACCCTGCAGGGCTCCGTCTGGTTCGTGTCGGCTCCGGGTCTCTGTGTCGCACAGCGACGTGAGTCGCTGCAGAGAAACCACCCGGACGCGGAACAGCTTCTGCAGCTCGGCACCGCTGGGGAGGCGACGGCGGGCGCCGAAAGCCCTCGCCCTGGGTGCCACGCTGGCGCAGCAGCAGAGTGCAGAGGAGCTGAGCCTGGCGTCTGCTCCGCGCACGGGCGGCTGCTCACGGCCCGGGCAGCAACCATGGGAAACCTCTCCTGGAGACGTTAATACTTTATGCACACGCATGAAGATCTGTTAGAAGCATTCGGGTAAAAATACATCTCATCAGTTTTGCACATCTGAGCCTGGTGGCCCCGGCTGCCGCCGGGAGCGGTGCTGGGGATGAGGCCGCCCGGCGATGCAGCACGCTACACGAGCTGCGGGCAAAGGGGGCAAGCAGGACTGGCTCTCCGCTGGGGTCGGACGAGCTACGGCGGCTCGCCGCGGCTCGGGCCGGCCGAGGCGTGAGACCGTGCCGTTCAGGGGCACACGGGCGGCAGGCAGGGCTGCCCTGCGCCGTCTGGCAGCTCGCCGTCAGCGTCCCCCCTGCCGGCGCACAGCTATCCTCACGGACTGCAGGTTTCTTCCCTCTTTCCTTACGGAATATGAAATTCTTTTTTAACACTTGAAAATGCAACACGTTTTCTGCTTGTGGGTTTACGAGCAGTGATAGGTAACAGCTTGCCCTCCAGGCTGAGCTGCTCAGCTGGAAGCCGTCGGGCTCGTCCTGCGCCCGCATCCGGAGCAAGCGGCGTTGGGGGTGTCCTGCCCCCGCCACGGCAGAGCCTCCGCTCCGTGAGCCCGTGTGCACGTGGCTCTGCAGGGCTTTGCCGGTGTGGCTCGCGCCTGAGCCAGCACACAGGTGAGGGACAAGCTAATCTGCCGCAGGCTTATGTGGGATTTGTGTCACTCCTGGGCTTTTGCGAAGCAATGAATTTCAGCTGCGGTTCTTTTAATACAGGTGTGGGCACAGCCATCAGGAATTAAAGCAAAGACTGTACTTAGCTGCCAGGTTGCTGTGGGGGAGCTGGGAAAGGGGCTGTAGTGACTGAGGCTTTTGTGTCTTAGAATTGTAGACTGGTAAGGTTGGAAGGCACCTCTGGAGATCATCTAGTCCAGCCCTCAGCATAGCCTATGGGGGAATTGAACCCACGAGCTTGGTATTAGCAGCACTACGCTCTAACCAAATGAGCTAAACATGCTCCCAAATAACCCTTGCTTAGTAGTGAAAGTGAGAAAATCCCCTTTACAAGCTGGATCTGTCAGAGGAGTGTGTTGGGGGAAGCAAAATATAATCCCACCCAGATGAAGGCTATTTTACGGGCATAAATGACAGCGTCCATCATCTGACGCTGAGTTAGAGGCATTTCACAGAGCAGGCGACGGGGATTACAAGCGGCCTCGTGTTTGAAGTAGCACAACCGGCTCCTGCCTACCGGCGGGGTGCTTGGTGCGGCGGTGCCTCTTTGGCCCGCTCGGGGAAGGGGCCGTTGAGCAGACAGCTACGGCAGCTGAGCCCTCTGCCTCCTGTCTACTGCTGTTTATGCTCTAAAAGTTTATCTGGCCTCTGAGACGTCAGCCCTCGCATTGTCCAAACCCCGGTCAGACAGGCGCCGCGCTCTCCCTCCAGGAGTTCACCTCTGGTTTTCTTGTTACTTCCTTTACTTAGAGCAAAAATTGCTTTAAATTCAAAATTTACAGTCTAAACCTAGTTTAAATCAGACCTAAACTTGAATTTCCATTGATTTGGAGGAGGTTTCTAACCCCTATGATTATTTATTAGCAGATTGCTTTTATCCTACCTGCTCATCCATGCAATGAAATGCAGGGAAGCAAACTGCAGTCTTAAAACAACTTTGGGCAATTCTGTTTAAGCCGCAGAGGCAGCAATGGGGAGTTTAATTTAATTAGCATGATACTGAGAGATGTAACTTAATCACATTAAGCATAGATCAACATGCTCTCGTTTAAGCTCTCCAGCCTTCAGAAAACTAGGGCCAATTGTATCCCACTCGTCTTTAATTTGTTGAGGAGCAGCGTTTTCCAGGGAAAAGGAACCAACAGGGTTTATAGAGACCTTTTCCTTGTGTTTGCTTCAGTGAATTTCTCCCCAAAGAGAAATAAAATAGTAATAAAATAGTAATAGCTCCCGTTGCTCTGTATAGCACTGTTTTTCCCAGGGAGAAAGAAGCCAGAAAAAAGGGGGAGTGAGCAGAGCTTGTAATGGACTAAGGTGCAGAGAGCAGCGGGCACATGTGCACGTGTGCGTGCACATCCTCCTGCAGACGTGATTTTGTCTTTCACTGTTTTAAATACCTAGAGTAATACAAAATCTTTATGTTAGTCACCCCTCTTTATCACAGGCTGGCTGGATGCAGGATGTCCTAGGGCAGGGAGCGGTGGAAGGGGCGGCTGTGACGCTGCCGCGAGCGGCTCCCCGTGGCTGGGCACCGCCAGCCCCGCCGCCGGAGCGCAGGAGAGGGCCCTGCTGCGTACCTGGAGGCTGCCCGGGGCCCTCGTGTGCGCTGGGCTCAAAAATCACTGTTTACCTCTCTCAAACGGCCTAGCGTTGCCTTATAGCATTGCCTTGCTTTGTACATGGCCCGCAGACACCCGGCTCCGGCCGTCCCCTGCGGAAGTGCCACGAGCCCTCGAAGAGCCATCGTCTTGGTGAACCATTTCCTTACCCAAGCGAAGGGGTCTGATATTCCCAGGCAAATGGTGAAATAGCCTTCGCTTGAGGACAGCAGCGTGGAGGCCTTCACAGATGTGGCACGAATGGGCCCCGGTTTCCGCTTAGGTGTGGGGTATGCAGGGAGGAATGGTCCGGAGGAAGCAGTGAAACAGCAGCGGGCGATGGCCAGTGACACTTGTCAGCCCGCGGAAGAGATGGGTTGGGGGGCTGGAGTATCACAGTGGCTTTCTCTGAGCGAGAGCAACAAGAATCTTCTGTTATAGACTTGGTGAAGGGAGTGTGGGCTCAGACAACCCTGTCTGTCATGGACCTTTTCCCAAACACAACGTTTTTCCCACGACGTAAATACATCCGCAGAGCAAAATGGGAAGAGACAGGTCCTCTCCGGGCTCCTTCCGTGCGCGAGCAATGGCTGCCCACCCAGGGCTGGTCAGCCTGGGGCAACACGGGGAGATTGACAGGACTGCAGATTGTACAAAAATGCTACGGTTCATCACCAGGAAACAAAATGATCTTCCTGCCCCTCCGGGCTTCCCTCTGCCCACGCTTCATCACGCTGCACAGGCTGCGCATTCGCGTCCAGCTCACCAGGTGGGCATTGCCCCCCGAGCCTGGCTGGGCCGCGGAGGAGCATGGGCTCCCCGGCATCTGCCTTCGGCCCCATCCTGCCCGCACAGGCGCTGGGGAGCTGGGCAGCGCTCGTCTGGAGCACGGGCACTATGGCAGAGCTGCACAACAGTTGCATTGGGTGCTATAATAGTTGTCTGAGCCCTAAAATATGCAGGGTTTTGTTGGCTGGAAAAAATTCTAAAATAGTTGTCTTGGTTCAGCTTGGATAGAGACTTATTCCTGAATCAGGCACTAACCTGAACAACTCCTTCCATGCTCTGTGCTTCTGACGAGTTCCTCTGCATGGGAAGGGAAAGGTCTGCTGCTTCACTCAGCTTCACACGCGAATTAAGAGAGAGGTCGATGTCTGCAATATCGTTTCGCAACAGCAAAAGTGAGAAACAGGCAGGAGTAATTAGCCTGCCTGCCCAAGGCCACACTCAGAGCTTGTCAAGCAGCCCAGGCGCTCTGCTCCTTGGGTACGGCTGACTGATCCCTTTGGTTTAAGGGTGTGTAGTGGTACAGATAGTCTCACCCCGGACCAGAGAAGCTTTACAGAGATCAGAGCAGCGCGAGGTGTTCAGCACGGCACGGCCGTGTTATCCCTTGGCCCTTTGGGAACTGGACACCTTTTAAATTTTGGCATCAGACATGCAGAGACATGATTATACTCTATCACGCACAGCTCCGGGTCACAGGAGCGAACAGGCTGTCGCTGCCCTTGGTGATTTGATTCACTGTTGATATCTGACGGAGCTCCTACGTGGGGTTTTATGAGGCCTTGATGCTTTCATTATGATCATTTATTAGCCTATCTTAATTGCCTGTGCAACACCATAGGACCTGCTGTCGTAAATAAATCTGACAGTCAGGATCTCATAGCAGCAAAGCTATGTATGAGTTGTGTGAGCTAATTCTGAATATAACCTGAGCACCTTCTGAGACATCAGAGTATTGCACACTGGTTTAAAGCCTGGTTCAGGTTCAGAGCATGCTGTGCTGGGATAATTGCATAAGGGAGTCAAAAACGCCTGACTTGAGGCCAAACCCCATGTTGGGCCCTGCAGCTCCTCTGGATGAACATCATAATACTATGATAGTCTTCTGTTCTCAGCTAGATGGGGTGCATGTGGGTACAGGCACAGGAACATGCTTTGTGCAGCTGATTCAGTATTTCGACATTTCTTTCCCCCTGGAGCATTTGGCTGGTCTCGGTTGTAAGAGCCTTGAGCTAACAAACCCTGGGCTGCTGCTTCTTGGCGGCACCGGTCCTCATCACAACGGCAAGCTCCGTGCTCCTCACTGGGGAAGGGGAGCCCGTCTGACCAGACCTTGCCCGCTCTCCGCTCAGGACCAAGCGCAGACCCCTCGGGGCAGGAGGCTGCTTGGTAAAACAGATGCAATGGTGCCACCTCGTGACAGCGGGCAGCCGGGGTTTGCTGCTGCGCTGGGGGATTCAGCAGCGAGTGCATCTCGGGGGAGCAGAAATGCTGCTGTGCTGATAAACCAGGTGCAAAAGCAGTGTTGTGCCATGCCAAGCCCTATGGCACTTACAGGCCGTCTAGCCTGGAGGCCATGGGTGGCTCCTAGGTCTGAGAAGAGCATCCCGAGTGTTAAGTCAAAAATCAGCAATTGCTAACAGGAGTTTGTGGCCTCAGTCTCAGTGGCATCTGGCTCTGGCCAGACTGGATTCCAGCTCCAGAATCCATCTGGGGTCTCTCCGCATCCCATTTTACAGCATCATGGTACTCCTAAGCTAACTAGCCTTGTTGCTACAGTTTAGTAATGTTTGGGCTGTCATGATCTCTGTCAGCAGGATATTTACTAAGCAAATAAACATTAAAAAGCAACAAGCCCCAAATAATACAAAAGGAAATAGATTTCCTCCAGAGCAGTTTGCACAGCTATTCTCGGGGGCCTGTGCAAAAGGTAAACTACAGAAGAGGGTGAATTTATCCTGAGTCCAGAATTACCTCTCATCCTCTTGCAGAGCCACATTCTGCTGAAGTAATGCTCAGAACGGACTGCAGAGGGGAGCCGTCGGGATCTGTGGTTCCCACTATCTTCAGGGCCATCAACTAGCTGCTCTCACACAGCACTAGCTGAAATGACTGCCCTGAAAATGCAGCCCAGCTCCAGGAGCAGTGCTAGAGGAGGGAGAGCTGGCCTGGCTCAGGTGGTCTGCGCTGTGCAGGCATGGCAGGTAACTCAGGGAGCTCGTGTAGGTGGGAATTTGTAAGAAGCTGGAAGCGAACAAGGTACATGGCCTCACAGCAAATTCACCTGCCGTGTGCCAGCAGTCAGCACCTGAACACGGACGAGACGCTGACAGGACATCTGTCCCTCCCCAGGGAGGGCTGGAAGGGGACAGGCTCCCCCTGCCAGGGCAGCGTTCAGGAGTCAGATGAGCAGGATGGCAGCCGGCAGGCAAGGATCGCACTGCCGGGGAGGACCTCGCTTGCAGCTCGTGTCTCGAGGAGCAGGCCACAGTGATCAGAGAGCAACCGTGTGACTACGGCCCACGCCGCATGACGGTGCTGCCCGCGTGGCACCCTGCCGTCACGCACCACTCGCAGTGCTGCCGAGTGGGACCCCACGCGCCCAGCCCTGCCTGCTCTGCTCTGCGCTCAGGCTGCCCCGCACTCCCTCCGCTGGACCACGAGACCGCCTGGGAAGGAAGGCCTCGGTGAAGTGGGAGCGATGCTCCAGGCCGACGCAGGAGGCACCCTCTGAGCGTTGCCATGCTCTCTGCAGCTCACATGTGCTTAGACCTCTTGCTGCACTCTGTACAGCCAGGATTAACTCTCTTTCCAAGCAAAGACAGCGAGGCCTGGCGGGGGCTGCAGCGCTGACCTGCCAGCAGCTGATGGCCGCGATCTGTGTGCATGCAGAGGAGCTGAGAGCAGCTGCCCTCGCTCTAATGTGGTTTGTAGTTATTGGAAACTGGACTGCTAAGGAACAAAGATCCTGTTTCTATGGAAATGTCCTGGAACATCAAATGAGGGAGCAGAAAAACAGAAAATATGTTAATGAGAACTGCTAGGTAGGGCTTTCTCTAAAGTGTTTACAATTTTGATAGGAGGCATCTCCAGGTCCCGTATGAATAGATTTTTTCAACTCATTATTGCCTTCCTGGTGCAGAAGAGCCAACAGACACGTGGCTGGTGGGTGTAGCTCAGTGTGGCTTTGCAGAAGGGAAAGAACTTTGCACTTCATACCTTCAGGAATCTGGCTTTATGTATCCAGCTCCCGAGACTCTATAAAACACAAGATATCAGTGGATTATCTCCTAGCTGCTACTCTCTAGGAATGATTGCTCTGGCAGGCTGCCTCAGCAAAGGGGTGAAACTGAGGGCTAGTTCTTGCCAAATGTTGCCACCTCGGCACCAGTGTCTCTCCGTCCAGTACGTGCCGCTTGTGGAGCTATGCTGCCATATGCTGGCTGGAGACTCGTGCTTGCAGGATTTGCACCAGCAAGCAAAACTATGGGACTGGTGTTGAATCAGAAACCCTCTCGATCTGCAGCCTGCTTTTGCTTGCCTGTGGCCATCCTCCCTTCACCTGAAACACCAGCATAATTTCTGTCGTGTTTTGTATTTCCCTTCTGCCTCATTTCCTCAGCATGAGGCTCTCTGCTTTCCCTTCCTAAAAGCAACAGAGTTGATGATTCCTTCTGAGGAACACTGCCCAATGCCTAAGAATGAACCAGGCAAGTGAACCCCCAATTTTTATTTCAAAATGGAATTTTCTTCAAGTCACCCCCAGGAATCTGGGGACCTGTATCACAGCTTCTGGATGCCTGATGTTGTCAAACAGGCTACTTGCCTGTTGGGGCAGGAATGAGGCCCGCGTTGACCACTTGATATTGGTGCTGGTGCTGAAGGTGGCAGGTCACTGCTGCCTCCTGCCCAGGTCCCTCACTGTTCCCAGGCCTGGGCACAGTGGCCCCGTGGCCTGGGGACTCGAGGGGGTACTGGGGCGGCTGGGCGATGCGTGGTTGTGGAGGTGCATGTTTTTGAGGGGTGCAGGGGTCCTGTTGAGGGGAGTGAGCGATTGCTGGGGGTCCCTGGTTGTGGGGTGCCCAGGGATGGGGTGTGAGGGGTGCACGGCTGTGGGGTGTCCAGGGATGGGGTGTGAGGGGTGTGCGGCTGTGGGGTGCCCAGGGATGGGGTGTGAGGGGTGCGTGGTGTGGGGTGTCCAAGGATGGGGTGTGAGGGGTGCGCGGGTGTGGGGTGCCCAGGGATGGGGTGTGAGGGGTGCGTGGTGTGGGGTGCCCAGGGACGAGGTGTGAGGGCTGCACGGCTGTGGGGTGTCCAAGGATGGGGTGTGAGGGGTGCGCGGGTGTGGGGTGCCCAGGGATGGGGTGTGAGGGGTGCGCGGTTGTGAGGTGCCCAGGGACGAGGTGTGAGGGCTGCACGGCTGTGGGGTGTCCAAGGATGGGGTGTGAGGGGTGCGTGGTGTGGGGTGTCCAGGGATGGGGTGTGAGGGGTGTGCGGCTGTGGGGTGTCCAAGGATGGGGTGTGAGGGGTGCGTGGTGTGGGGTGCCCAGGGATGGGGTGTGAGGGGTGCGCGGTGTGGGGTGTCCAGGGATGGGGTGTGAGGGGTGTGCGGCTGTGGGGTGCCCAGGGATGGGGTGTGAGGGGTGCGCGGTGTGGGGTGTCCAGGGATGGGGTGTGAGGGCTGCACGGCTGTGGGGTGTCCAAGGATGGGGTGTGAGGGGTGCGTGGTGTGGGGTGTCCAGGGATGGGGTGTGAGGGGTGTGCGGCTGTGGGGTGTCCAAGGATGGGGTGTGAGGGGTGCGTGGTGTGGGGTGCCCAGGGATGGGGTGTGAGGGGTGCGCGGTGTGGGGTGTCCAGGGATGGGGTGTGAGGGGTGCGCGGTGTGGGCTGTCCAAGGATGGGGTGTGAGGGGTGCGTGGTGTGGGGTGCCCAGGGATGGGGTGTGAGGGGTGCGCGGTGTGGGGTGTCCAGGGATGGGGTGTGAGGGGTGCGCGGTGTGGGCTGTCCAAGGATAGGGTGTGAGGGGTGCGTGGTGTGGGGTGTCCAGGGATGGGGTGTGAGGGGTGTGCGGCTGTGGGGTGCCCAGGGATGGGGTGTGAGGGGTGCGCGGTGTGGGGTGCCCAGGGATGGGGTGTGAGGGGTGCGCGGTGTGGGGTGTCCAGGGATGGGGTGTGAGGGGTGCGCGGTGTGGGCTGTCCAAGGATGAGGTGTGAGGGGTGCGCGGCTGTGAGGGGCCCGGGGCAGGGCCGGGGAGGTCGCGGCTGGGGGCAGGCGCTCGTTCCCTGCTGGGGAGTGCCCAGTGCCTGGTCGAAAGGGGGTTCGCGGTGCGGGAGTGCCGAGACCGAGACGGAGAGGTGCCCGGGGCCGGGGGCGGCCGTGGGGGAAGGGGCCCGCTGAGGAGCCTCTGCCCGGGGCGGGGGGGGGGGGGGGGGTGTTGCCCTTGGCGCTCGTCGCCGTTGAGCGGCCGCTGCCCGTCGCGGGTGGGCGCGCGGGCGGCGGCGCGCGCGGATTGGCGGGCGGCGGCGCGGCCCCGCCCCCGGGCGGGCGGGCGGCGCTGCCGGCCCCGCGCGGCTCGGGCCCGCCGCCAGTCTGCCGGCGCGGCGCGGCGGGGCGCGGGAGCGCGGCCATGGCGGCGGCGGCGGCGGCCCCGGCGGGTAGGGCGGCAGCGGGGCCGGGGCCGGGGCCGGGGCCGGGGCGGCGGGCCGCGCTAACGGGCCTCTTCCTCCTTCTCTCCACAGAGGCGGAGACCCGGCAGCGGCTGCTGCGCACCGTCAAGAAGGAGGTGGGTGCGGGCGGGGGGGCGCCTGCCGCGGGCTGCGCGGGCCCCTTGGCCCGCCGCGCCTTGGCGTAGCTTCGGGTCCGCGGCCGAGAGCCCCCAGCCCCGGCGGTGGCCCCTCTGCAGGGCCAGCCTTGCCCGGCTGACCCCCCCCACAACGCGGGACCAGCCCTCCCCCCTCCCACGTGGGATCAGTGCCCCCCACGCGTGAGCGCCCCACGCGAGCTGGAGGCTGCCGCACGCCGCCGGGTTCGCACGAGCAGACCGGCTCGGTCCCTCTGTGTGGGGTCTCGCCAGCTGCTGCGGCTGCTGTGTTTGTAGTTCGCTACATCAAATATAACAATCTGGAAAAAAAAAGAAAAAAAAAAAAAAAACGAGCGGGGGGGGCTATCTGTGTTCTCGTTAATCTGTCCAGCGTGAGCTCCAGTAGAAGGAACCGGTCAAGTGAAATGTGCCTGCGTGATTGCTGGGTAGAGAAACAGCAGAGGATGCATCTTAACAGCATCGGCGTATTTTGACACCAGGAAAGCAGGCTTCTTTATCCCGTATCTCTTGAAAATTGCCTTTCACTCGTGGCAGGGCCAGTCTCAAGTTTTGACTTTCTGCAGGGGGGAAAGGGGTATCTCTCAAGTGGGAAAATACTGCCCATCTTGAGAGCTCAGATGGGACAAACTCTTATTTGTAGCAGATGCCCTTTCATGTATTGGGAGACAGGCTGGTGTTTGAACCCTGCATGGACAGTGCTTCTGGGCTGTTTGCAAGAACAAGCTAAGAAAATGGAGAATGTGCACATGTGCATTTCTGTGTTGTGTGTCTGATGCTACAGGATGTCATTTTAAGTCTTCTTGTTCCTCTGGTTTCTCTTCTCAGGCATCTGTCCATGTCTTTTATTAGTTTGTAGCTGTGCTGAACTGCCTCAAGCTCATTCTATCTGTGCATTTGCTGAACAGAGGTTGTTCATAACACATGTAGCATTAATGCAGTAGGCTCAGGATAGATCTAGGAATGGAGCTGAGGGGCTCTGGACCCCACTGATCTTCCAAGTAGTTTGTATGTTGCTTATGTGATAAAGTAAGCCATGTGGCCAGCTTGATGGGCTGTGTGGGCCAGCAGGGCAACCTGAGCTAGCCATCCATGACTGCTGACTTTCATGGGAGCCATTGCTGAAGAACCTGGGCTCCAGCTCTGCTTTGTGATGGAGGAATGGATTTGTGGGGAGCTGTTGTCATCTGCATATGGTCTGTCCCTGCAGGTCATCTCTCCTGGACTTTTGGGATGTATGATATGTGTCTTTTTATTTCTGGTCTTGTGATCATCTTGATATACAGCTTATGGACTCAGGAAAGTGGAGCATCCCTGCTGGAGACACTGCACTGAGTAGGATGAACAAGACCTGTGGCTGGTAGGTTTTGGGAATACGATGGAATAGTGTGTTTGGCTGTTTATTCAAATCACTTCTGCACCTTCAATTCTGTTCTGGGTGTGGTGGTGAGGAATGCTACTTGTTGCCTTGACAACAGATATTAAACCAGAAAAAGAGTATGACATTTATTTTAGCATTGTAGATAAAGCTGACATCTCATTATGATGGTCTGTCTGCGACTCCTCCTGAATGGAGAGAGACAAAACAGCAGATTGTGCATCAATGGCTGCTGCAGGATCAGAGGTGAAGACTGCCCAGTGCTCAATGCACCAGTTAAGCAGCTTGGCCAGTGAATGTGAGCTTCTGCTGGAAACTGTGCCCTGGCTTCTGCAGGTTGTCATTGTACATGAACATCTTTTGGGCTGGCATTCAGTAGTTGGCTTCTCTCTCAGGCAGGTACCCTTTGCTCTTTTCCAAGGACTGGGTTTTGCAGGCAGTGCCTCGTTCTTGTCTGGGTAGACATTTGCCTTGGACAGGCATCTGTATGCAGGAAGAAAGTGCACCTTGTGCCTGAGGAAAAGAGCTCAGGGTTATGACATGCCCTTCTGATAATATGGGAAAGTTCTCTGGCTTTTTGTAAAATAACCATATTCAGTTTATTGGAAGAGCCAAGTAAAAATGAAGTGTGCATTGAAGGAGAGAGGAGGGGTATGTGAAAAGACTTTCAGAGCTAGTGAAATGCCAGCCAACCCACTGTAGGCTCATGACATCAGTGTTTGACAGTCTAGTATCTGTTTCTTCAGCAGCCCTTTAGCAACTGTGCAGTGCTGATGCAGAACAGAGATTTTACATTAACATTATGACCTTCTGCTGGACTCATCAGTTTGAGCTCTGCCTCAGGAAACTTCCTGTGGGGGTGTTGGTTCTTTGCCGATGCAGGTACCAGGTGCTTCCACTTTCCTTCAGATTTCTTCCAACTCAGTGCATGCTGAAACTAGTGAGATCTAACAGAGAGGCCTTGGTTCAGCAAGCTGAGACTGTTTTTACAGGGTCACACAGCTGGTTGAATTCCGTTTCAAACTTGTTCTCTGCATTCTTTTCCATCTGTTTTTTGCTCTATTGGAATTAATAAAAATAGTTGAGGAAACATGGCCCCACCATTTATGTAGTTAATTATTTAGCAACTTCCCTGAACTGGGGAGTTGGCTGCCAGTTCTCTTGCCCATTGTTCTCTGCTCATTGGGCCCATTTTAGTTGTGCTTTTGCTTTGTTTCTTCCTCTTCTAGGCTGACTTAAGGTTAAGTCAGGAGCTCATGCAGGGAGTAACAGAAAGAGCCAAATGTCAGAAATCTCCCTCCTCTTTTCCTCTTCTTCCTAACCATGGATTTTCCCCTTTCACCAAACTACGTATTCTTGCTTTTTTAGAACATTGCTGGTTTGTTTGTGAGGTTTTTTTTTTACTCCAGGGGTTTAGCCATGGCTTTATGTGATCTAGTGGGATCCTCAAGTGTAGGTGAGCTGCACTGAATCTGGGGACAGCTGTGGGTCGTACTGGAGAAGCCATGCTGTGTCTGTAGTCCTGTTGCAATAGCTGAAGGAGTAAAACCTTGTGTAGACAAGATCTGATTAGAAAAGGTAAATAAACAATAAGTGTGTGTGTGTCGGGGGGGGATCTCCCTAAGGCAACTACCCAGAGCATCACAGCAAGCAAATAGACTTCAGTCTTCAGTTGTTGCCATGGTTAATGCATTTTTATTTTTAAGAAGTCTTGCTCTGTAGTAGATACAAAGGCTGAAATGAGTTGTACTGTCACTGTCGTCATCTTTTTGTTTGGTCCATATGGTTAAAATAAATCAAACTTATCCTGAAAGTTGCAGAATTGACTATTTGTTAGCAGACTGTAGTGGAAGAAGCAGAAAGGCTGAAATGAGTTGTACTGTCACTGTCGTCATCTTCTTGTTTGGTCCATATGGTTAAAATAAATCAAACTTATCCTGAAAGTTGCAGAACTGACTGTTAGCAGACTGTAGTGGAAGAAGCAGTTGTATGACTTTCTAAGGAATCCTTTTTTATATTGTTGTGGAAAAGAAGCATAAGTAAGCCTTGTCTGTTTTTTTTTTTTTTTTTTTTTTATCAAAATAAATGAGGCTTACTTAAAAAGCAAAAACCCTGAAATGTCCAAATTTAAAAGGGTGTTGGATTTTCAACTAAAAATATTTTTTCCTGCTTTTTCTTTTTGCAAGCTTCGTTGTTAATAGAGAAGTTTGTGATACATTTTTGACTACTGCTAGGTAATTGCATTGCATACAAGAATGGGTGGAAAACCTGATAATACCCTTAAAATGTAGGCTGTACTACACTGTGTCTGGAATATTAGCTGTGTGGAAAGTTGTAGTGCATTAAATAATGAAATGAAATCTGGAAGTAATAGTTGTCTTGTTTATTTCTCTGCTAAAACTTAGTTTTTATTTAACTTGCCACTCAGGTAATAGCTTTAAGTTTTTTTTTGTTTTTTTTTGTTTTTTTTTTGGAATAAATATCTGTGTACCTGTATTTAACATTTTACTGCCTGTTCTTAGAAGTCTTCTTTAAACGTTGTTGATTGAGCAGAGCCTGCTCCCTTACTGATTTCCCATGTTCATCTATCTGAATCAGATTTACTGGTTCTTTTTTAATAAGGGGTGTCACTATATAGCTCTTCACTAATTGTGAGGCTATCATAGAGCATAGCGACAACAACCAGTCTCTTTTACTTCTACCCTTCAAGTGAAGTGCCCCTGCTACCCAGCCATATAGTCTAGTTTGTAGTTAAATAAAACCCAAATGCCTCGTGATAGTGATGTTTTTGCAACTTGAGTCTGTGTTTTTGGAGCATGTGTGTATGTCTAGTTCTGAAATAGCAGCTTGTGGGTGCCCATGCCAGCGAGCTCAGCTGGGTTGGTAGAAAATTGTAAATTAATTTAACATTATTCAGAGCTGAAAAATGAATGTTGATAGCTGTAAATGTTTTCAAGGCTAAATTAAAAAAAAAGGCTTTTATGTAGCTGTCAGAAGTGTTCAGACAAAATGAAGATGAGACTGATATCCTGTAGGTTTGTAATGGAAGTTACTGTTTGCAGAGGGACCTTCTGATGACTCTCAAGCACCTAAGTCAGCTTTTTACAAATATTCCTATATCAAAAGTAAACAGAAGGCTTTAATACAGAATTTCTGGACAGTCTGCATTGATCTTTCCTGAAAGAAGTCTTTCTAATCTCTGGGAGCCATTTTCTCTCTTTTTGAAGATAAAAACATGGATGTGCAGAGGTGCTCTCATACTCCAGACAACCCTGGCAAGATCTTTCATACCCAGGACAGATTTAATGCTTCTTTCTTTCTTTCTTTTTATCCTATTTCTTAATGTTTAGGGAGATGAGATCTGTATTCCAGAGAAGACTCCTTCTTCCCTACCTAGCCTCCCTTCTAGGCTGCCAAATATCATCGTCTTGTCTTTGTGGCGTCGTGACTGTTGCCATAGAAATGCCAACCTTTTCACAGATTCATTGCTTCAAAGCAAGATGGGCCTGGAAGTTGCACCCGATTTCAGTGCAAATAATGTCAGTCTTTGCCATGTTTGTTAATTGAATCCAAAATACTTGTCAGCGCAACATTTAGCACCTCAGAAGACAGACGCTTTATGGTTTGATGGGTGCAGAACAGGACAGGATAAAGCTTTCACATGGGGCATTGAAAAACGGAGACATGACTGAAGTTTTTACTGAAGTATTGCTTGTGTCTCCCTTGAACATTCTACAGATAGCTGTACTAGCAGTGCCAACAGATGGACATGGAAATTTGCATTTGACAAGCAAAACAGGAATAGAACCTGCTGCAACATACACAGAGCATTAATTTAAGATTACTGCATATGGAGTTTGGTCAAAAAATTGATGCCTTATAAAGGGGGGTTGGTTGGAGGCAGACTGGTGCAAAATACTGTCTGCAAATACAAAACACCAGAATAATTCCTATTTTCTTCTCCCCAAAGAACAATGTTGTATTACTGACTCTTCAACTTAACTGTCTTTTTGATTTGTTTTCTATCAAATTATCCAGATATTCAGAATCCTTAAATCAATAGATTTTATACACAGCAACATCTCCCCCTACACACCCTCTATAAAACTCGCCTGCACTCCTAACTTTGAGTACATATGCTTCTGTGTAAGCTTTATTGGCGGGCGTGAAAATCCCATGTGTATCATGTGATGATACCCCAGCTGCAGGATGTGTTATATTTTATTTAGTAAGTGTTGATAAATAATTAAACAAGACTTCTAGAAAACCCAAAGGTCTCAGTCAGTAGAATTACGATCAATATTTCTGTGGCAGCAAGAATATGGAGCTGCCAGACAGCATTAAATGCGACTATACGTAAAGGGTCTGGTGGCTCTGGAGCTGTCCTCGTGCTGCGCTGCCTGTAGTGCGAGAGGGCTGTCTGTTTATACCCGGAACAGCAAGGGCTGCAGCGTTCATCGCCACGGTCGCTGGATGGTGACTCTGCTGAAGTCTATAGATCAGAATCACTGCTGGGGAGAACTGTGCAAAGCAGCGAATCTGGGCGCTGGGGCAGGAGAGAAGGTGTCCCAACCCCTTGTCCAGGGAAATCAGGAGAGACTAGAAAAGTAGGATCCATCTCTCTGATGATCAGGCACCCGCAGTGCACTGCTGGCTCCGGTGCCTGGGGGTTTCTGTTCTAATTTTGCCATTGGTGACTCCTAGCTGGAGTTTTTAGCTCTACTTCTGTTTCTGAAAATTGCTTTAGAAAAAAATGTATGTGGAACCTTTGAACGGATTGTGCCTAACAGTGCACAGGGGTGATACAGAAAAGTGCATGCCTAGACAGAGGGTGTCTCCTTGAATTTACTTGAAATGTGTTTTTTGTAGACATCCAGCTACAAGAATCAAGAGATTACATGTAAACTTAATATTCTTATTTTTGACTTTTATTTTGAAGAGATCTGTCCTTTGAAATTGTGAAGATACTTGGAAGACCTAAAACGTAAAGGCTAAAGAACTTGAAAACAAAAACTGCATGTGCTTTACTAGTGACTGTTAGCCTTAGGCACCATATCCAGTGCAACTAATAGGCAAGTAAGTGTGTTGCAGTAGAACAAATAGAATGGTGCTGATTGTATACTAGGATGCTCCTGTTCCCGTGGGAGAAACCACTTGCCTAGCAGCCGTGCTCTGAGCTGAGATTGGAGGTGGATTGTAGAAAGGATTTATTTAAACACGATTAAAAGCAGGTGGGTTACAATCCACTCTTGTAAATCTGGAGTAGTGCCTCCTTTTCACTTGTAATACCCTGTAATTAAACTGCTCGAACTGAGAACAAAACTTGTGGCTGTTGGTCAGTGTTTATCTTTTAAAGGAGGTTAGGGACAGAGGAGAGAGAGGTCAGAGGTGTGTGTGTGTGCAAGTCTGGCACATTAGCTAGACAGGACACATTGCAACGTAACACTTCTGGCAGTGGTAAGTGATGGGAATAGTTGGCTTGCTGACTCTTGAGCTTTCCGGGCCAGTGACTTGGCTGACCTGAATGGCAATCTGCCAGCTGAGGACGTAGCCCAAGCACTAGGCTTTGCGTACAGTTGAGGCCTGTCCCAGCCTCACTGGCAGAATTTTCCTTGCTGTCTCCAGCCTGGATTGATGGTTACTTTCTCTTGCTTGCTGGGCTGCATGTACCAGTTACAAATTCGAAAGCCCACAGTGGAGGAAGATCTGCTGAGTGAGCTCGGTGTCTACAGCTAAGCTGATTGTGACCAGTTCTCTGTTAGCCCAGGAAAATGGCTGGAGAGAATCCTTGAAGTCTCTGGTTATAAATAGTGCGTGTACTCGGAAACTTGCAGTGTTTTAACTGATAGGAGCAAAACTCCTCAGCGTTATTTAATGGTCAGACAGTAAATTCTCAGGCAAGTAAGTGTCAGGAACTGACTGCAACTTGCCCTGGTGCCAAAAAGATTTGCCTGGCACCTGCTTTTGGGATAATTAGGGTGTTTGTTGCTGGAAAGACAAGAAACTGCACCTTGTAATACTCAAGATTTGATAACATGAATTTTATAAAGAAAACTGATAAAAGAGAATGTTGAAACTTTGCCTTCTAAAGCAGCTAGACAGCATTTCATTTTCAAATGAGAAGACAAATACAGTTTGTGAGAGATTTTTGGACTGAGAAATTTTACTTTAGCTGAAAAAGCAGCTTTTAGCTGCAGCACGGGTGGTGCTACTGAATATAGCTTTTTTTTTCCCATCCACTGTCCCTAGCACTCTTTGCTCCCTGGGGACTTCTGGGCTGTCCACTGAGGTGTCCGCAGAAGTAGAGGGCTTAGGATTTTGAATAATGTCTTTGTATCCTAAAACTGAACAGAAATTCTCCACTTGCTTTCTCTTGTACGCTGAACCCCCTTTCTGCAAGCCAACTTAGGAGCCAGAGACAAAAATCAGTCTCTTATTTCTTCTGGGAAGTGATAGCTGGATGACCTGGTGGCAAAGCCCTGACTGGTTGAGCTGCAGTGCAAGTGAATTGTATTTGTCCTTGCTAATGAACATGCCTAAGATTGTCTTAATCTTGCATCTGTTTCGCTAAAAGATCCTTTAGCATTTTGTAGTATCTGAGAAGTGATAATACTATAGCACTTTATGGACAAATCTTACACTGTTTGTGGACAACTATTTCCTATAGAGCTTAAAAGGGGTTTATTCTTGGAAAGAGGCCTTGATTTGGAGAAGCAATTAAGTGCACAGATTCCATTAAGAAATACCCATATGAGCTATTGTACCAAAATTAGCAGGTAAGATAGAATTTTTTCAGTGCTTGAGGTGGCCTCCAAACATATAATCAAAGCAGCACTTAAAGACTGCAATGAGAATGAGTAAATACCAACTCACAAAAGAATTTGAAAAGCAAACGTGCAAAAGTAAACTAACTTTCAGGCCTATACTGTCAGTGGGATAGTTTATGGATATAGATTTCAAGCTCTGTATGTTACTGAAAAGAACAAAGTCCTCTCCTTTGCTTCAGAAAGAAAAGGAAATGACATTTGCTTTGGCTAACAGTCTTGTATTCACTAACTGAATCATAGATGTAAGATTCTTGTGTTAATATGGTAGCAAACATGCATACTATCAAAGCTAAGGATCAGGTGAATACTGTGAAAGGAGAAAACTTTCTCCAATATGAATGGAGGAAGTCTTACATGGAGTTTGATATGTAAATGTAACATGTGTTTGTATCTGGCTTACTATAAACAATTCCACAGAGTTATGAGTGTGACCAAACATATGGGAGATATTGTACTTCAATACCAATGCCTTGATAACTAGCAAAAGGCTTTGCAAGAGGGATGGCAAAAGAAATTGTGAATGTAAACATCATCACTTAATAATCTAGAAGACAGATTGTATAGCAAATTGGATGGAAAAATCCAGCCAGGTGAAAAGAGTTATGGGTAAATATTGCCTTAAACTAATTAAACCCAGAGTTATTGGTTTGCTCCTGATCTCTGCACCTTGGCTGTTACTGCAACTGCTGTAATATTTGGCTTGCTCCACCAGTGTAAATGACAGCTGGGACTAGGTACAGTCATGAAGCTGTGTTATGGGAACAGGGAAGTTTGGACTTTGAGGTGAAGCGTATCCCTGGGAATTTTTTAGCAGAGAACTCTAAGTTTGCATCCTTTACTGGGGTCTGGGAGTTACTAGATAGGTGATTTGTTCTCTCTCTCTCTCTCTTTTTTTTGGGGGGGCGGGGGGGTGGGGAGAGCAGTTTGTCAAAAACAAAAAATAATGGCAATGTTTCAGCTGTAGTGGAACCAGCCAGGCCAAGGGGGATCGTGTGAACCAAAGGAGAGACTGAGACCTCTGGGGTCAGGGGCCTCATCACAGATGTGAGAGTGCAGGCTCAAATCCCTAGTCTGAACCGGACAAGCCAGGATTTTCCATGTCCCTGATGAATGCCCTAATCCAAGAGCTCTTCTGACTATGTTTGGATTGCAGATCAAGTAAAATACGTTCTTTAGAAGTTTGGTGAGACAGTTCCCATGCTTGTGCATCTTGAGGCCTCAATCCTGTAAACATTCGTTGTAGAGCAGGTTAAAAGGCTAGGAAGTGAGTGCGTGTACATAGCAGGAGCAGTGTGTCTCCAACTGCTGTGTGCATTAAGTGAGAAATAAGATCTTTACAGCTGTTTTGCAGATAACTGTTCATTCTAGGAAAAGTGAGGGATGGGAGGCCTAAGAACATGTGAGATTTGTTGGGACTGTTAGTTCCTCTCTCCTAAGGGGACCTGCAAAGAGATCTTGCATACGCAGGTCAAAGAAAACCAACCATCTGTTTCTTTTTGAGTCCCTTGAGCAGCCATTGCTGTATTTAATATAAATTATTACATAGTTTTGTCTGTGGTCCTATATAAAAGATAAAAGCTGTACTGGAGATAGGATGATGAAGGAAAAAATAATTTCCTTAAAATTCAGTTTTGTCTGTGTGGCATGGAAGGACTAGCTTGCTTCTTCGTGTGAGTCAGTGATTCAGAAAGTAATGTCCAGACAAGCCTATCTTCCATTACCGTTTTGGAGCTGGAATTGAGGCTGTTGAGTTGGTGTGGATGCCATGTTGTGGGACGTGCATGTGCATGACTGCTCTCGATGCACAGTCAGCTCTGTGTTTATAGCTAAGGAAGGGAGAGTGTTGCATTATTGTCAAATAGTTTATAATATTCCCTCTTGAGTTTACCTACAGCTAGAATTATTAGTCACTGTTCTAATTTCCTTTCTAATAAAAGAGTAAACATCTCATTTTCCTTAGACTGAGTTTATCTAAAGAGTGGGCAGCTTCATTTGAGGAAGCCTTTTGTGGTTCCTCTTGCTACAGAGTGAGAGATTGTATTAAAATGGTGGAATGCAGCATTTTGCGAGGTCGCTTATATCTTCTCTGTGCTTCGTGCTAAATGTGAGTTAGCTGGCATTCTCCATCCTGCGGTATCACAAATGCACTTCCCTTTTAGAAGGGGCTTGGGGAGTGTCCTGGCTGGTGCTTGCAGCTGCAGAGTTTGTGATCGCAGCTGGCTGTGGAGGGGCTGATAGCTGGGTGGGAGCCGTAGGGCATCTGCAGACAGCAGTGCTGTGTTGTGGGCTTGGTGGGAGGGCATTGCTCCATGCTGCTCAGCTCTTCATACCCTAGCAGATGTATCCTCTTTCAGATGACCCAGTGTAGTCAGCCCAAACCTTGCAGGGCTTCATGTACTAAGCCAGATTCCCCAAGTAATTCTTTGTGCCATGACTGCAGTCTCCCTCCCAGTTCCCCTCCATTTTCAGCAGGCAGATGCACTCCTGCGTTAAATTGCAATAGCTCTGCTACTCTGTGTCTGAACATTAGCTTCCTCTCGAAGACGGCAGCTGTTCAGCGAGGGAGAAAAGCTCTAATTTGTGCAGCTTAAACGTGTAGAGAGTTTTGGGGTTCTCTGGGATGGAGCGTTGTCCCACTCAGCTGTCATTTAAGTGCCAACCTTGTTATTTATGACTGGGTCTTGCACAGATGTAAGATTTTGTTTGAAGACTTTTTCTGTATAACCGTTGCATTTTGATATGAAACTGTATGTATCTGTCCAGGCGCTAGTGAACTTTCTGCTTGTTGTATAGCTGCTCTCATTTTATTCGAGCTCCTCATTTGTCAAGTGGGTGCCCCTGTTACAGTGTCCTTTCCACTTCTGTTTCTTTAAATATCTTTGATTTATGTTGTTTAGCTCGATAACCTCAGTCAATACAGTGCTGTTTTTTTTTCTTTCAATGAGTAATTTTCCACTAAACTGCACCTCTTGGAAGATTTCCTTGTGCCTCATGAATGCAGGTTATTTGTCCTGTGTTGGCATCAAGATGCCCGGTCAGAGCGGATTCCTGTTGTGCTGGTTGTTCTACAGGCACTGAACAAACAGATGGTTCCATCGCAGAGAGCTCGGGCACGCGGTAGGTGTGATTCCAGGCGTTACATCAGAACAGCAAGACGGTAGCTGCTCCCTAGGTTGGTGTAGACGCTCGGATGGAAGGTGGCTGATAAGTGTTTGAATATACTGCTTCAATTTGGATATGGTCCTAGTTTTAGTAAGAAGATGGTAACAGACTCTGTGCGTTGATTCCCAAATATATCTGTTTAAAATATGGGTTGTTGATTTACACATTTGGGTGATTCGTGGAGAAACTGTAGCTCCCTGTGATGGTTCCTGGTCACAACATTGCTGAAAAAAATCCGGATCCAGAGAACTGCTTGGAAATGAAAAATCTTTTTTTTTTTCTTTTTGTTGGAGAATTTTTAGAAAATATCTTACATGGTTAACAGCATGGCCCCATGATCGGCTGCCTCCCTTGATGTACTGGGAGGAGTACTGAGGCAGTACTGAGGCAGGAACAAGCCCCTGGGGCTGAGAACAGACCAGTATTGTCAAGAAGGCACATTTTATATCTCTGTGGGTTAATTATTTTCTAACAGATTAGTTCAGTATGTGAGAGAGAAACGCCCATAGCCCTCGGACAAATGAAGCGCGGGCAGACAAGGTGAGGGCAGGTGGCAGTCTAGGACGAAGGCACTTCGGCCTGCTGGGAGACTCTAATTTTGAAGAAACCCTGGGATTATGTTGGTGTGTGTGTGTCTCATACTGGGCTGAGGTGTGATTGAGAAGTAGTGGAGTGTGGTAAAACTAGGATAAAACAGTATCGGAGGGAGTATTCAGTGATATTCTTGGATTGTTTAGTGTCTCAAAAGAAGGGAATGAAATTTCGTTGTTAGAAACTTTCCATATCAGACTGAGAAAAAGGAAGAAAATTTATTGGAGTAACTACTTGGGCACTGATTCCTGGTGGATGAGATGCTGTCAGGTATTTTTCTTCCCATGTCTAGTTCTGTAATGCAGCAAAGGTCAAAAGATGTGTCTAGATACAATGCAGCAAATTAAAGAGGGACTCTTTTCCTGTTGGTGTGACTTGTGCTGTCCCCATTTCCATTTCACAGTGTTCTCTGCTTTATTGAGATTTCAAATAAAACACTACTGAAGCCTTGAAGCTCGAGTGAAGGCCTGCCTCGCTTCTGTGGTGCTCAGTGCACAGCTGCTAGTATGATGGGTAACACTGCGCTTTAGGCATAATGAATTAAGGGGCTTGCTAGCTTCACCTGGCCTTGCCTTGCCAGATGACGACCTGAGAATATAGATAGTTCCAAGTTTTGCTCATTTGTGGCAATAAAACATTTAAGGTAGAGGAGGACTCTGTGCATGCATTTGGCAGTTGAGCCCTGCATACCTCCTTGCAGCTTGAGCGTTCTCCTTGCAGCTCACAGTGAGTCACTGCTCCTGGAGTGCAGAATCATGACACTGAAGATGCAGAAACTGTTATGTGCTATAAATCCAGGTGAATTTCCCAACGTTCTGAGCCACATCCAGTCTTGGTCATGGTGTCCCCACTACGGAGTCCAGCAATGCAGGAAATCAGGCCTTCAGTGTGTGCGGGCATGAGTGATTTAACTGACTCCCTGTGTCCTGGGGCCTAGCAGGGTCATTTGTGCTGTGGTGTCACTGTCCCAGCATCCCAGCCTTGGTCATCCTGGGCCCTCCTGTACACACAGACAGAGTTCTCATCCCTCTCAAGCTGAAATGGGCTAGAACATCTACCCTCCACATCTCGGTTACATTCCCTGCTGCAAGCTCCTGACTCATATCAACTCATCTCAGCAACTGGGGATGCAGGTGGAATCATTGCACAAATCCTACTCCCTCCTGGGTTCAAGAATAGCCTCTATTAGTCACTGTGCACATTGGACTAGAGCGGCAGGGAGCTGACCTGTTTGCTTTGACATGCAGATGGACTCATTTGGATTTAGGTGTGACTTTTTCTTAATCCATACTTGGAAAAGGGTTTCCTTTACTGAGCTGTCAGCTGTGAATAATTGACCTTGGTTATAGCTTCCAAAGGAGTTTAATTTCCCAAATTATGCTGTTAAAGATCTCTCATACAGGCAGGCTTTACTTAGCCAAGTCTTGACCTCCTGTTTTTTGTCTTCCCTGTCCCTTTACAGCGAACACCTTGATAAGCAGAGCCTCTCTTATGCACTGTGAATTCTTTCCCCTGCATTTTCTGAAGCCAAAATATGAAAAGCAGGATGTTCTAGAGGCACTGAAAGATGAAATCTGGGCACGCTGGCAGTTCAGCATTTAAAAGGAAAAACATTTTGGAGCGCAAACATTTAAGGACCAAACATGCAGCTGAATTTTTGCTGATTTCAGCAGGATTAGGGAGGGTGAGAGTGTGAGACAGGCTGCCTGTGAGAAGCGCAGCAGCTCAGGAAGAGGCCAGCTGGGCTCTGCGTGGAGAGGCTGCTGTGTTTGCAAGGATGTGGGGTGGTGGTGAGGACAGACAGGGATGGCAGATTGTTTGATCTGCTACTGGGACCTGGCAGGACTTAGCCAGCGAGGCTGTGGTGTGCATGGTGTGGAGGAAGCAGTCTGGCTGGAGGATGGTGGCCACTGGAGCTAGCAAAGGTGGAGGCCATATTCAGCAGTAGGTGATCGCTGTAGGGCTGCATGCTTTGTTAATAATACCTACTTGTCCAGCATTTTCTGAGCAAGTCTCAATCCTCTTTGAGCATTAAATTCCATGTCTCTTGTGTGTAAATTTTGACCTTACAGGTGTGTGGGGGCAAGTGGAGGAGGTGTTCCTTTTAGAGCTGTGGCTGCTCTGAGTTGCTTTGGAGACCCATGGCTATACTTTGGCCCTGACTGCAGGACAGTATTCCCCCACATTGCCAACACATGGAATCCCAGCCTGAAAGTTTGAGCACCCTGAGCAGTATTCCCTCAATCTGTGAGCACTGGGAAAAGGCATCTCTGGTGAGAATATAAAGATGCTTGAGATGCCTAGAATTGTTGTTATTTAGCAGCAGCATCAATTTTGATGTTCCCTCAATGTCCTTCCTGTAGAAAATAATTGAGATTTGCATAATCCTGCAGTAGTCCTTCATCAACAAGGTAACTCCCATGAGCAGTGAGATATACAGGGCGAGGGCAACGTGCTTGCAACAGGAGTCAGTCAGCACAACGGGATGGTATGCTGGCAACCTGGATTGGAGGCTGATCATCAGAAAAAGGAAGCTAAGGCACCTAAAATCCCCTCCTTTAGCGACACAATGTTGTAATCTGCCTTTGCTGTATAGGGTTGGAACAAAGCTCTGTCTAGTCCAGTTTTCTAGCTTCCAAGTGCCAAGGAAAAGTACATCTGAAGCCACAGCCACCATGGAAGTAACTCTGTACTGGAGCTGTGAGTGTGAGCTCTGCAGCGTAACCAGTCAAGCGGCTGGGGCTTCCTCGCAGCTTCGTTTGAGCTGCCGAGGCTGAGCCAGGGAACTGGTTTCGGAGCAGTGTGTAGACTCCCATTGCACTGCTGGCTCTGAGATGATGTATAGCACAGTGCCAACTTAAAGGGTCCGTTAGCGCCTCTGTGCAGGGTGACCCTGCTGCATCCCAGAAACAGGTCGGAGGAGTCCCGTGTTGTGTGCTCCTACCAGATGAATGCTCTGGGTTGATAGAGGAGGACTGGGCAGGGCGAAAGTTGCCAGGGATGGGACTGCACAGGTACTAGTGCAAAAGCATTGGTGCCAGGGGTTCTTGGATTTGTTGCTCTGCTAGTCCGTGGCTGCTTAGGCACTTCAGAGCTACTGTTGTAGAGTAGCTAGGGAGCTCAGTGCGCTCCTCGGACGCTAACGTCTCTCCTCTGCAGCTTGGTTACCTAACAGGTCTGGCTTTCCATTCTGATGTTCCATCTCATGTCTACAAAAATAGTGCTCTTAGTTTATGTGGATTCCTATTTATTTTCTTCCTCTTATTGTGCTGCTGATACAACAGTTTCCTTTTGATTAAGGGAGCAGAAATAAGTGCCAAAAACGTGTCATGAGCAATATAAACTCAGTTGCTCAGAGGGCAGTGCTGATTGCATTGCTATGCAAATAACACTCCTGGTCACATTTGGTGACCAAGTGGTGGTGATTCACTGACTTGAGCATTGACAGATAGGTCCGGGTCATTTGGGATGGCTGTATGACATGAAATCTGTCAAATCCTCATAAAATGAAAGAGAATAAAATAACTGTAAAAGGATTAAATAAGATTTAGTGACCCTGATTAAGGTGCCTTTTATCTAAATGATGCTTGATTCTTGCAGTTAATTCTCTGCTCTGTTTTCCTAGTCTGAAATTTCTCAAAAAAAACCAAAGCATTTGCTTCTCCCTTTCTTATTACCTGACGTTTTGAAATAGCTGGTGATGCTTGGCAAGCAAAGATCCAGTGATTCTCCAAGGGACCTCACACTGTTAGTGGCTATTAGAGAAGTCAGACCGGAGGGGAGGTTTCCTTATGGAGACGAACACTGCTGTGCTGATGGCTCGCTGCCTGCCCAGCCCTGTGCTCCTTCCATGTGTGGGCAGGCACTGCTGTTGCCTCCTGAGCAGAGCATCGTGTGTCCACTCTGCTGCGGGTTGCTCCAGTCTCTGGTTTATATTGTATGTCTTCTCTAACTAGGCCTCTGTTCAACAGGTGAAGCAGATCATGGAGGAAGCTGTGACAAGGAAGTTTGTGCATGAGGACAGCAGCCACATCATCTCCTTCTGTGGTGAGTCTCTGGCAGCAGGATGTTGAAATTAGCTTCACAGCCTTGGAGGCTTGAGCACACTCTTCATGTTGGGCTGTTGCTGCCTGGTGGCACTGTTGTGATATAGGCATTTCCTGTGAACACACGCTTAATTCATAAGGCTTGGTGCTCAGATGAGGTGGTAGTTACTCTCAGGGTAGAAGTTGTTCTGGCAGCAAAACCAATTGTGAAGGCTTTTGCTCATTAAATAGATTAAAATATAAAATAGATTATAAAATAGATTGAGACAGGCCGGAAGAGGGAAGGATGTTGGCAGTGTATACAATCACTTTAGCAATACTAGAAACAGTCTTTTTTTAATCCACTTGAGAATTAGTTCAACAGAAAATTTAAGTCTAAATATTTCTTTGCTATTATGGAATAGGAATTTATGGAAAAGAGTCTTCAAGTTGGGTGAATGCAAGAAAAGAAAGACTGACAGTTGTTACAGCATTTAAAACCAGGTTTCTGGAGGATTGCTCAGCTACTGTGCTGGTTTAGGGCCTATTTTCTGGCATCTGTGACAGATGTCTTCTTAACCTCTCTTTTTTTACTTTTTTTCACCCTACTGATTAGTGACAATTTTGAAAATGTGGAAGTGTTTTGGAATTAACCCATCGAAATCTTGGCAAAGCATTTTTTTAAATAACCTTTCTGGTACCTAAGTAGACTTTCAGCAAGGACTGAGCAGAGGTCTTGAGGACAGTAGGAGTATTCGTATCTGAAAGGAACTTTAGGGACAACAGAGAACAGCCTTGTTTCAGGTGCCTTGAGCTCCTCTGCTGGGAATACATCATGAGTTTGAGGCCACATCCCTGCATTCCCACCTTATGCAGAGTTCACTGGGCAGGTAGTCTTGAGAGAGGAGGACATACTGGCTTCCTGGGAGCAGCCAAACTGAGACTGCAGTACAGTAACATGCAAAGTAGCTGGCAAGCCTACTTGACAGCTGTGTCCCCAGCCCCTCTAAGCAGGTGCTCTGCCTTGGAGGTATCTGAGGGGCTGGAACAACCTACAGAGCTGTGCTAACAGCCCAGCACATTCGCTCCCCATCGCTTCTCTGACAGATGAAAACAGAATTTATTCTTTAAAGAGAGGTCATGGTCATCAGAGGAGACTTTGTAACAAAGGCGAAAACATCAGATTGCTTCTATTGTTTTGGCCCTTCTCTGAAGTTTCAGTCGTCTGTATAAACTGGAAAATAAGTGCTAGCCTTCAACATACCTAGTTCTCTAGGTAAAGCAGGTTCTTGAGCAACCTAAACTGCCCAGTTCTGCCAGGGAGAGCCTTTGCAAAGGTGGGGAAACCTGGCTGGCAGGCAGGAGCAGGGAGAGCAGGGCACGCACTTCAGGCAATTGAATGAGCATGTTCCTGTTGTAGCCCGGAGAGCCTGGGCATGGAACCAGGCCATTTGTGCTACGTGCTGAATGGGCCAGAACAAAACTTCGCAGCCCTTTTGGGGCCTGAGCTGCAGGTAGGATGGAGCTGGAGCCAGATGAGGGAGCTGCAAGGAAATAAAGGGACAGCATTAATCAGGCGCAGGCTGTGGTTTCTGCACACCAGCAGCCCTGTCATTGTCAAGTGTTTACCCACTCTCCCAGACCTTGAGAGTGTACTTTGGCAAAGTGCCTGGTGCCCTCCATCTGCCTCTGCCTCTGTCTCACTGGCAGCTCTCTGAGCAGTGGATGCAGGTTTTGGAAAGATCAATGACCTCTGTGGAAGAAGAGCAAGTCCCCTTCCAGGCTGACAGTTGGCTTGCACATCAGTGGTTTTCCCAGATGCTTTTGCTTTTGAATCTGTCTATAGACCCTTCTGTTGGCATGGTGTTGTGTATAACAGAGCAGCAGGCAGCATCATGATGGCCTGTTCTGCAAGGGCTCCTGCCAGACATGCTGATCTTTCAGGTACTGTTCTCGAGAGGGCCTGGATGTGGAAGCTGTGGCAACTGGTCACAGCAGTGGGTGAATGGTGGAGGTAGTTCACTGTCTTACTCTGTGTGTTCCCTCTTGCATGTGTGAGATGAGGCTCCATTCACCCATATCAGTGGAATCGCCCGCTTTGGGATGCTCTGTGATTTTTCTTAACAGTAGAATTTTTCCTGCTCTGAAAATAAATTAGCTTTGGTAGCAGGTCTGTCTCTGCAGCCACAATAGCTGCTCATCTTATGAGGTGGCAGCTCCTGTGTGAACAGCTCCTGGGAAAGTCCTCTGGGCCTGGATGCCAGGACTGCCTGTCTAGCTTTATGAAATGAAATTCCTACATTGAATTAATGATGGAGGTATTTAGAGTTCCTTCTCCCCATTGACTCCCAGGGCAGGATGTCTTGTCTTAGAGTTCAGTATCCCTGGCTGCCTGGAAAGGGCATTCTGCTGGAGGGTAGAAGGAGGGGTGCCTGTGCCCCAGGCAGAGCTCTGGCATGAGTATCCCATGTCCCATCTGCCAATGTCAGGGCTGGTGGTTCTCTTGGCTCAGACTGATCTCTGTGCACCCACTGGCCATCCTCTGCCTTCCCTCTCATTTAGCAGGATGCAGTGATTGCTGGAGGCACCTGTGCTTGCCTAATAACCTCTCTGTTTCATGTATTATCTTTCTGCTGAGAAGAAAGACAGAAGAGGCATCATAGCCCTTCTGGAAGAGGCTGTACTTGCTCTCTGCCCACCCACCAATTTCTCATGATACTTAGCATGTGCTGGCTCTCGCTGCTCGGAACTGCTGGGTTAGTGTCTATGGCAACATGCAGGGTGCTGGCTGAGCAGGTAGATTGCAGTGCAGAGTGCTACAGAGCTGCAGTCTTGGGCCTGGCTCTCTGCTGTGTAGTGAAGCTGATGTAGACTCCCTTGGCCCGAACCTTTCTAACTGCTCTTAGCCCTTTTGCTTCTTGCTGTCTTGATGAATCGCTGGGAGATGCATGAATGTTGGGCAGAGCCTGGCCTTGTCATGGTGCCCATGTGCTCCTAGACCAGATTTCTGGCACCTCTTCCTTTCCCTCGCTCCTGTGCTATGATGATCCCCTGAGTACAGGGGCCTTCCCAGAACCTGGCACTGCTGTTGGGAACAGGAGAAAGTGCCAAATGGGAGATGAAGAGCTTTGTGTGGGCTTGCAGAAGAACTGCCTTGTATTTGCTGCCAGCCTCTGCTGTGAGTTTGTTTTGGTGTCTCTGATTCTCGTGGACCTCTTTCTGTGTTCAGACCTGATGTGACTGGTTTTATAGCTCCCCCTGCAAAGCATTTGGGTGGCCACTATGCGGTGAGTCCTCTGACACAAGCAACCTGTATTCCTTTTTGCAGAGCACAGAAATGCTGACTGTCATTTCCTGATTTTTGAAGAGAAGCAGCATTAAGGAAGGGAGGCCTGCTGTCCCCTGCAAAAAATATGGCTTGAAGGGCCTTAGGAGAGACCACTAGCAATTGCTGAGAAAGCTACTTGCCAGTGTTACTTGTGGTTTGCTGTTTGCTGCCATGTTTTCTCCTTAATTGATAGCTAGGCAGCCTTGCAGTCTCTACTAGAAGCCCAGCATAGCTGCAAGGGGAAGCATTGCTACTGCAACCAGAGGAGACTGGACAAGCACAGCCAGCATCCACTGCTGTGGGGCGTCTGCTCAGGGAGATGGTCTGCTCAGTGTTGTTACTTCCAGGGATTTGAGATGGGAATACATTTTGGAAGCAGGGTCCTAGACTGAGTAATATTCCTTAAAGGGAAAACCCCAAAGCTTTCTGAAAATGGAAAACTGCATCTTCTTCCTGTGGCTCAGCCTTGGAACTGCAGCTCCCAGGGAATCTCTGTGGTGCGGGAACTATCAGGCAGCTGCTAAAGGCTACTGTGATTTATAGTCACAGAATAACTGGAGTTGCAAGTGACCTTTGGAGGTGTCTGGTCCAGTCCCTTGCTAAGCAGGGCCACTTTCAAGGGCACATTGGGTAGTTCAAGGGCTCATCCAATTGAGTTTTGGCCATCTTCAGGGGTGGAGATTTCACTCCTCTCTGGCTATTACACAGGCTAAATGCTTACAGTTTAAATGATGCCAAGAGAGATAAAACTGCTGTTCTGTACCAACACCAGGAGCTGTGACTTCCAGGTAAGAGGATGGAGGCCGGTGCCCACTGAGAGCCTCGTCAGCTTGCTGTGACTGTGACTTCTCAGCAGACGTGCTTGCTGAGTTAGTCAGCTGTGCTGCCAGCCCTCCCCAGGTAGGGGCCATGTGGCTGCTGCTGAGCAAATGCTGCAGGCAGCGTGCGGAGGGGGAGCTGCCTCCTAATTCACAAATAGCTGAAGGGCAGCTTGCTGATTTGAAGACTGGGAAGAAAATGACAGAAGTGATGACAACTTGCTTTTGAAGAAGTTGCTCTGAGAAGACTCATGTGGTGCTGTCAAAACTGAAGGAGTCTGTAGCATCCACGGACATACGTACAAAAGAGAAAAAGGAAGGAGCTGCGTGGTCTCCTTTTCCTGCTTTGGGAAGCAAAAGGGCTGCCTTCTTTTTGTCCTGGGCCTCGGATAAAAGACATGCAGGTGCTTGTTCCAGGCCTGTGTGTCTATGCACACCGTTGGCAGAGTGGCATCAAAAGAGCAGAACAGATTTCAACGTGTGACTCATTCTCAGTTGTTCTGTACGGCACGAGGCTTCACAGCCTGGAATTATTTATAGCCTTCTGCGGCACAGAGCTGAGGCATCCAGGCACGAAGGACTTACTGGTTCTTTCTGTTTTTTAATGATACCATTGCATTTTTGACTGTTTTTTGGGTGTCTACAGCTTATAGTCTGTCTGCTACTGCACTCTAATTTGAATGGTATGTGCAGCTTGCTCAGTGCTGTGTCTGTCCGTGAGCCAGATGAGCTTGTAAATAATGTCTTGCCCTGACAAGCAGAGCATGTTGCAAGCCTGTCTCTGGGTGTGCAGAGCTGCCCTTTTCTCTGGGGAAAGGTCTCTTCCTCAGTGAACCCTCGTCATCTGGCCCTCCTAGTCCCTTTGATAGCCAGTATACTGCACATTCCTTCTGATGAAACCAGTGGTCTGGCAGAAAAGGGCAACGGCCCCAAGCGGCGTTGTATTCCCAGCCATGGAAGGGTTGGAGGTAGACAAACTCAAGTTGGCATCTGTCATGTTCGCGCTGCCCTTGGAGGCTGATGAGAGGGCCAGCGGCAGGCCTGAGGGGCATGTGTGTGTGAAGGGGTTTGTTGTCCATGTCAATACTAAGACTGCCTTTGAGCTTAACGCCTGAGTAATTTTAATTGTGCCAGGCAAGAAGACTCTATGTTCCAGGACCTCAGAAGTCTGTCTAACCTTTCACCAAGAAATAAAAGTCCCACCTTGCCTGACCATAGCTAGACAGAGCCCCTGTATTGTATGATCTGCTGTGGGTTATATCCTTTGTGATGGGGAGAGTCTCTGTCTCACAGTGTCTGTTTGCAGTGATGACAGTAAATTATGAACTGATCTCAAAAAAATCTTAAAGTTAAAAATGGAAATATTATTACCCTTGGATTAGTGTGGACAAAGTACGCTTAGTCCATGTGCTCAAATTTTTGAGTCCTTGGCTACCGAGAGTGTTTTTCCTAAGTAGGTAGACTGCATATTCATGTATAGTTTTGCTAGCAGGATCAGGGTTTTGAAGAGGCTCAGGATACAGTGTTGAGGCCAGATGCTGATGACTACTCTGTTTTTCTGGAGCCTGCTGAGAAGCTTTTCTTCAGTCGTCTTTTGCTCCTGAGTGCTGCTCTCTATCCGGCAGGGAAATCTGTTGCACTGGCCGTAATATGGACAAAGTAACTGCTGACTTTCCTGCATTAGCAAGCTTTCTCTTAGCCATCGTTGGAAATTCAGATCAGAATTGACTGCATATTAGGCATTTGAGGCCAAGCAGAGATTTTCTTGGGAGGGTTGCAGGATATCCTTGAAAGGAGGCAGCCCTTGCTTCTGGCCCTCCCCACAGCTTTGCAGCACTGTGAATGGCAGAGGATCCTGAGGCCTGATATCTGGGTTGCTTCTCAAAGCTATGTGTTTGCAAAGGTAGAGTAGCCCTGACATTGTGTGTTCATGAGTGCTATCTCCTGACTCATATCTAAAACCTTTGTCCCCGTGCACAGGCTGAAGTCCAGCTCCATTGGTAGAGAGCTGGTGTGGGCAGTGTGGTCCTGCAGAGACCTCACTGTCAGTTCAGTCTTGGAAGACTTCTCCCCAAGTTTTGAAGATGCTACTGTGATTTGCTTGCTTGGCTGTATGTCAGCATAACCTTATACTCCAAAGACAGAACTGTGGCTTTGGCTCAGTATTCCTGTGGGCTTTTCTGTTTGCAATTCCATTCCAGCCAGCTCCTCATCCCACTTTACAAAGGTTGGCAATTGTTGCTCCACCCTGCAGGAGGCCAGCAGCAGAGAGTGGGCTAACCTTTGTGCAGATGTCTGCTTCATGGCTGGGCACAGTATGAGCCTGGATTTAGTCTCAAGCAAGTAGGGTTATCTGTATCTGACACTTGTATTCCAGCCTTGGAGCATAGAGCAAAAGAGTGAAGGGGATGTGCAGTGGGATGATTTATGCATGTGTGGTGGAAAGGGAGGGTCTTTCTGCTTTTGTTCTGTCAGTCCTCTAGATCCCAGAAGAGCTCCCAAAAGCCATGAAGCAGTTGGGTCTTACTTTGCAGCTGCACATGGTTCTCTGGGACAGGTGGGAAGACTCCTGCCTGTGTGGGCAGTGGTATCTGCAGCGTGCCTGGACTTGAAGAAGGTTTGTGTGTGTCTTTGCTTAAAAACTAGGTATCCATCCAACTACTCTGAATGGCTGTTTTAGGTGAGCAGAGCTTGGTTGGCACAAATGGGTTGCTCTTCTGCTATTAGGCCAGAATGTGTCTCTCAGTCAGCACACTGACACTCGCAGCACGGCAAGCCCTGCCTGCTCAGCGGTGAACTCGGGCATAGCACTAAACAGGGCAGAGATAATGAGACCATCTTTCAGCCCTGGGAGCTGATGTTTACAGGTCTGCATGAAATGTCTTTTTAAATGATTCCATAGAGTTGTTCAGCTATAGAGAAAAGTGCCTTACCAAGTGAGAGATGTATCAGCATCTGCCTGGCTGCTGCTGAGAAGGCTCAGTGCTGTTGTGTGCAGCATTTGGCTTCCAGGAGAAGGAGGGGTGCCGGTACATTGGAAAGCTGTTCTGTCAGACCCGGATCAATCGCTTGCAAAACCATGGGTTTGTGTAATTTTCCAGTGCTTTGATCAGCCTGTTTAATACATCTGTGTTTAACACTAGGCATCCATCCTGAGCCCTCCCAGGGGACTCCAGGCAGCAGATTGCCAGTGGAGCCTGATGTGTGTGCATCTTTCTGTGGAGTCATCGCCGGTCCGCCCTGGCAGCAGGCTCCCCCGAGGCCTTTGCTGCTGGCTAAGCGCCTTTGCCCGTTCCTGCCAGGCTCTTCGGCAGGCGGTGGGTGCTTTCTGGGCGCTTGGTGTGGCTTTAGTGAGTGCCTGACATCGCCTTTCAGCAAGCCCAGCGCAGGGTGGTAGGTGAAGCCTTGCAGGGGGGTCATATTGCTGTGTGCCAGCAGCCACTCTTCGCTGTCCCCACAGGCCTGACGGGGCACTGAAGCCAGACAGCTGCTAGTGCTGCCTGTTTTTCCTCTGCATTTGGCTATTCCTCAGATTCTCTATTGCTTTTAGATTTTTTTTCAGGAAAAAAAAAATTGTCTGGACACAAGAGATTTTTGTGAAAAAGTTGCCCCATTTCTTCTGCTGTTTTGGAAACACTCAGTGTCTGTGCGCCTTGGTCTCTGACTTTCTCCTTTTCACTTGGACTATCACAGCACAGGGGCCAAGAACGAACTCTCCTGTTCCAGATGTACCAGTCCCTCAAACTGGGCTGAAGGGAAACTTCAGTGAGTTCTGTTTTTTGGAAGTGTTCAAGAAGCTTGCGGGGAGAACCTCAGTCTGTCATGTTTGCATACCTCAAAGGAATTGTATTGCAAGTATGTTTACATAGCAAAGCAACTGTCCCACCTAAAGAAAATTTAGCACACTTTCCAGATCGTTGTCATATATCTGATGTGTACGTTTTCCTGAAGGGGGGAGGAAGTTCTCTGGAGAACCTCAGAGGAGTTTCTCATCCCATTCTTTGGCCCTGTCCAGCCAGTATCATTAGTAAGTGGACTGAGCACACTGGGAAGCTGGGAATCATCCACTGAGCTTGCAGAAAGCTTGCCTGCACTCTGGAGTCTGCTGTGTTCCTGGCAGCTCTGCCCTCTCCTGTGGCACTACAAAATCCTGCTGTTGGTCCCAGGTTTGACCATGACTACTAGCTCCACAAGCAAACTGCATGCTTGAAGCACTTTAAAACACATTCATTTAGGGGGAGCACAGCCAGATGTGCTACTGTGTAATGGACAGCAGTGCTTAGCTTCAAGTTGTTAAACCATAGTCTGCTGTTTACTTCAAAAGACTTTAACCAGAGTGATTCTGTGTGTGAACAAGCACTTGGCAATTCCTGACCTGTGCTATTACTGCCACACTGTGAGCCGATCACTCCTCTGCTGGGAAAATCACCACTCTCATAGGAGAGACCTCGCAGGCAGCGACCTGGAAGCAGAATGTAACCCCTCTGCATGCTGAGATTTCCCAGTGTTAGTACTGATTTGTTTGCATTCAGGATATTGTTTTCTGGAGTTGGATCCTGGCATTTTCAGAACAAAAAACTGCAAGCACAGGAGTTTGTCCTTTCTCCTGCCCTGTTGTATGGATGAACAAAGTGGTCTGAGAAGTCGTAATCCAGGCTGCTAGCTTGGCATGTCACTGCAGACTCTTCACTGTTGGTTGTACAGAGGACCACCTCTATTGTCTGAAAGCTGCGTGTTCCCATTTCATTGCCGATCTCGTAAGTTCTCTTCAAGTTGTTGGCTGGTCAGATAAAGTGAGTCTGAGATGGGCTAGTTTATCTGACTGGTCCTTTTCAGTGATTTTGCAGACTCTGGACCTACTTCAGCAGGCATGAGTTACTTTCCTTCAGAATATTTATGTCTTGGCAGACCCACAGTTCATGTTCACTTGCATTAAACTAGTGCTTTTATTCAGGCTAGCCAAGTTTCTAACAGACTTCACTAAGCTCAATTTGTCTTCTTCCATTTTTTCAAAACTGAAATAATACCTCTCTACAGTCAGCAGAGCTGATGGCTCTGCAAGCAGAAAGACCTGCTGCTTTGGGTCAAATGGCATCTGGGAACCTTGATCTTCTATCTTTTAGGCAGGGACTAGAACATGGGATTGATTTCCTCTTGGAAACATTTTTGCTGTAGAGTAAGATCATGTGTGCAACAAGGGACAAGCAGTTTGGCCTAAGTGCAGCACAGCTCAGAGAGAATTCTCCTGCAATGCTGACTTTATTTTGTTGCAGCTGCTGTGGAAGCCTGTGTCTTACATGGGTTGAAGCGGAGGGCAGCTGGATTCCTGCGCAGTAACAAGATAGCAGCTCTGTTTATGAAGGTGGGCAAGAGCTTTCATCTGGCAGAGGAGCTTTGCAAGAAGGTGCAAGACCTGGAGCAGCTTATTGAGAATGCGTAAGGCACCAGCATTCCTTTTATCTCACAGACCACTTGCATTTTGGTGTGGGTATGGGTTGCAATGTTCAACTTGAGCCTCTACGGGAGGGATTGCTCTTTCAGTAGAACAGAGTCCTGTCTTGGGCTGTTGGTATCTTAAGTGAACTGGTTGCTTCTCTAGGAAGCCATGTAGCTATTTACTGTGCCCCTAGTCGCATACCTCAGGGACTACTAAGCATGCTTGTGTCTGAACTGTCACAGCTTATGGAGCAATACACTAAGTCACCTGGAACCAAATCCCATTTGCCTCAATGTGCAGGGCTTTAACCTGCAGTAATTCAGCTGCTGTTTGAAACTGACTCACTCGGCCTCGGAGTGAGTCCACCGGGGAAAGGGATGAAGCAACTACCTGCGGGCAGGAGTCTTTAAGCTGTCCTAAGATAAGCTGCTTTGCTTATGAATTTCTTTCTTCAGGCACCAGTGGAAAAAGTCTGTGGGTTTGAGAACTCTACTGAGGCAGAGACTTTTTCCAGTGCCTGTATTATTGAAAACAGATTTAGTGAAGTCCCTTTTCAAATGTAGATTTGGGTCTTCCGGAGCAGGGAACAGACTGGCTGAAGGGAGCATTCCCCAGAACCCTACTCCCACGTGGTTCCCTGGGCATGCCGCAGCCATCACACTCAGCACCATTGCAAGCCTGACCTTGTGCCCCACAAGGTGCAGTGAGTGTGCTGGTCCTGTGCTCCTGCAGTGCTCAGTGATGTGAGCCAGTGATGATGTTGTCTTCTGCCTTGTACCTCTAAAGACGAAATCAAGTCCAAGGCATCCCGGAGAATGTGCGCAAAGTGCCAAAGCTGCCCAACCTGTCTCCTCAAGCCATCAAGCACCTCTGGATCCGCACAGCCCTCTTTGAAAAGGTCTTGGATAAAATCGTGCATTACTTGGTTGAAAACAGCAGGTGAGTGCTGGCACAGGCCAACCCTTTGCCCCTCCCAACTTGCTACCAGCAGTCCCCCCAGAGTCTGCACCTTCCAGTGGTGTTGGAGGTATTACTGACTGAGCTGTAGCCAGGTGGGCCAGAGCGGTCCCTGAATTGGACAGCCCAGCTGTGTCGTGCTGTGCCCAGGACAGGGCCTCCAATTGATACCCTGCTGGTGGTACAGTGCTGCTGGGTACAGTGCACTCCCTAAAATAAAGACAGGCATCCTTGCTCTGCTGATGGCTGTGTTCAGCATTTGCATTGTCCTTGTCTTTCTCTAGCTTTTGAAGACTGCATGTCAAGGTGTCCTCTCCTGCGGAGGTTTCATCTCAGCCCTGAGAATGTTTTCTTAAGAGATGGTGATGCTTGCAATGTGCTGCAGGAGGTTTATATCCCCAGAATTTCACAGCTGGCAGGAGCAGCCTGTAATAGCCTTCTTGTCCCGTCACCAAGAAGGGATGCAGAAAAGGGCATTACTGTGGTTTCAAACCACTGTCTTTCCCTTTGCACTCCCAGGGGGCTGAAATGCTACAGCGTTCTGCTCTCTTTTATTTCTTCTAGTAAGTACTATGAGAAAGAAGCTCTCCTGATGGATCCTGTGGATGGGCCAATTCTTGCATCTTTATTGGGTAACACTTTCCTCTTACCCGACTTTCATAGCTGACTTTCCAGAAATATGTATCCCATTCTGTGATGCCAATACAATTGCTTTTTAGCTAGAACTCTAGAAAACTTAGTAGCACTGGACAGCTCCTGGAGCTGTAGAGTGTTTGTTAAAAAGAACAGCACACCCAGCTGCTGATCTAAGAGCTGAGGCTTTGGGAATACTGACAGACATAAACCAGTAATGAAGCCTGGACCTGGAGAGCAGTTAAGTGCTGTGATGCAGGGCTCTGCATGCATGTGGCTAGTCATGTAGTAGGTTGGTTGTCTGCTCACTACCAGAGTGGCTGAATTTCTCTGATTTCTTAGTTGCTGTTAAATAATGCAGCAATGTACAATGACCCTGGAGCTTGCTGCTTGCTGTACCACTGCTCCTGCTCTGAGATGCTGGGCTCTGTAGATCTTGGAGAAGAGTGCTGTACTGATGACTTCCTAATACTGACCTCATCTGCGATTTCCTCCCCATGCAGTGGGGCCATGTGCACTGGAGTACACCAAGATGAAGACAGCCGATCACTTCTGGACAGACCCTTCAGCTGATGAGCTTGTTCAGAGGCATCGCATCCACAGCTCACACTGTCGCCAGGATTCCCCAACTAAGCGCCCTGCACTCTGTGTGAGTGGAGACAGATGACTGGGATGGACAGCCTCCCGTAGTGCTCCTGGGGCAGACGGGCAGCACTCTCCAGGGTTTGAGGCTTCATCTGTTTGAAAAGAGCTGCTAAGCTCTCTGATGAGAAAAGGTAGAAATGTGCAGTTACTTGAAGTGTTCAAGCTGGAATCGCTGAAAGCATGGGCTGTGGAGAGTACAGGCTTGCTGGAGCAGTAGGGGCTCTGTATCCTGGAGTTTCTGCCCTTTGGAAAGAGCATATGTGAATTAAAAGTGAAGGTAGTTGAAGCTTACTCTATTTGTTGCAAACAAAGTGCAGTTCTGAAGCTTTTGTAAGTACAGACTTGAGTTTGGCTAGAGCCAAGAATCCTCTTAGAGAACATAAAGGAAGGGTTCTAATAATGAATTTCTTGAGTGTGTAAGTGGGGAAAGGAATAAGCTTTCAGGATAAGCTTTTCTAAAGCAGGAGAGGTGTGTGCTCAGCTCCTTCCTAGCTAATCTCTTCCAGATTCAGAAAAGACATTCGAGTGGCAGTATGGATGACCGACCATCACTATCTGCCAGGGACTATGTGGAGTCACTGCATCAGAACTCCCGAGCCACACTCCTCTATGGCAAAAACAACGTCCTGGTGCAGCCAGTAAGTACCTGATGGAGCATCTAGGCTTTAAATTCCTGCTCTGCTCTCCTCCACGTAATTCTGTCATGTGATATTCTTTGATGGAGATGGGGACAGGCTTGTTTCTAGTCTGGGAGGGCAGCAACTAAACTGTATTTATTGAGGTCCTGGCAATATGGATTTTCCTGGTGGAATGGAAGATCTCTGCTTCAGTCTGAATAAGGACAAACTCCCTTATCTTCTTACTGTAATCAAATAAATCAAAATTTCTTACATGGAACTGTTGATGGTTTGCCTTAGCTAGGCGGCTGCTCTCAGCCTCTTACCAAGCCAGTGAGGTGTCCTGCTAGCTTTGCCGGGAGATCTTGTGGAGTTGCTGTGGGTTTCTCACTATCAGTGAGTAGATGGGCTCAGGGCAGCTGGCAAGACCACATTACAGTCCAAGACTGTGCTGTAGGAAATGGGTCGGCCTAAGGCAGTGTGAGGTGCCTCACTGGTGCTGGGGCCTGCACGCTTCTGGCATCTTCCAGGCTGCTCTCACCAGCTCACTCTTTGCCTGCTTTACCTTTCTTTCTAAAGCGAGATGACATGGAAGCAATCCCAGGATATCTGTCCCTTCACCAGACTGCTGACATCATGGCACTGAAATGGACTCCCAATCAGCTGATGAATGGCTCTGTTGGGGATCTGGATTATGAGAAGAGGTGATTGGCTCTAAGTGTGTGTTGACGTGGGGCAGAGTGGGGAGCAAATGATCTTGGAGGTTCAGAGCTTGGATCTGGCATTTGCTGCCCTCAGTGAGGTTTTTCCATTGACTTCACAGAGTAGAACAATACTTCTGAAGTTTATAACAGAGGGTGGGAGAGGAAAGGAGACCTGTGGTGATGGGAGAGATGAGCTGTGGGAGCTGGTGTGAGAGGCTGTAGTAAAGCCCATCTCTGCTGAGAAGAGTTCAGCAAGGTGACTGGAGAGGGTGTTTATTCTGAAAGATGCAGTCAGTTGCTTTATTGCCCTTGGTCGTTTCTTGGGGAGAAAGCACACTCTACACACTACACTGCTTTCAGATTTGTACTTGTTGCTACTGGTTAATCTGGGGAACCGAAGAGCTTGTAAAGAGGTGAGGAGTATCTGCAGAGAGAGAGGAGATGTGAACAGTTCCCAAATAACTATACCTCAGTAACAGCGTGTGTGCTATTTCATACTGCTATTTATCAGTGTAGTCTGCAGCTGATCTTACATGGAGGTATTCAAAGTCCTCCTAGATTTAATGGAGTCCCTGTTTTATTTTTTTCCTCTAGTAGGGCTGAAGTCTACTTAAGAGAAGTTTGCTTGATAGTATGTATTGCATTGCCTCTCTGTCTGGGATTGCCATATGTGCTAGTGACATTTCTCTTGACAGCAGCAATTCTTTTAACAAGCTATTGAGTCATACCAGGCCCAAGTTTGCCTGAAATACAAAATAAAGAGCGAACAGAAAATCTCTTTCTCCTAGCAAATGCTCCAGGAAAGCTGGAGCATTTAGGACATAGCACGTTTCTTTGGCCTAGGACAAAAATCTTGTTTTCAAGTTGTTTATTCTCAATTGTAGTTTTTTGGTTTTGTTTTTCTGTGTTCCTTTCATCTTCTCTTTTACTCTTGGCTCCTGGGGGCCATTTCCTGATAACTGATACCCTCCCCCTAAATTGCTGTTTTCATCTCTGTACTACTTTTCTGAGTTCTTAGCTTGGGCATCAGCCTAAGCTCTAAAACTTCCCAGTGTCAAGATGTGATCAAAGAAGAGAGGAGCCAGATGACAAAGTAAGTACAAGTCTTTTAGGAGTGACTTTTACACACTCCTCCCCATCTTTAGCTCTCCCTTATGAGCTGTTTCATGATGCCTTTAATTTAAGCACTATTTTTATAAAGTGACAGATATTGATTCTCAGGATCTGGAAATGTGAGTTTTTTGCAATGAAATTGGATGTTATTAAATGCTGACACCTTCATAGAGCAGTCCTCTTACTAAGCTGTTCTTAGAAGTGAAACTCTGCAAGAAGCATATTTTCTCCTGGAGAAGCCTCCTTTCTCCAGCTTCCTCTTGATGTCTCTCTGTGGCCCTCTGCCCTGTGTGTTGACCAGCAACACTCCCAGCATATTCTAGATTTGCTCTAAGGGTGCCTGTGCTGGGGGAGCACAATTCTGAAGCAGAAGCAAATGCAGCCAGTTCTATTCTGAGCTTTGAAAAAACACAAATTGTTACGATTTATTCCCTCTCCCTTGGATAAAGGAGCTCATCAGAACAGCAGCCCAGGCTCAGACTGCACTATACGTTCTCCTGGGGCTCCAGAGCTGCTTATACCGCGTTCACAGGGGTTTTCTAGCACTACAGCAGGGCAGGAGTCATTTCAGGGTGCTTACAGCAGAGTGCTCAGCTCTTTAGGAGGCCAAGATGCGTGCCAGGATGCGTGATCACACTGTCTATGTTGGGAAATGTTGAGGCAGGTGGGACTAGACATGCTCTGATTGAGCTGTGGTAAAAAAGAGGCAGCGACTGTTTCTAGAGGGATGTTGTTACTGACTCAGGTTGGCCATGTGGCAGTCACTCTGCTGCCAGGGCCACATCCTTTCTCCGTCTCCCCAAGGCATTAGGATAGCTGGGGGCAGGATCTGGAGTGGATGTGAAGAGAAGCAGAGCTACTTGTATCCCTGAAGTTCGGGATTTTTTCTTCTTTCAGTGTGTACTGGGATTATGCCATGACTATTCGTCTAGAGGAAATTGTCTATTTGCACTGCCACCAGCAAGGTAAGGCCAGAGTGTGTGGGGCTGCTGGACTGGATGATGATGTGTGCTGCTTTTATCACCCTGATATTTGCATCACTGTATTTTTGGAGCGTGCTCCAGGGCAGACATCTGTAGTGCCAAGTCAACACTGCTATGCAACTCCTTCTAGGACAACCTTTAAACAAGCTCTTATCTGTGTTTCTTGACTGAAAAGGGCTTCCTGCAGAGAAATGCTCTGTGATTTTCAGAGATATGATCCCAGACTGGCCTTCTTCGGGGCCCCAGACATATTATTGACTCAGGGAGGATTCAAACAAGGAGGAAAATTATGATGTTTTGTGTACCAGAAAAACAATTGCCCTCTGCATTTCTGGCTGCTAAAGTGTCGCTCACTTGTGTGTGTATCTTCTCTCTGTTGTTGGTGTTGCTAATAGTAGACAGTGGTGGGACAGTCGTCTTGGTGAGCCAAGATGGGATTCAGAGGCCTCCACTGAGATTCCCCAAAGGGGGACACTTACTGCAGTTCTTGTCCTGCCTGGAAAATGGCCTCCTACCCCATGGGCAGCTGGATCCACCCCTCTGGTCGCAGCGGGGAAAGGTAGGCACCTGGGAACTGGACTTGTTCCTGAGAACGTAATGTTGTGGTTCTTGTTGATGTTTCCCTGTGGAGTGTCTCAGAGCAGATCTGTCGGGGAGGACCCTTTTCCTAGCATTATTGGCTGCTGTATTTTAAATGACAAACCCTCCAAAATAGGAAGAAAGGTGGACTTGAAATATGGCAGTCTGGTTTAGCTCATGCCCTTGAGGGGCTAAACACATGCTTCTGGGGTAATCACAAACTATCTGTAACACATGGCCCTTATAAGAAGAGCGTGGTCTCCACACCTGTAGGAAGGGAGGAGGTATGGGAGCGCTGTCTGCAAGGCATAGTAGATTTAGGTCCAATGGACCTTGTCATGCTCCATGGATTGTAGCAGCTGTGTGCATAACCAGGGTTATTTATTCTCAGCATAAGCAAAAGCTCGACCCAAAGACTTCTCTGGCTCAAGGAACATGCAGTCATCAGCCTAGGCTGACAGAGCACATGCTTTTGTCAGGCAGGAGTTTGGAGAATGGGATAGCGGCCACACTGCCCTGCAGGTAGGGCATGGGGCAGCTTTGTGAAGAGCAGATTTTATTCACCTAGGGGAAGGTGTTTCCCAAGCTGAGGAAGCGAAGTCCCCAGGGCTCCTCCGAGTCTGCGTCTGACAAAGAAGATGAGGAAGCCACAGATTATGTTTTCAGAATAATCTACCCAGGGACACAGTCCGAGTTTGGTAAGTGCGTTGGCAGTGAGCGTTTCGCGTGGGTTGTCAGTGGGTGTATAAAAAGCCCAGGACCCAGCATAGACAGACATATTGCAAACTGTACTTGGGAAGTGGTTCCAGAGAAGAGTTTTACTTGAAGCAGTGTTGCCTTTTATTAAAAATCATCTGTTTGTTTTACCTTTTGCTTGCTACTGAATCCTTTGTTTCTGCACCTGTAGAACAGGATATGAATGCCTGTATGGTTGGAAAAAAATAATTTTATACATAACTTCAGTAACAATGTTCACTTTGATCATGTTCTTGGGCATTCCTCTTCCTTCAAGGAAGCAGGTATCCATGAAAGGGATCAGTTTTCATCATTACAAGCCTCCAGGTCTGATTCTTCTCTTGCTATCACTAGGCGAACTTGGGAAGCACTCTACTAAATCCAGCTCTGTTCCTTCTGTTTTGCTCTTGCCGCACAAAGAGGTGGTAGCAGCACCCTTCTCTGTGTACTACCAAGCTTGACCCATGTATCTTCCCTCCCTAGCTCACAGGGTGAGGGAGATGATCCTGCCTGACTCACAGACCAGAAATCTCTCTTAATATCTAGTTCTGAATGATCTGAACAGTATGTTTGACTGTACATCCCTGTCTCCACTCTTGGGATATCAGGAACACTTTTACAATGGTTCCTCTTGAAACACTGTGGGTGCTTTTATAAGAGGAGAAACCCAAAGTGTAATAGAAACCTGCTGGAGTGCTTTTAAAAAGCTATGAAATTTGATCAAAAAACCATTCCTACACTTTTGAGGCTGGAAGGGGCCTCACATCTCCTCTGAGTCCTCCATAACATCAGTAAAAATTATTCTTATTTCTCTCTGCTGTTAGCTGAGTAACACAATTAAGTGAGTCAGATAACAATCTGACTGAGGCTAAAACAGCTGATAGAGATGGTCCTTTCTGTAACTTCCTTTTGATCTACTCCATAAAATTCCGTGCTGGAGGCCAAATTTTCTGTTAAATGAATTGTTTCAATCTCCTCAGCTGGCGTCACTGAGGTCTGTGTGGTTCCTGTGGATGTTCTCAGGAGGGGGTGGAACTGCATCAGTTCGTTGTTCTTTATGTATTATTTCTTTCTCCGTTCATTTGTGCCTTTATCCTGTCTCTTTGTCTTCTTTAGTTACCATTAATGGTAATTTTAATACATTCCCTACTTCTGTGATCTCTGTCACTGCTGAGATGGGGAAGATCGTGAGGGCTCCAGCTGCAAGCAAAATGGTGGTGATCCCCAAATGGTCTCTGAGTCTCCTCACTGCATCCCAAACTCCCCTTGCCACTTTGGGGACCATTCAGCATCAGTGTAATACAGCTGTCATTTGTGTTTGGTACAACTGCTCGCCTGTGCTGTCATTTGACAATTCCTGCAGCAAGATGTCTCTCCTGTCAACGCTGACCAAAACAGGCCTATCAGCATCTGCTGAGGGAGAGGGAAGAGGCTTTAGTAAGAATATACCAATCTTTTTCTTGCCAGTATCAGCACTTATTCAATATCACAAGCAGGGAGAGCTGGTGAGCCTCGCAGGGAGTAAGCCTTCTCCCAGATGGAAGCTTGAATTTCTGCCACGATTTGATTTACAGTGAGGAACAAATAGGATTATTCTTTCCTAATCTTTGTCTGCATCCCACAGTTCACCTTCATCATTACACCCCTGTACTAGGGAGGCCCAGACTAAAGGGCTGTTGCAGGTCGAAATAGCAAGCAAGCTGTTCAGGGGTGAGGGTAGGGTGATTCAGTGTCCCAGGGCTGGCTCCTCACCTTGCACTATCTCTGCACATGGCAGACAGTGTTTGCAGGGTCTTGCATTTAAAAAGTAAAATCTGAGCCCTTTGCAATAGAGCCTGTGAGTTTAAGCAGGGATTTAGCAAATGACAGCATAAAGAACTGCTTGCTCTTGCTGTCCCTCTCAACTGCTCTTTATTTATTTTTTTTCCCCCTCCCATCTTGTGATTTGAATGCCCGTCTCTTTCCCTAAGGCTCATATGGGATCCTGATGTTTGAAAGATGGGACCTTTTTTCTTCCAGTGATCCATTATTCCTGGGACAAAGTTTCATCAGGTTATTGCCTCTCTCTGTGATGGAGCCTGTTGCAGCCCCTTGTCTCATCTCTCTTTGGGCTGGGTGTTCATTTTCTGCCTGGGTTGGCACTCAGTGGTTCAGGATGAGCTTGCTGAAGGCACTGGACTTAATTAGCAGATGGTGCTCTCTTGCTCTCTCTTGTCAATGTTCTCTCCTTCCCTTCCCTCCTGAGTTCATCAGTGCTGCTGCTCTGATCACCTGGCATGGGTCTTTCCTGGTTATTGGAGTCTCTTGGGAAGAGTACGGGATGCTAATCAAAAAATCTTTCTGTTGGCCTCCTATGGCCCACCTGACTCCAGGGGCAGTGCCAAGACAGTAGGTGATGCTCCTCTCTTTCTGCCCTCTTGCAGTCCCGCAGGACCTGATGGACACACAGGGTAGTGGCCTGCCTCCCATGTGGCAACCTAGCACTCGCAAGTCCTCCTGTTCCTCCTGCTCTCAGAGTGGCTCTTCTGATGGTGGGCCATCCAATGGCTGCAGCCACGAAAGGTATCTCTAATGCTGCACTGATAAATGAAGATAAAATAGAGCAAGGATTACAACTGAAAGCCCAGCTGAGTTTGAAGGGCTGAACTAGTGCAGTTATGGTTCAAGTTGTCTCCAGCCTTGCACTCAGCTCAATTGTCTAGGGACCATTTGCAGTTGTACTGGCCACGGGCAGCTTGTGGGATGTATCCAGGGTGAAGTGAGGATTGTCTCCTGGTCTGGAATGTCCTGGCTGATTCCAGGCTGAGCAAAGGTACAGGGCAGGTGATGCTTTGGCCTCTGCCCAGCTCCTTGGTGGGACTCCGTACAGTGGGTTGGCCTGCTCCTTTGCCTTTTCAGGTGTCTGTGAACAAGTCAGATCAGAGCAGAGGCTGAGAGCATGTGTGGGAGCATTTGCTCTCCTCATATCTCATATATTTTTTTATTGGCAGAGCCCCACTGAAGCTCCTATGTGACAATATGAAGTACCAGATCCTCTCCCGAGCTTTCTATGGATGTGAGTACTTGTCTTCCCCATGATGTCTTTGAGATGTGTGATGGGGCAGGGGTAAGGTCCTGGGCTCAGGACTAGGAGCAGTGCTAAGGCAGCAGGATAGTGGCCAAGGGCACTGGGTCAGTCTGTTGTATGAAGGGCCACACCTAGACATGTTGAGGAAGCAGACATTCAGACTGATCCTCAGACTTCAGTCTGGTGAGCAGTGATTTTGGTGGTATAAGACAACATAGTACTGGCTTGCCCCAATAGACTCCCTGCTCTGCTGATTAAGCTGGATGTGGCTTCAGAGGCTGTCCTTTGGGGACTAGATTCACCAGAGCTCTTTCCTGCACTTCATCTTGTATTTCCTGTGTGCTCTAAGTGAATATTTGTTTCTGCTTGCCACAGGGCTGGCCTACTGCAGACACCTGTCCACAGTGCGAACTCACCTGTCTGCATTGGTTAACCACAACATTGTGTCTCCTGATGTGCCCTGCAACGCTAGCTCTGGACTGACTGTGGACATATGGCAGAGATACCTGCAGGACAGCACGGTAGGGTTGGCACTCTCAGGACATGCCAGTTCCGGTGGGTGTGGGGAGTCCAGGACAGTGCTTGTGGCATAGTGAAGTAAAGTGAATTATTCAAGATCTTCCCCAAAGAAGAGAAGTCGTACAACCTGCCCCTAGGCTGCACAGAGCTCCAGGCTCCTAATCCGAGACACGCAGGAGCTGGGGAATGAAGGCTGCTGTCTCTTTCCAGCACTCTCTATTTTGGCCTGGTTTGCAGCAGTGTCCTTGGTGCTGCCCTGAGTACTGTTCTTTGGTCACTTGAGCAGGATAGCGCAAGAGCTGTGCCCAGTGCTGCAGCCCTGACATGCTGCTGGAGCACAGAGGCACAGCACTGACTTCGGATAACTTTGGTGAGCCCCTTTCCATCTGCAGTGAGCCAGTATTTCTCAAAACATCTACCTGTGAGGCCTCTGGCCTGTACTTAGGCCTAAGCAGAGACCTGGGAGAGCATCTGTAGCTCTGTATAAATGGGCAGTGAATCTGTGGGTGGTCAGTGTCTCAGCAGTACTCTGGGTGCTGAATGGTATTATGGCTGAGCTGGGGTTGTCCTTGTGTCTGCCAGCTGAGGGGCACCAAGTCCTGGCTGTGTCTGTGCGGTGATGCAGAGTTCTTCCTGCAGAGTTACGAGGACCGAGAGCTGCTGCGGCTGATCTACTATGGTGGGATCCAGCATGAGATCAGGAAGGCTGTCTGGCCTTTCCTTTTGGGCCACTATCAGTTTGGGATGACAGAGGCGGAAAGGAAAGAGGTCTGTATGGGTGTGCAGTGCGCTCAGCAACCTGGTGCGCTGCGTTTGTGTGCCCTGAATGTTTCCTAGCTCTAAACATCCGTATACCATAGTCTATACTGTGAACCCACAGGCCATTGTATTCCCATTGTAGTGGGGGAAAGATCCAGATTGCCGTGAGCTGATAGGGCCAGGCTTGAAGTTTCTCTGTGCAGCTGCCAGTTGCTCAGCTTCAGAGTGCCCTCTTCCCATCTGTAACTCCTTCAGGCAGGGAGGAGGTGAATGATCATTTTTCCAACCTAATTTTTGTAAGGCTTCCTGGGTCAGGCTCTCTGGCAGAGAGCAAGTCAGAACAGATGATTTTATGCCCCATTTAGCCGAAGTTAATGCAAGCATATACTTAACACATCTCTGCAGGGTTGTTTTGGGGGCTGAAGAAGTGCTAGTTTCTGGGCTATTTCAGGGGCAACTGCTCAGAGGCCTGCTGTCTCCAAATGCTGCAGGCTGATGACCAGATCCGCACCTGCTACGAGCATACCATGGCAGAGTGGCTGGGCTGCGAGGCCATCGTCCGGCAGAGGGAGAAGGAGTCACATGCAGCAGCTCTGGCCAAGTGCTCTTCTGGGGCAAGTCTAGATTCCCACATTCAGAGGATGATGCACAGAGATTCGACTATAAGCAACGAGGTAAGGAACAGGGAAGTAGGAGACTTGGGAAGGGCCGCTGCCACCCAGACACCGTTTCAGCCTGTGCTGCGAGGAGGGGTTGGAGACAAAGTTCTTCAGCCTTGCTCATCTTCCTTCTCTGATCTCTGCCTGTGTCTGGGCCCTAGATCTCGTTGCTCACTGTAATCCATTCAAGTTAAGATAGGAGCTTTCTCATCAGTTTTCTTTTGTCTGCACTTCTGGAGAGTTTAGAAGCTGGAGTGGGCACCTGCTGCAGTATTACCCCAGTTTCTACACTGCATTGTACTGCACTGACTGAGAGGTTTTGTTTGTGGCTTGAGTGGTGTATTAGACATCTAGTGAGTTAATTTTGCTTTGCCTTTGGCAGCACAGTAGCATTTGGCAGCTCTGCAGCCAAGAACCATGACCCAAGACGGGGTCTGTGGGTGGGAGGAGGAGGGCGGCTCTAGGGCTGACTGTGAAGGAAGATGTGAGGTTTGAGGCAGGCCTGTGTATGTCTTGTTGGCATGCGACAAACCTGGGACAGACTCGAACCCCCAACACTTGGCTTCATGGGATTGTGTTGTGGCGGTGTAGTGAGGAGACAGATGCACAGTCCAGAACAAAGCAAATGTAGGGAAAGATGCTTTCCTAAAGGGAAAGACACTGCTGGGAACAGAGTTGAGTGATTGTTTCCGTGTGGATTTTCTTGGAGAGGAATGATTGGGCAGGGCCTGGTGGGTGCAGCACTCTGAGCCTGCCCCATGGAGGCTTCATCTGGCTTTCTCTTGGAGGTGATGTGCGTACTTTTGGAAAGAGATGACGTTAGCTCCAGCCGTGTGGGCTACATGCGTATATATAGAGAGTGAGAAATGCAGGGAAGGCAAACCAGACCCGGGACCTGTTTGCAAGAGCTGAGATGACACATCTGTCACAGGCCACAAACAGAAGTGGGCTGTTCAGTCAGCATTGCTATAGCTCTGTGAATTATTCTCATCTCTGCAGTGTTTCCTCTGTCTTTGTTGTTGTTGTTGTTGTTGTATCTTCTGCTCTGTTCCAGGGACTTGAATGGACGGGGAGCTGACAGAGTTAATACATGCAAAGTTTCACCCTTTTCCCGTTTTAAAACTTGAAATTTCCTGTTATAAAATGCTCCCATGGAAATGTAGGAAAATTATCGCCCTTCCTCTCTCCATCAGAGCCCTTCCCAGCAAATACCCACAATATTAGGGTGGGGACAACTCCTGCTGCTGTTCCGAAAGTGTTGTTTTTTCTTAAAACTTCTATTGTTTCTGTGAGACAAAATTGCAGTGCTCCATATATCTGGATTTGCATGCTGTATGAGGAGCTGCAGGCTACTGCGTGGCAATATGCCCTGTATAGGGGTGGCTTGGATAAAGGGAGGACTCGCTCCTAAAGGAAGGCTCATTGCTCGGAGGGAATCTGCAAGACAAAGCACTCAACTGGTTGTTACAAAACCCAGTGCTTTCTTCATGCTTTAGCTGGAAGCCATAAAATGATGCCATTGACTTTTAGACAGACTCTGGATTGAGAGTGGCTTGAAACATCAATATTTGTCTTTTAATAATAGGAAAGAGCATTAGTATGCTTAGAGGGATTGTTTTACAGCCTGTGACTTCATCGTTTATGTAAACTAAGTTCATGTGAGTCGCATTGCTGCCAAATTAGGACAGAGATTAGTAGAAACTTGCACTCCAGGGAGACGGCTTGACCTCTCTGAAGGCCAGAAGAAAGCAGTTCATTTCAGATCCAAACCTAGTGTTTGAACAACTGAATTGGCCTGGGACTTTATCATTTTCTCCAGCAGTAAATGTCAGTTGCTGTCTGAGGCAGGGTACTGGGCTGTGTGACAAATCTACACATCAGAGTTCATGTGAAGTGAATATGTTCTGCGGATCAAATCTGAGAATTTATTGGATGCATTTTCCATTCATTCTTTACATTCAAATGTGCCCACTTCTGTTAGTGTGGCTTCAGCGTCTCTGCGATTCCAGCACAGGGATGCTCTGCTTTTTGCCTTTTCACTGGCCTTTTCACTCTCTCTTACAGTCTTCTCAAAGCTGCAGCTCTGGCCGACAGAATCACGCCCGGCTGCAGAGCGACTCCAGCTCCAGCACACAGGTAAAAGGCAATGCTTTGTAACTTCTTGCCCAGTCAGACGCTGGCCACTCAACAGCATAAGGCTCCCTCCTGCTTGGGTTGATCTCTAGTCTATAACCATAGTGATTTCTGGCAAACCTAAGCCATATTTTGAGGAGCTCAATGACTTACAGACCTGCCTCTGGAGCCACTGAAGTCAGAACTGTGTGCTGCTTGGTTGTGTTTAATATTCTCCAACCTGTTCTGCACGTGCTCAGTGAAAGACCTACTCCCATGTGGTCCTTGGCTGCTCCATGTATTAGCAACCATATGTTTAATCAATGTATTTAAATGACGTTCTGCCCACTACATTATGCTGAGTAAAGCATAGATTTTCTTGGAGCAGGAAGTGTGGTTTGTGGAAATGACCAAATGACCTGTTGCAAATCAAAATGTGTGTGTGTGTGTGTGTGTGTTGGGGGGGGGGATTAAGGCTGAGGACTTCTTCAGAATTAGCCCTTCACTGTGTCCAGAAACTCCTCTGAGAGTGTGGTTAAAGTGGGACTAGGTGTTCAGGTTGAAGCTGACTTCCACTGCAGTGAAGATGTGGAGCCACAGCTAGGCACAGCACTAGTAAGTTAAAATGTCTTTGAATCCTCTGAGCTTCTTTCTACTGGTTGCATGTATGAGACCTGTACAAACCATGACTGTCAGAGGGCCTGGCCCAGCCCAGGGCTGCCAGCTGCAGGGAGCGATCCCTGGACTCGCATGTAAACATGTTTGGTGTGTACTGCACTGTTGCTCAAGCATCAACATGCCCAACACTGTTCCTGTGGGACTTGTGGGTTGCTGGGTGCTAGTCAGCATCCTATTTTGGGGCTGGAGTGCTAACTAGAAACAAGAGCAACTTGCTGCTTGCTTGACTGTCAATATATTTGGGGGAGGGGGAGGGCAGGGGAATGCCTTCCTACATACAGTCCTTCAGAGCAGAGCTTACTGCCGGCTGCCTTTGGGAGCACGGGCATTATGTCTCCAGGAACTGCTGCGCTGAGTGCAGAGGGCTTGCCTGCTCTCATGGGGCTCTCTGCTTATGCTGTGCAGGTGTTTGAATCAGTTGATGAAGTGGAACAGACTGAAGCAGATGCTCAAGTGGAAGATGGCAAACAAAGCAAGATCCCCAATGGGACAGTTCCCAATGGCATGTATTCCCCTGACTCTGGCCATCCCTCTTCCCAGAACTTCTCCATCACATCAGGATTCTCGGAACGCAGCTTCAGCAATGAAGACAGCGCCCTGGAAACCAACAAATCCTCAGCCAGTTCCCAGGGGAAGGCCAGCGGGTCTGATGTGCCAGCCCCACAGAACTCAGACAGCGCTCTGCAGGAGGACAAGCTGCAGGGCCAAGACAGCCTAGAAGGTGAATTTCCCACCAGCGGAGGCGTGGACTTTGTTCGAATAGGCGAGAGCTCAGTGGGAGTACTGCAGGATCGTAATGCTGTGGCCCTAACTGTGGTAGAGAGCTGGACAGACAGTGAAGCTGAAAAGCAAAGCTTGGTGGAGAGTGAAGATAACCTGTCTGAGGAGCCAGAGATGGAGAGTTTGTATCCACAGCTGGATTCACTGGCTGTAGCCAATATGGCTAACAGCGAAGTGTCTCCTGTCTCCTCAACGGGTGTTACCTACTCTGTAAGTATTTGCCTGTAATGTTCACTGACTAGGTTTCTTTGCAGGTCTCTCACTGTTCATCTGCCTTTGCCCTATGTTAGTCTTGCAGTGTGTGCACGGTGGCTCCCCACTTTCCACCCATGCTCTGCCCTGTTGCATCTTTGCCAATTCCACATTCCTATTGTTTTTTATTTGAGAATAAATCAACTTTGCTCTTGTTTTGGGCAGCCAGAGCTGTTGGACATGTACACTGTGAACCTGCACCGCATTGAGAAGGATGTGCAGCGCTGCGACCGTAACTACTGGTACTTCACCCCTGCCAACCTGGAGAAACTCCGCAACATCATGTGCAGGTGGGAACTGCAAGGGGCCAGGGTGAGGATTGCGCAGTCTGTCTGGGAACAGGCTCCTGACAGTGGTTGTTGGTTGAATTCCCAGAATTCACCTCTTAATTTCCCCCACAATTTTAATTTTCCACACAATCCTAATGTACCTTTCGCTCAATTTAAGACTGGAGCCTGAGACTCCTTGCTTTAGTTACTGAGTTTTGCCTACTTTACTCCTTCCCCAACACCCCTTCTTCATCACTAGAGCTGGTGGTCACATAGTGTTCCAGGGGCCTCAGAGTTGCTAGGTTGAGGAGTCCCTCAGTTCTGCCTTGTGGTAGGAACTGCTTACCCTGTGGCTGTGCCGCGTATTTGAGTGGTTGGGCCAAAGCCGAGGGCTCCGTGTCTCTTGCTGGCGAGCTCCCTGGGGCTGCCTATGCATGCTGCCTCGCGGTGTTAACATCGCAGCCCAACTGCGTTTTGGAATATGCCTGGAAAATATGTTGTAATGAGGACTGGCCTGTAGAGCTCTAGTGCTAATGGGAAAATATCTGAAACAGCTGTGTGTTTAGTGCCTGAAAAAGAATCTAGGAGACGGGAATACCTGGGTAGGTTTATAATTCTTTTTTGATTAGTTCCTCTGACTCAGCGGTTTCTGTGTGACATTTACAGACCCAGCCATCTCCAGCTCAGCCACTGTAGCTGCTTCAGAGGCAGGGAAAGCTAAAACTTGATTACTCATCTTGCAAATATGAGGAGAAACAGCTTTTTTTATTAGAGCTGTCACTTTATCTGACAGCCAGAGTTGGAGATCTCTTCTGAGATGAGACCTACAGTACCGCAGATCTTGGAAGATTAGTGGGCAGGATAGAAAAGGTTGTTCGTTGTGCCAGCAGTGGATCTGAGTCCTTTCTGAAGGCATTTTGACTTGCTACCAAATATGGGAAGATATCTCTGCAGGGCTGATTGCTCTCTAGGACACTGAGTCCAGAAGAGCAAAAGCAGGCAATACTGTTCAGAGACAGGTTTCTGCTGGCCAAGAGGATGAATCAAGGGGGAAGGATGAGGATGAGAGCTGAATTAACAAACTCCATCAGTGTCTGTCCTTTGACAAAGCACCTCATCATGCTGTGCTTTCTGATTTTTTTTTCCTGCACTGATTTCACTTTTTCCTGAAATGGCCATTGCATGGCATTGATTTAGGGCTGTGCCATGCATGGCTTACATGAAAGTCATCAAAAGAAATTAATAGTTTACAGACTGGCTCTATAGTCACAGAGCATAGGTACAACAGAGTAAAGAAGTCTGACTTGCTCTGCCTGCTGTCGTGCACTGATGGCAGCATGTGCACAGTATCAGCATATGAGGAGTGAAGACGGGATGTGTGCAAGCAGGTGACAAAGGCTGGGGCACCTGTGCATGGGCAGGCTGGCTGAGCTCACGTATGTGGCTTAGCTCTGCTGCACGGGAAGGGTTCATGGGCCGCCTTTCCTGCTCTCTCACACAGCTACATCTGGCAGCACATTGAGATCGGCTATGTGCAGGGGATGTGTGACCTGCTAGCCCCTCTCCTGGTCATCCTGGATGACGGTGAGTGGGTGGCTGTGCTCAGTTTTCCTGGTACCTTGGTGGGACTGTGTGGGGAGGATTTGCTGGGTCAGCTCATCTTTGCAGCAGGAGGTTCCTATGGTCAGAGGTGTGAAGCAGCTAATGGCAGGATCCTATTTGTCCTTTTGGCTGTCTGACTTCCAGTAGCCCAAACTGGGGGCAGTATGTGTTCTGTACTCTGCCATGGTGGGACTATGAGACACCTTTCAGTGTGTGACCTGTGGGCTGTGTCTCCAAGGCCAGTCTCTGCTGTGCAGACAGTGGAGGCACTTTCCTGTGTGTGTGCGAAACGTGGAGGGATATTTCTTTTGCTCCTGGATGACTGGATATAGTGATGCATGAGTATTAGGTACAGCAATGTCTGTCCAGCAGAGCAGTGATTCTCTTGTTCCCTGTGCAGAGGCTCTGGCTTTCAGCTGTTTCACTGAGCTTATGAAGAGGATGAATCAGAATTTCCCCCATGGGGGAGCCATGGACACCCACTTTGCTAACATGAGATCTCTGATCCAGGTAGGTAGGTCTTGATGCAGGGACAGCAGCCTCTCAGACCAGCGAGAGAAAGCTGTTCTTGGGCAGAGGAGCCTCAGTGGGAGGTGCTGAGGGGAATTTTCTGTGGTGGGAAGCAGGAGGAGAGCAGGGAGGTTGTAAAGACAGCCTGGGGTCTGTGTGGCAGGGTTGCAAAGGAGGAAGAAGTTGAGTGAAAGATAGTGTGCATGGAAGGAGAGTAGCGGGAAGGAAGTAGAGGAATAGCTGGTGGCTCTGATGTGCACTGATGATTTTCCTTTGCTTTTCTTGGCAGATTCTAGACTCTGAGCTATTTGAGCTGATGCATCAGAATGGTGATTACACTCACTTCTACTTCTGCTACCGATGGTTTCTCCTGGACTTCAAGAGAGGTGTGTTTAGGGAGGGAGACAGCTGAAACCAGCAAATGGGAAGGGAAGGCTAGGTTTGCTGTTCTTCGGCCTTTCTAATCATATTTTGACTCTGCAATATCAGTTGTTTGGACTTAATTTTTTGCTGTGTGTTTCTGTTTTTCTTTCTCTGGTATATTAGTGGCTGATTTTTCTGTCTAGATAGAGTCCATTTCCCCAGAGCTGGTGCTGAACCTCCACCGGGTTTGTGTCCTGAAGTCTGTGACCTGCTGCAGGCCAGAATGTTTGTCTCTATAGATGATTTATTCCTTCCAATTAGAACTGACTCTTGTGGGAAGAAACTGCCTAGCTTGTCTTCCCAGTGTTGCTGTGAACTCTGTGAATTGGGGTGATTGCAAGCCATTGCCTGGTTTAGTAACTGCTAGGCTTTTTCCTTTGTTCACAGAACTGGTGTATGATGATGTATTTGCTGTCTGGGAGACCATCTGGGCAGCTGCACACATTTCCTCTGCACACTATGTGCTCTTCATAGCCCTGGCTTTGGTGGAAATGTACCGGGACATCATCTTGGAGAACAATATGGATTTTACAGACATCATCAAGTTTTTCAATGGTACAGCATGTGTTCTGTTGGGCTGCTCCTCATATGTAACTTGCAAATGTCTGTGATGAGGTTACATGTCTGACTGCTGATAAATGTTTAAAATTTTCAGAGCAGAATATGATTGTGAGACACTGATACTTGGAACATCATGCTAAAGGATAAGGCTCTGAGGGGGTTATATGGTGCTTGGGGAAAACCAGCCTGCTATCCTTGGCAACAGCTATTTTACATTGCTTAAACACCTACTGTGCTTAACATGAGTTGTGAGTGCAGGTTACGATTCCTTCTGGCAGTAATCCAGAGAGGAGTTGATTAATGATGGCCCTTCTGAGTCAGATGTCTCTACAGGAGACTGTGCCTGGGGACTCGGACACAAATTGGCAGCTTCAGCTGCTCTCTGAAACTCGTCTGTGACGCAGTCAGCTGCGAGGCTCGGCGGGACTCCTCTGGAGAGGCTGGGCTGCTCTGAGTCGAGGCTCTTCATGGGTTCCTTCTGTCTGTATTCCAGAAATGGCTGAGCGGCACAACACCAAGCAGATCCTGAAGCTGGCTCGTGACCTTGTGTATAAAGTGCAGACTCTGATTGAGAACAAATGAAGGACCTGGGGAAGATGAGGCATCCAGAAGAGCCGGGACTCCCCTCCGACACTTCCTCCCCTCTCCTTTTTCTTGAAGTGCCACACCTGTGGAAATAAGGTAGCTGGACACATACTGCTCTCTAAAGTGGAAGTACCCTTAGTTCTCAAAATGCTGTGTTCAGTGTTAGATCAGGGGGCCCCGGCTCCGTTCTTCTCAGCATTCTTCAGTGACTTAACCAAAGATCTGTACAATTGCATTTTAATGTTAAAGACTTGCTTTGGAAGCAGAACCCAGGCAGTCACTTCCTTGCCTTGCTGCAATAGAAGTGCAGCCCGTGTGGTTACCACTACAACTGCAAAAGCAGTTGCCAGCATCCCAGGTCAGAGCTTGGGGTCTGGGAGAGCAGTACTGCCAGCCCTCCTTGGGGCTGACTTAGGCTCAACAGCCTTTGTTGCAAGGAAATAAAGCTGCTTCCTTTAACAGCAGTTGCTCTGTGGCACAGGGAACCCAGCCAGCCGTGCAAGCCCAGGCAAGACAGGGATGCTCTCAGTACTCTTTTTTCCTGCTAGCGTTACGAGGTTCTACCAGTAACAGAGATGGATTTGGATTTTGATCACAGAAGTTCTTCTTTTTTGATCTCTCCTTGGTGCATAGCATCCCCTTTAAATTTTTTTAGGGGGTCTGTTCTCCCCCTGTTATTTTTTTTTTTTTTTTTTTTTTTTTTTTACATTTTTTGTTACTATAGTATTTGAGCACACAGCGTTTCAGCTCTGGATGGATTTTCAGAAGAGCTCTGAATTCAGCATTGAATTTCTCCTTCAAAATTCAGCCTTTGTAATGGGCTCTGAGCACTAGAAAATCTGGTCCTAACCTCTTCTGGGAACTCTAGATTTGAGGTTTTCATACCTGCCTTACTCTAGCTGCTTACATTAGGAGTCTGGTCTCCCTTGTGTTCCTGCAGCATGGTGGGGGAGAGCTCCTTGGAAGGCAAGTCAAAGCTCCCAGCTTCGGTGGCTGTTCTGATCTTCCTTCTGAAGGTGGCTGTCTCTTCCTCCGTTAATTACAATGACCAGCTGCCTGAAGCCAGACAGTGCAAACAATTCCCTTAGTGCCTGCAGGTTTTGTGTGTGCTTATAGGGCTGGCTGCAAAGCCTTTGACATCCACTGGAAGTCTCCAGTCAAGTCTTTGTGGGCTGCTTTCATGTTATGCCTGTGAGGAAGAAAATAGGCTAAGGTCCCTGAGTGGTCTTTGCTTTTGGAAGATGCATGGCAGTGGCTCTGCAGCGCTGCAGCCCCTGGAGCACGCTGCATGAAGTGCCTCTTCAGCACTAGCAGGGTGAGGGCTGAGTTTTGTGTCATGCTGAGGCTGGGGTATGGAGGGTTTGGATTCATTTTTCAACTCAGGTAAAAACAATAAAGGAAAAGGAGAGATGTGGGTTGTTGGTAGGTCCAGATCAACCAGGGAAGGCTTTCTCATGGCTACAGAAGACTGCCATGATCTTGTGCTTCTAGCAGCAGGGAAGATGCTTTGTTGTAGCTCTCTATAAGGATACTTTCTCTCAAATTTTGCTGCAAAAATCTATGTTCTCCCACCTTGAAGTGTGATGTGTGTGCTCCCCTCTTTCCCTCTGCAAGGTAAAGCCCCACATTTCTCTTGCTGATGGAGTGCTGCTCATCAGAAGGGAAAAGGGGCCATTTCCTTCTTCCGTGGAACATCAGTCTGTGCTGACTCTATTTAGCTGTGGCATGTGTCAGATGTTGCTTGTGGAAAAAAAAAAAGAAAAGAAAAGAAACAAAGCTACAGAGGAGAAAACTGCTGCTTCGGAGAAGTCCTGTCGAGTATGGTAAAGCAGTCTGCAGTGTCTGAGCAGATCAGTCTTTCTGTGGTACTTCATAAGGGAGGGTTATGGCTACAAAAACAGGGAAGGGTGATGCATACTGAACCGTGTGGGTGAGAGGACTGCAGCAGGGAGTGAGGGTAGTGGGCAGGCATTTATTTCTCATATTCCTCATGAGTGAAGATGTACCAACAATGCAGGAAATTCTTGGAGGCAATTTTATGCATTAAATCTCCAAAAAGTGCTTGATCTGCAAGGTGTATGGGGAACAAAGGCATTTGAGCTTCAAATCTGCAAGTTCACATGTGAATTTTTCGTCTTTCCACAAAGCAGAGTGAAGCTCGTGCCCTCCCAACCAGACTGTTCCTGTTCAGAGACCTCTGCAGCTCTCTAGATCTTAGGACAGGTAACAATTTGACTGCATAACCTTTTCCAAAAGGGAAGGGAAGGAACTCTGTCCTCCCTGTCTGAGGGACAACAACCAATATGTTGGCTTAAATACAGGCTTATCAAGCAACATCTCTGACGCTATATCTTTCAAACTTCAGTTTTTCTTCTCTTGGTTTTTAAACAAAAACAGCCAAGAAATTCTGCACAATATTTGCTGTCTGTATTATCTGAGAGTGTCTTTGGGCCGCTCAATAGCAGTGTTTTTTGAATAACTTCTGGGGGAAAAAGTATTTATTTATTGATTGTACATTACTGTGTGTCCTTGTATACTGAATTACGTGAGTGCGCATTGTTGTGCAAATGGAGTTATATCTTTTCAGTGTTGCAAACATATCTTGCAAATGTTTACCAAAAATTGTGTCTATATTAAAAAAAACAATATATATATATATATATATATATATATATATATATATATATATTCACAGTATAGAGAGAGAATATATGAACTAAGTGGGTTATTTTTTGAGGGGGATGGGGGGGAAAGAAATTCTTTTACTTCAAAGAACCGTGTGGTTTCTGTAGCACCTACTCAATGATGTGCCAGTCTGTCACTGTCCTTGTCCTGTGATAATTGTTCTTTTATGGCAACAGGAAGCTCAGAGCAGAAGAACCGTGGTGACTTCAGCTTGGATTTAGTTCAGATTTTAAAACTGTGGAAAAGAAGCACAACCTTGATGTTCAGCCACAGTGCTGAGTAAAATCCACATGGGCAGGCTGCTGCTCGAGCTGCGCAGGGTTTTGTTCATGCCCTGGGGTCAGCTTGGGTAGGAGCAGTTGCAGAGTTGAGGCCTGATGTGAGTCGCAAAGAAGTTGGATAGTCCGAAGAATGTAGTGTGTCAGGCTGCATTTAAATTGGGACTGGTGTGATTCAGACTGAAGCTGATCATACTGTTTTGTTAGGGGGAGAGTACTGAATTACCTGTACAGAATGGTTTTGGAGATGATCTGCCTCTAAACTAGTGTCAACGCAGAATTGCTGTGCCGAAGTCAGTGTACCCCTTGCCGTGCTCTAATGTCTTTCTCACGAAAGTCGTTGAAAACGTTCTACTCCTAAATGTTCCAGGAGATCTAGAGTCTCTGACCTCCAGGGAAATTAGAAATAGGTCATATTGATAGTCCCTGTGTTCTCCTCCTCCATAGCTTCTGTCCACGTGTGGTCCCATCTCAGTTGCGAATATCTTAACCTAAGTAATAGTTTCAGTGACCTGTGTCAGTAGCAGCTGTGCACTTTGGTGACTCCTCTGGGAAAGCAGTTGTCTATCTGGTAGGTAAATGTACTCGTGTAGACCCATGGAGCAAGTGTGCCCCAAGAGTCGGGGACTCAAGATCTATTTGAAAGTCACCAAAATTTAAGAAACAGTTCTTGCTGTCTCACTGTTTATAGGCCTTCTCCTGCCTCAGCCTCTTCTGGCCTGACTCTGTACCTCTGGTAGGTTGCCCTGAGATGAAAGCATCGCTGAAACCAAGTGTTCTTGGTTTCAGGCAGAATGAATCTCTTGTGGACCTGCAAGACTGCATAGATCTCCCATCCTCGGCTGCAGCCAGAGGATTGCCTGTTTACCACGCAGGGAGCTGGAGAAGGCCCTTCACAGGGGAATGCTTGCCCATATACAGTAATCTCCTCTAGCTTGTTGGGCAAGAGGAATATTTTTTCCTAGCAGTTGCACGCAGCTGAAATTCACCCTGCGCAATGTCAGTACAAGTCTGGTGGCTATCTTTAGCCTGCCTGTGTTAGCTGTGAGAGCCCAGGGACTGCAGCTTGCAGTGCCTTCTCCCTCGAGACTGCTGCCTCCTTCCCGTCTGATGGAGGCAGCTTTGGACCCCACTGCACCCAGACCCGAGCTCCTCTCTGGTTCACTCCGGACTTCAACTGAGCTGAAGGGCTGACTCCATGGGCTACTCTGTTCAATTTACATTGGCTTCTGCTCTGAGCGTCTGCTCTGAGCATCTGCAGAGGTGTGGGGTTTTTCACTCTATCTTTTGCTGGAGCTGCTCAGCTCTCACATAATCTTGCCATGTTTAGATACAGGCAGTGTTCGAGTTCTGGCCCGGTTTTCTCCTGAGGGAGTTATTAATGGATTTTCTTTGTGAATTTGAGCTTTCTGCTATGCAGTGTGCCAAATAACTCTTGGTACCCATCTTTCTTAGTGTTACTATGTAAACGCTTTAGAAGTTGTCTTTGGTTTTGAGTGCGTTATTTTTATAGAAGTTTTTTTTTTGTTACTGTATGGAGTCTCTTCCTGCTGCCACACTGTTCTGCTGTTCTCACCTAGCCTCTTATTTTTTGAACAGCTCTTAACATATCCAAATTAGCTTTTATTGTAGCTAAAGCCAGCAACAGAAATGCAGGTATCAGCAATCATTTTCACTTGATAATTAAAAAATATATCAAGAGAAGTGATTATTCCTGATATGGCAGCTTAGAATCCAAGTTCTGCTGGGAATCCATCTCTGGGCAAACTGAGAGCTCATCCCTAATCCCACCTTGGAGGCACAAACCTTGAGGCAGGCTTGAGACCAAGAGCAAATTTATAGGATGAGATGATCCTCCTTCTTTCATTTTGTTTTTAATTGTGATGTCTGGCCTACCTTTCCTTCTCTATTTTGACAATTGGGTAATTCAATGCACTGGGAGCCACTGTGGCAAACAGTCCTCAAAATAGATAGAGGCTCAGTTTAAAGAGTCTCATCACATAAGCTTTGCTTTGAAAAGTATCTTAAAATACTGTAAATTGCTGCCCTATGCTGTGGCATTCCTGGTCAGCTAGTGGTAGGCTCGGAGCCAGCTCCTCAATGGGACCAAAATGATTATTTCATCAATACATTTGTCAAATGTTTTTCACTCCGTAAATAATCTGCTTAGGAATTTTCACCAGTACCAAGTGGTTCTAGGCACATTTTCTGGATTTCCGTATTGCTTGAGCACAAATCAATCATGAAAGAGCACAACTTACAGAAGAAATGACAATTTTCTAGCAATGTGGAAGTGTTATAACTTTTACTAGACTCAGTTCTCAGAACTCTATTTCAGATACCCCCAAGCAGAGAGAAATGCCATTTCTGTTGCCCGCTGTTTCAGGCGCTCAGATGATCTTCACTCAAGGTCGTTGTCCTTGTTGCCTGCCATGAAGTAAATGGGTATCAGTGACCGAGGTACTTGAAGGTCTTTGTGGTCCCCGGCTGCATTCACCACACTTGGTTTCCTGGTGGCAGGTTTGGTGCGGGCCAAAGCTAAGACTGGGTCAGTGCTGTAGCTGGGCTTTCTTACAGCTCAGTGCTCGAATTTCTTCTAAACGTCATCAGCATCCTGAATTTGTGTATTCTTGAATGTGGGTATGTGTATTCTTGAAATAGCCATGTCATTCCTTTAATGCGTATCTAATCTTAGACCAGTGATAAGCACATTCAGCCTTTAATTCCGGTTCAGTAGTTTAACAACTTCCTTTCTGTAACTGATTCTGTGTGCGGCAGCTGAACCGGGAGCCCCGCGAGAGCCGCAGGCGACTTGCCCCCGGAGCGCAAAATCTCAAAAAATGCATGGAAGTTTTAAGAATCCATGTTACTTCACTGCTAAGGAAGATAACGAGTTAAGAATCTTGATACTGGGTACTGAGATACTTAAATTGCATTTTCCCGACTACGTAAGATGATCTACTTTAATTCTCAGAAATTCAGTCTCTTCTTGGAGAGTAATTCCTGGGAGGCAGGGAAGGGGAAAGCTGTTCTTTGTAAACAGAATTAATCTAAAATTTGTTGAAAGTTGGCCTCGGACATGGCCGTAGGCCCGTCATTGTCGCTTCCCTCGTGCGAGATGCGTTGTGGGGAGCTCGGCAGGGGCCACGGGGAGGGCTGGACCGCGGCCCGGCAGGGCGGGCGGCAGCGCAGGCCCCGGGCGGCGAGGGATTGCCTCCCCGCCGCAGGGCGCGAGGGTGGTTTGTGTGCTGGCGTTAGACTTCCACGTTGCCCTACGCTGAACTGCTGCTTCTGTGTGTTGGATGCCAATTTGGTCTCTGGGAGTTGCTCTATCTGAGATTAACGAGCTTTTAATATATTTGTAGAAGTGCTGCTAATGTTCTTAGATTATTTGAAGTCCACACTGTGGTATAATATCTGTTTTATATTATTTTATTCATGCTTTTGGTTTTTTAAATGTAAACAGTTCCTCATTGTTCGGAGAAAAATTAAAGCTCTATTCTCTATGGTTAATGTATTTTCAAATCAATAAAATCCTGGTTGTTCTAAGTGGATGTGTAGTCCCTGGTAAGACAGTAAATGTGGAGAAGCCTGAAAAAGCAGTGCTGAGAGCTTTAGAAATGCTGCTTTGGGGAGGCCGGTGGGGTGGCCGGCCCGCACCTGGGAGCCGCTTCCTTGCTGGGGAGCTCGGGTGCTTTTGTCCGTGTTTTCAGGAAACACATGCAAGACCTTACAGACTTGGAAGGGGACTTGGTAGATGAAAACCATCTCTCTTCTGGCTGATCCGGGGGGAATGGGAAACTCTCCTTTGCCCTCTGTGCGCTCTAGATCTAGTCCCTTGCGCCCAAATAGGGCTGAACGGGGCAGAGGAGAAGTTATCCAGGAGAGACAATGTTCGAACGCCAACGTGTCTTGCTATTCTGCAGAGTTAAGGCTCAAGCTCGTTGCCTTTTTGCAGTTTAGATTGAATTTTTAAAAAGCCACATGAAGGCACAGGGATAAATGTGAGGCAGTTTTTCTTCTGAAATAGAAACTGAAGTAGAGATGGCAGCGGCTGCGGAAGCCGGCCAAAATACAAACCAGGGGAAGCATAGCGGAAAGATACTTCCAGAAAAAGTGTTAAATGCACAGTTTGAAAAACACGCCGTAGCACGTGCTCTGTCGTGCTCCTCGTCCGCGCATCTGCGCTGTTCGTCTCGAGGCGTTTCTCACCTCGTGGTATTCGGCGCTCCAGGTGCCGCTGGGCGGCCCTCGTCGGAGGCGCTGGGCGCTCCCGCGGCCCGAGGCAGCCGCCGGGTTTGCCCGCAGCTCTGCGCGGCGGCGGGCAGCCCGCCTCGCGGCGGGGGCGCTCCTGGTGCGTCTGGCCAGGCTCCTGCGAGGATAAAGCTGCTTCCGCCAGGATAATCTCAGTGTTCGTCATGGACTTCAGCTTCCTTCGCTCCTCAGAATACCTGCTTTCTAGAGAAAACCCTTCTGGGTTTTAATGAGAGCTCAAAGCCACAGCGGTGTGATCGGTCCCTAGCTCTTGGGCTGGAGAAAGCTCCTCTAGTCACCGACTGTGTCTGCAGCGCTTGCTGCTCCGGTTACTGAAGCAGTAATTCAAAACGATGCAAATGGAGTTAATCCGCGCTAAGCTATTTCTGTGCTCTCTAAGCTGTTGGCAAGGAATTTTTCAGTGTAGAAACCGTTCCAGGGCTTGGAATCTTTTAGAGCATAATCTTCTGTTTAACCTCCTCCCACATCCACCATTTCTGTAGTGGTTTTTCTTCTCTGATCATTACAGCTGGTTCTCCCCAGCGCGCCGCTTGCCCTTGCTTCCCGGGGGGTGGCGGGGAGCAGCCTGAGAGCTACCGGTGCCGCTGCCGCGCGGAGGAGCCTCCCGGGGCTGGTGGAGATGCCGGTTTCGCTCCTGCAGGCGCTCTGGAGCTGGGGCCGGGTGAAGCCCGCGGGCTGCCGGCTTCGTGCACTGGGAACCTGCCCGCGATCTGGCAGAAGTTCACCAGAGCCAGAACGGCCTGGAACGAGAAGGGACGCGGGGGGTCCTGGTTTGCAGATCCGCACGTGCCGGGGGAGCCCGGAGCAGGCGGGGGCAGCCGGAGGAGGGCCGGGGCACAGCTTGCGGATGTGCTTTGGGAGACCCGGCTGCTCTCCGCCCCCGCGCGCACGATCGCGGGTTCCCCCTGTGCTGGGGACCGTGGGTGTCTTGCCCAGGCGTCTCCTTTCCAACCCGGCTCCCGAGGAGAGGAGCCGCCGCCGCCGCCTGCCTGCGCCTTGCGGGCGGCCCGGGCTGCGCACGCAGCAGAGCAGGCTGCCAGGAGCCCTAAGCGAGGGGGCCCGGCGGGAGCGCTCCCACTGCCGCGGAGATGCTGTGGCCGGGCCGGACCGTGGGGCGAGAGCGAGTAACCAAGCGCCCCGCAAGCGCCAGGCGCGCTCGTGCCGGCGGCCTCCGCGGCGTTCCCGAGGCCCTGCCTTCCCCCGCCGCTTGCGTGACTCTGCTCGGGGCGCGGGAACGCGCGGAGCACGAGGGAGAGGTGGGAGCTCGGCGCTCGCGAAGCCGAGGGGCTGGGAGCGCCGGGCGGGCTCTGCCGCAGCCGGACCCTGCGCCCGCGGCGGGAGCCGGCGCGGAGGCCGTGTGCCCCGTTGCCCCCGTTGCGTGCTGCCGCGCTGTCTTTGCTCTGCCTCACAGCCCGCGTTGTCCCCGCTGGAGCTTCCCGCCTCTGCCGGTCCGTCTGCGGGTGCCGTTGCCGTCTGAGCCCGTCCTTCCCCAGAGCGGGCGGAGGCCGTGCGCCGCCAGGCCGCGACACCTCGCCGCCGCGCTCCCAGCCTCAGCCTCCCGGTGCTCCCAGGAGCGGCACCTCCGCCCGCTCTCTGCCTCGGATCCGCCGCGGCAGCACGGAGGATTTAAGCCGATTGCTGTTAGACCGAAACGGAGCCGCTTTGGGTCAGTGAGTTGCCACGATTTACACCCCAGGCAAAGCTGGCGCCAGGCCCCGCTGGCCCCGGTGCGAGGGCAGCTCCTGGCTGCGGTGCAGCCGGCGACGCGGACGCGGCGCTGCCTTGTTACAGCTGCGCGCCGGCTCCTGCTAGCGCAGGTGGCTCGGGCAGTGCCAGGGCTGCGCTCGCTGCAGCGGTGCGGAAGACGACCTTGGACTTGAGCTCATTAAATTGCCTGGATATTCCCTGGACTGATCTCTAGACCTTTAAACTCGCAGTGATAGGAGGGGCTGTGCTGCCTTTCCCGCTGCTGGGAAGCGGGGGGAAGGAGAGGGAAGCTTCCCATTCAAACGCTGCAAGGAGGAAGGGAGGAGAGCAGGGAGCAGCGCAGGGAGCAGCGCCTCGGGGCTGGCGCTTGCCGCCCGTGCGGAGCCCAGCACGTCCTTGGGCGCACGGCAGGGCTCTCAGAGCTGCCTCAGGATGGGTGCGCGTGGCGGGGGACGAAGCAGACCCCGACCCTGGCAGGGCTTGGTGCCATCAGCCACCTTCCCATGGTGACGTTGTGCTTTCGATTTTGGTGCTTACGCTGGGAGGGCAAGAGAGATCTGCGTCAGCCTGGATTTGATGTTTTAAACAACCACCAACAAAGTCCGATGCACTTTTATAAATGGGATAGAAGCTAAGGCAAGATTGGATGCTAGTTCCAGTTTCCTGACTTAATATACTTACTAGAAGAGGCTTAATTAAATAAAATCTGGTATTTAATTAATCCTTAATATGTTTGCTTCTTGGGGCATGTTTGCTCTGATGGCACAGCACCAGTTTTTAGCACAGGCTGATTGGTTGGCAGTAAACGTAGAGTTAAGAACTTCAAAAGGCTGATGAAGACACTCCTCGAACATGCATAGTTTAGAAAACATCAGGATGAGATTCAACCAGCCCTTACAAATGTGTTAATTACTTGGTATTAATTGGCAATCTAGTCACTGGTGGCCAGGTCTCCAGCGTGCAAATGCAGAAATGCCCTATATTCACGGAGCAGAGAGACTAGGAAAAATTAGGCTGTTTAGATGGAGGAGAGTAAATGATCCTGAAAGTGAATTGCGTTAATTTTTAATTTTGGATCCTTGCTCACAAAGGCAGATATCCCGAGGTTGCGCTTTGAAGTGCACTTAGGCTGGCACAGCCACTGAACGCAGCAACGCGCCTCTTCGTTCTGCCCCGCAGCCCCGACGCCGTTATTCAGCTGCAGGATCAGCTTCGCGGTCTGATGTTGCTCTCAGCAGCCCGGGCCTAAGTGGATGGCAAATCGAGGCCTGAGATCTGCGTGTGCAGAGGCTTGTGCTGACTCTGTTTCTGTGTGACTCAACGGAAACAAACCGGGCTTAATCCAGAACAAAAGCGCCTCTGCCGCTTTTTGCACCGGTTTGGTCGTGCGGAGTCGAGCCGGGAGCCTGCCGGGAGGCTCCAGAGCCCCGTGGGAGCCGCAGCTGCCGCGGCCGCTGGGGTGAGCGGGGCGATCGCTGCCTCGGCTGCCCGCCGGCGTCGCCCTCGGTGCCGGGGAGGGGGCGGCAGCCGGCAAAGCGGCTCCTGAGCCGCCGTGGTCTTCCGCGTGGCGCAGGGGGGCGAGGCGCTCCCGATGCCCCGGGACGGCTCGGCGATCGCTGCGTGGCGGGCGGCGAGGAGCCCCGCTGCTCTCGGCGGCCCGTCCTGACCCTCCGCTGCGCGCGCCTGCGCCCGTGGGCTGCCCGTGCGCCCCGGGAGCAGCGGCTGGCAAACCCGCAGTCCCTGACGCGCGCCCAGCGCGCTGTGAGCCGGGTGCCGTGCCCGGCGCGGGGCGGAGGGCGCTGCCGGGTGCCCGCACATCCGCCGCCGGCATCGCCGTCCGCCTGGCGCCCCGGCCTGGCCGCAGCGGCCACGAAGGGCCGGGAGTATTCACAGCGCATTGGTAGCACGCATGAATGAGCGTGTTAAAATGCCAGCGCAAAGGATTTCTGGTCTAAACATCTGCTCCTGCTGCGGTGTGCTCTGTCCTGTTAGCGCCCCTGCGTCTGCCTTGTTTAACGTGTTCTGATGTATATTTCAGAGATGCCCTTTTTCTAGGGAGAATAAAGCCATTAGGCAAAGGCTTATCCATACGTGGTGCAGCAAAGCCTGGACAAATCCTTGGGACTGCCACGTTTTGCCCCAGTACAGCACAATTTGCACAGGCCCCACTTACTTCAGACTGATGCTGGGGTGAAGCGCGCTAGCCCAGACTGACGGCACTGGGGTCCACGCTCGGCCCCGTGGGGCTGTGAGCTCGCCTGGGCTGACAGGGACGATCTCTGGCAGCCAGCGGTTTGGCGTCACAGTTTGCTGGACATGTGTGCGGTGGCCGAGACGGAGCAATTCATACTGTGGTATTTGCATAGCATCGGGGAATGTACCCCACGGCTGCGAAAAAGCTGTACCCCACAGGCTCAGGGAAAGGAGACAGGAGCAGCGAGGTATTTCTTCGGTTGTTTCTCAAGCACGGAGGAAGTACGGTGCTTTTCCTTGGAGTACTTTTCAGAAAGTGAAAGCATCTCTGCAACACTTTTAGCAACTACATTAGAATAACACAGAAGTGTTCACCAGTATTTAGCATAAAACTCTTAACTCTGATAAGACTGAGATCATCTGCTCTGTTTCAGCTAGAAATGGATTTGCCTAGTAGCTCCCCGGAGCTCAGGGAGGCAGTTTGGGAGTCAGAGGCTGTTGTCGCTGTGAGCTGGGAGAGGGGTTCGGCCGCCAGCGCATGGCCTCTTTGGCTTACTGGGACCGAGCTGGCCCTGGCGGGGATGAGAGTATTAGAGATTTTATTAGTTCAGCAAATAGTGCTCAGCGCTTACCTTTGTCACTCTGCCTAACAACGTGCTGTTGTTGGCCAAGTTACAGGAGTGCAAACTGAAATCTGAGTCACTCTTCTGCCTGGGAAAACAAAAACAGACTCCCAGGAAATCTGCTTTCCTTTGTCCTCGCAGGCCCGGCGCAGCCCGCCTGCCCGCGTGCCGTTGCTGACAGCGCAGAGCGGCCGCTGGCGGGGACCGGGCTCCTGTGTCCTCACCCACACCGGCAAAGGCAACAACGCCAGAGATTGTAACCGACAAAAAATGCACACCCACCGACTGTTCGCTCTGATGCAATGAAACCTCCAGGGCAGTGCACTCTGTAACAACTCTTTCTACTGAGGAGCATTATATATACAAATCCGATGCTCAATTATCTTTGTTTTTTGTCAAGGATTTCTGGCTGTTGCGGCTGGATCTCCAGGGCGGAGGGATGAAGAGGGCTTGGTAACCTCTGCCTTGATGGATTTCTCCTTTCTGGAGGAGGAAGTTTTTAGTGCATACTGAAGGTGTAATCGTGACAGGCAGCGTTTGTCCGAGCAGGGACGGGGCTTTCCTGCCCTCTCGGGAGCTAGGGCTGCTCAGAGCCCCGAGCAGGTGCGTTTAGAAGGGCAGTGAATGATGGTCGAGTGGAGTGGGCTGGTATTCGGAGGTGTGTTTTGCAAACTGCCATTAAAACAGCGTCTTGCTGTCTTGCTTCCGTTTAAATCAGGAGTGAAACTTGGGGGCAGGAGAGGAGCGTGCACTGAGCAGCGGGGGCCCTGGGCCAGCAGTGCTTTTGTCAGAAAGGCTGAGCGGGGCTGCGGCCTCTGCGCCGCTCCCAGCCTGGCCCTTAGTGCTCTCCCTGTACATCTGCATTGATTTTCCTGGTGGCTGAACATGAAGAGGCGGGAAAGGAGCTTTTAAGGCTCCCTGCTGTGGTGCTGATGGGGAGAAGTGAGGGAAGCTTTGTGCTCTGTTTTCCTTTCCCAAAATTATCTTTAGTTTGGCAATAGAGCAGCTTCCTGCAGCACTTCATGCCTGAGCAGGGAGCGTTCCCGGCCAGCTGTGCTTATGGCCTCATCTTGAACCTTCAGCAAGAGTTTTGGCCTCTGTGGAAGTGCTTGCTTGGTGGAGGGTTGCAAGACCGGACACTAAGGTGCCTGGCTACTTGGGCCAGACTATTTCAAGACCACATCAGTCTGAAAAGACCAGATGCGTGCTCTCCAGGTCCAGTGAAATGCTTTCGCATAGGTCTCCACCTTGTCGTAATAGGAGTAACTTGCGCAGCAGGAAAAAACGGAGATTGGTAATAACTGGAGCAATGGAGGGAACCTTCCCATTGCGCCCTACAGTCGTGTTTGTGAAGTCGGGCAGAGACCGGCTGCCGCCACGGCACAGGTGACCCAGGCGCAGACCGTCTTCCCAGAGGAGGCAGCAAGCCGGTTCCTCCCGTGAAGGGGCAATGGTGCACGCCTGGGCTGTCCCCACCGGCTTCTGCGGCCTGACCTCGGGTTTGCAGGAGTGCAACGCAGAGCAGAATTTGACAGCCACCTGATCTGCATATGCAATTAACCCATTTCTCCACTATAGGGCACTGACAGACTGTGCGAGAGAAACCGGATCACTGGAGCAGCCTTGTCGGCACAAGCAACATTTGTTATTATTCACTGTTTCACACAATTCTTAGCTAAATTCTGAAAAGCTCTTTCTCAGGTGGTAAAATCTGACAGTTCTGACATAAAAACACCACCCTGGAAGTTAATTGTACTACAGAGAGGAGACACAGTGACATTACCCATCTGAGAACAAGCAGAGCTGCTAGTAAACTGGTACATCTGCCTGGCAGAGCCTTTTGTTGGTTTGACAGCAAAGAAAGTTATATGTAAAAAAATGAGAACTTCTCCGAGATAAGAGGCCTGTCTCTGATTGCAAGTGCAGCACTCCTGCACTGTATATTGCCTTGGCTGCCATTCATTGCACTGGCGGTTGCAGTGAAATCATAAACCAAAGATTCAAAGCTCAAATGTCTGTGCGAAATGGGGTTGGCAGTGTCCGTTTGCTATTGCCATCCACACTGCAGGATGAAATTACAGCTCTAATTTATATACATAGGGTGACAACAGGACTCCGTATTTAACTTTGCCCTTAGATTGCAGTTAGTGAAATACATGCTGCTAAACACAGTGGGAGAAGGGCTCATGTTGGGTCTTCAGGAGAGCAAGTGCACAGGGAAGGATGACCCTCCTGGAGACCGCTGGCTGCGTGTGCCAGAGCTCTGCACCGGGCCCTGCGCTTCCAGCCCATCAGAGAGGGCACAAGGGATGGGGCTAGTGGTTCCCCACCGGGTGCCAGAGGCTGGTGTGCAAGGGTGGAGAACGTGGGCTGAGCGCAGCCGCCGATGCAGGGCACCCGGCCCCCCACAGCAGGTTTAGAGGATCTCACAGTTCCTCTCTCTGCTGAGCCATTCCCACATGGTGGAGATGTCTCCAGTGCAGCAGCAGAAGGCTTTGGATATGGCCCTGCTAGCATGCACTGTAGGCTCCTCCAGACCAGGCCTGCTCTGTGCCATTGCATCTCTCCTGCAGCTCTGCAATCCCACAGGTATAGCTGCTGCCACTGGCTTGCTGGGGCTTGACACAGCAAGAGCTTTTGTGGCTACTTTGAAGTTCCAGAGTCTCATCTCTGTGGGCATTTGTAAAGGTTCCTCCTCAGTCAGTGGGAAACAAGGCAGAAGCTTCTTGAGAACGCGTCTGCTTTTCCTTGAAACAGTCCATTTGAATGCTCGCTCCCAGAGGCGCCGTAGCCTCAGGAGCCTGGCTTGGCCGGTTCCCTTGCTGCTGGCTGTGTTGCTCTATGTAGGTGTTTCTGCAGCGAATGATGCCATTAGAGCGGCACCTGAATAACTGATCAGTCGACTTAATTGTTTCACATTACTTTTAAAAAGTCTAAATGCTACAGCAGACGTTCCCAGGCTGTGGGTGAGACATGAACCACTTAAAAGGGGTAAGAAGTAGCAACACCCTCTTTGCACAGGCACTGATCTGAGATGTGTTTCACCCTCTCCCATGCCGGCCAATGCCAGCACCAACAGTGAGAGCTGTGGGGTAAGGGCTGGCTCAGGGGTGACTGCTGCCGGTCAGCTGTGAGGGGAAGGCTGGGGGCAGGATAGGTGGATGAGGACGGGATTGTATCTTGGTTTCTGTGAAAGAGGAAGGTAAATGAGTCATGGAACTGGGTTCCCTTTGTGTTCACGTGTGTGGTGAAAATAAAAGGATTGTTAAAGTGGGGAAAACACATACATTACCCTGATTTGGGAACCAAGGGTCTGTGGGAAACAGATGTTGATTTAACCGGGATTTGGGTGTATGCAGCAAGGGTGGGGAAAGAGAAGGTGAGGTACTCTCTTCAATCCATGCAGCTGTGGCAGAGCTGGAGGCTTTTGCTGCTGGAACGTTTTTGCTGGCCCCTATCCATGCACCTGCTAAGAGGCAGCTCCGGTGCCAGCAGTGTGCACTTGGATAGCTAAGGGAAGTGTTGCCTCCACGTGCAGGCAGGGAAAAGGACACAGAATGATCGACTTGATTTGTCCCAAGACCCCTAAAATCCATGAGGGAAGAAGGATCTGAATAGGCTTCCCTGAAGGCTGGATAACTGCAGATCAGTAGCTTCCCCGCTGACTGGAGCTGGAGCTGCTGTGTGACATTTCAAGGTCCTGCTACGGGCTGAGCCGCAGCATCTCTTCACTGTGCCGTGTAGAGAGCTCGTGCCAGGGTTAGTCCGAAGTGTGGTGGGACAAACCCACTCTGGCTGCTCGGCTCATGTCAAGGTGACCGATGCCGAAGGTGTGGAGCTGCCTCATCCCACATGCAGCAGCGCGAACTGTCCCCATTTGCCACCGTGACACCTGCCAGCTCTTCCTTCTCCCCACGCTGCAGCGCAGCTGCTGGCCGCCTGCAATGAGTCACGAGCCTGTCGGCAGGCCCTGCCCCAGCTGTGACTTTGGACTCATTTGGCATACAGAACCACACCGGTTTTCAATGACAAAGTGACGTGTTTGCATTGCCACTAGCCTGGTGCCTCATGGGGAAAGTCCTACTGAGGAGATGCAGTCCCTGTGGCGAGGAGATGCGTCCCCTCGCTGAGGAGATACGGTCCCCTCGCTGAGATGCGATCCTCTCACTGAGGAGATGTGGTCCCCACACCGAGGAGATGTGGTCTCCATACTGAGGAGATGCATCCCCACGTGGAGGAGATGCAGTCCCCGTGCTGAGGAGATGTGATCCCCTCACTGAGGAGACGTGGTCCCCACATGGAGGAGATGTGGGCCCCTTGTGGAGGAGATGCATCCCCAAATGGAGGAGATGTAGCCCGTATGCTGAGGAGACGCGATCCTCTCACTGAGGAGATGCAGTCCCCACACCAAGGAAATGCGTCCCCTCACCGAGGAGATACAGTCCCAGGATTTCACTCCTACGGCTCCGCGAAGGCCGTGGCAGCCCCAGGGACGGCGGCGGGAGGCTCCCGCGGGGCCCTCGGTGCTGCCCGGTCTGTGAGGGCCCAGAAGCAGGTGACACAAAGCCGCGCCTGAAGGGCCGCTCGCCCGCACCCGACGCCCCTCTGCGGAGGGCGGGCGGTCCGGGCCGGTGGGAGGGCTGTGCTCGCTGTCGTGGAACAGGAAGGAGCGGCGGCACCGGGCCGCGGCGCGCTGAGGGCGGGCAGCGGGGGAGGCAGGGGACGGCGCAGGCGGCGGGGCAGAGCCGAGCTGGGGACGCGAACCCGCGACCTCGGCGCCGCCGCGGGGCAGGTGGAGGGGGCGGGGCCTCCGCTGAGGGAGGGGGCGAGCGGCGGGCCCCGCCCGCCCCCGGCGGAGCCGCGCGGTCGCCATGGCAACAGCGGCGCTTCCCGCGGCGCCGGCGGCTCCTGGCGCCGGGGCGGGAGGGGCGGGGGGGGGAGGCCGGGCCGCGCCCCGCCCCGCCCCGCGGGAAGCGCCGCAGGGTTGGGCCGCGGCGGCGGCGCCCGGGCGGTGCCGCCCCGCTCCGCCCCGCTCCGCTCCGCTCCCTGGCCGCGGCCCCCGGCAGCCCCCGGCCCCGGGCAGCGCGGGGGGCGGCCCCGGCCCCGGTCCCGCCTCCCCGGGTGGGGGTGTCCGGCCGTGCCCGGGCGCCGCAGCCGGGCAGGCCGCGGGGCTCCGCCGCGCCCGAACTTTTCCTTGGCAACTTCCTCCCGCCGGGTAAGTGTCGCCGCGGCGAGGGCGGCGGAGGGGGTCGGCGGGGCGAAGCCGGTCCGGTCCGGTCCGGTCCGGTCCCCGCCCCCCCGGTGCCGGTGCCGGGCCGAGCCGCGGGGAGGGAGCGATGCTCCGCGGCCGAGCGCGGCTCGCAGCCGGCTCCCGCCGCCGCCGCCGCCCTCCCCCGGGTTGGGGCCGGTAACGTGCCTGAGCCCGCGGCGGCGGCGGCGGCGGCGGGCGGGGAGGGGGGCGGCGGGCCGGTGCCTCGTCCCTGCCCTCAGGCTGCCTGCGGCCGCCTCGGCCGCGGCCCCCGGGGCACGGCCGCGGGACGGATCCGCGTTGCCCTCTCACGTTACGCAGCTCGTCGTGCGCCTCTTTCTAACAGCTCCGGAGGTAAGCGGGCGCGCAGGCGGTGCGCGGCGGTGCGCGGCGCCCGAGCCGGGCTGCCCGGACCGGCCGGCCGCGGTGCGGTGCGGTGCGGTGCGGTCGGCTCGCGGCCGCCCGGGTTTGCCCCGAGCCGCGCGCTCGCTTTGTGGAAGGAGCGAAGGCGGCGCTGCGGAGGGCGGACGCCGCTCCGGGGAGTCGCCTCGTTCCCTCTGCCGCGGTGCGTTCGGTGGCGCAGAAAGGCTTCGCCGTGCGGGTCTGTTTGCGGGAGTGTTAATGCGCCTGTATTTCTGCTGCCTGAGAGTAGCACGTTAATCTGGTGGGTTCAGGTATTGACTTGACTTCTATTCCTGTGGCGTAATCTGTGTGATTTTGATTTGTGTGCGAGGAGTGGGATTAAGGAAAATCGCAGTTGGCAGATGGCAGGAAGCTCTTCTCTACCATTACGAGACGTCGTAACCCTTCATTACACCTGCAGGTTTGATTCCTCGGAGCTAAGTAACTGCTTTCGAGATAAACTGTTGCTCGTGACAAAATACAGGTGCTGTGCTAAATGAATTACAGCATATAGCAATTGACGTTTTGTTAAAACTGATGTTTTATTCCATCTTGGTAATTATGGGCAATTTTCATGGTAAGCAGAAGAGGTAAACTATGTTTCCAGGGAAACCGAAGCTGTTTAGCTGCTTCGGAGATACCAACAATCTTTGTTTCTGGAAACAAAAATACTTTTTGCTTTATCTGTTTTGTAAATTAGAAAGCTTTACATCTTAAAGAATACTGAAAATTATTGTTTCTGTTTATTTTTCTGTGGCGTTTTAGCATGTGGTGGAGAAATAGAAAATATATGGAAGAAATGTTAATTAAGCTGGCTAGCAGTCTAATCCAGATATTTTCCTAAAATTCTTGTAAGAATTTGCAAACTTGTTCTGCCATGGATAGCATAGGATTTTCTTCACTGCATGTTATGTGTTTTTTTTTTTTTTTACTGTAAAATAGTCAGGAATATTGCCAAGAAAATCTAAAGCCTTTTTATGTTAGCATAATTAAAGAGGTAAGAATACTTTTTAAATTGAAAGCGTGGCCTGTAATTCACTTTTGATATGTATATGTTTTGTTGAAAATAATTGTTAAGCCTTAGTTCATTCCCTTTCAGTCTATGCTCTGAACTAATTCTCTGTTTAATATGTGAATTCCTTCTTAGTCAAATAATTTAGGCAATCAGACCTATGATTCCACTTGAGTAGTTTTTTTTTTTTTTTTTTCCCCAAAGGAGAACGAGGAGTGGTAAGGGAGCAGTTACCAGTAGGTGCTATTATGTTTTCTTTTGGTGCTCATAATATTTCTCCAAGTATATTCCATTTGCTTTAAATAATATTAATTTCTTTTCATATATATACATACATATATATATGCGCACATGTACATATAAAAGATGGAACAAAGTGACTCATGAGTATCATACTATTGACTTTCCCTAAAAAAAAAAAAAAAAAAAAAAAAAGGTAGGAATATAGGACTATTTTCTAATTCAGATATTATTGAGTCCTTTCTAATATTTTATATACAATAGTGACTGATGTGAATGAGACCAATAGGAGGTCTGTGCTTATTTTGCAGTTTTAGAGGCTGCCTCTCTCATGGCTAGAGGACAAGGGTCAGAGCGTAGCTGTGTGTATTGCTCTCTCCGCTACTGAACTGGGCTTTTGCGACTGGCTAGACACCAATGTATCAGGAAAACTCAAACCTCTGATTCCTCAGCAGCTTAGCTCCTCTGCTCACCGCCATGCCAAGAGCTATGTGTAGCCATGGTATTCATTCTCTCTGCCTCTCTCTCCTTTTTCTTTAAATACTAGTGTTTGCCAGCCCTCATTACTCAATGGACTAAACTTAAAATTTAGATGGCATCTGAAAGAAGCAAGTCCTAAGCAGCAGGTCCCAGGTGGATATAGATGCATAGCTTAGGTATTCCACCTGCCTGGATTCTTCGCACAGTTCTGTGATTTGGCTTGGGTGTTGTCCTGGACTCTGCTCCATTCAGTGCTTCTGTTTCTCTGGCTACTAGATAATTTTGAAATCAGTCCTGTCACCTCCCTTCTCTTGCATGAGCTTGGTTACTGTAAAGAGAAAAATGAACTCTTTGTCCTTGGTGAAGAGTATGTTGCTGCATTAGGGTGCGTTCACCACCGTGTCTTTTCTTCAAGGTTATTCTTTGTTTTAGCTTTGGTAATTTCTGTCTTCTGGTAGCTTTTTCAACTTTCACTAGAATGAAGCTGATAAAATCCCCTGGTGATCTTTCTCCTCTTGATAAGCTTCTAAATAATGGTATAAAACTTTCCGTAGTCTTGAAAACTTAAGTCTAAAGGTGTGGTGCTTACGGGGAATACTCTGCAGATCAGAAGTTGGAATCAGTAGTTTTAGTACTTGAAATCGCATTTGAAAGGACTGCTTTGAGCATGTCTGCTAGAAACACAGCACAGTTATGGCTGCAGAAAACTACATCTCTGGTACCTTTAGCTGCCCATATGTTGCAAAAATTGGACTGGTTTATCATTGATGAATCCCATATATCAAAATTTTTCTCTAAGAGTGCTTTCTCAAATTGATATTCCACAGAAGTTGTTAACTTTAACACTGCTCATTAGGCAGGGGAAGTTTTCCTTTGGCAAATGAGTTTGTCCTGATGAGTTGCATGATGCTTAATTGTTTTAAAATGTGGCTAGTAAAAGATGTATATGTGCATTATGTACAAATGCAAGGTTTCAAATGTTCTGCATTCTGTTACCTGTAGTGTCACTGATCTTTCCTTATTTTCAAGTAATTTCTTTCTATAGGATGTTTTCCTGCAGGAAAATATGAATAATGCTAGTTGGAAATAAATCTTTCACTTTCAAAGCACAGTAAACTTGCATGATGGTGTTGGTTGTAGGGAGATATTCAGTGTCTTAGATGTTTTCTGCTAATTTGTATCGTTAATTTTTGTCTTGCTGTAGATGCATTCATTTCAGGCTCCTGGTTTAATTCTTAAGTAGTAGCCATCTTTCAGGAGCAAAGTACTATGTCTACTCAATATTTCAAAGTGAGGCTCACAGAGCAGGAGATTGTACTGTGTTCAGGGGGCTGTTTTTAAAAGCATGACTGAAAAGTAAAACTACTTAATCCTGCAAGTCCAGACATGAAGCTTGCAGTGCTTCATGAACACAGTCTTTATCATTTCTTTGTGTTTGATGCACAAGGGTGACTAGAGTCTGAGAATGTTGTAATATTTTAGGTGTGTTTTTTGTTTTGTATATGAGTATCATCCAAAGACATCTCACAAAAAAAAAGCCACAAACTCTTTGCTGATGCCTCAGAGATCTAAGCTTTCTATTTAAATAAAGACTGGTTGCAAAAATATCCTTTACAGTGTAAACCAGTGTGTGGTTGTCTTGTTGAGTTTGTGGCCAAAGAGACTGGAATAATACATCAGGAGAGCTGTGAAATTCCCTCAGCAGCTAATTGAAATCAATCTTGAATCATAAACAGAACCTTCTGAATGTTCATAGATTTAACTGTTTAACTAGAAGATATCATACTTGATATACTGTAGATGCACCTGCCCTATGCAGTTAGATGTTTTGACCTCTCTTGCACATTTATAGGAATTTGCTGCTGGGTTGTCCTAGGCTTGCTTCCAGAGAGCAGTGACTATAAAGGGCTGACTTTGAGAACATATTCTACCTTCTGGTAATTGAATTTTAATAGTTTTGAAGGGCATTCCTAAACATTTCTACAAAGTTCCCAGGCCTTTCTTTTGAAACTCTGTTCTATTAATACTTCAACAAAGATGGTAACAATTGAAACCGAGCAGATCAGTTGCACTGAATAGACTTCTATAGGTGAAGCAGCTGTCTGCACAGTGGACTTCCCGCATCTTAGATCTGTAAATGCCAGAGAAAAACAGATTCTTAAGAAAACCTGGATATTGAGTTTTGGCAAAATGTGCTAAAGTTAGGGTGGTGACTAATGTATCTTTTTTCAGCTATTGATGGAAAAAATCATGGTGTTTCTCTTTTTTTCTCATGGCTGGATATTGAATTAAACTGGTGTGACCAGAACATCTTATCAGAAAGGAATATGCAGTTCAACTTAACAGTTGAGAGTTATTTTCAGGCCTAGAAGTAAATGATCTTATCAAAAGGAGATCTTTTGAGAAGTACATCTCTGTAAACAGCTTAATCTTTAGATTCTTTCCTCAGATCAGAGTGGCTTATTTTCTTGCTTCCTTTTTTCTTGCGTTCTTGTCTTTGGTTTGTTCTGGAAATGTGCAATGCTGGAGCTTTTGTGCTACAAGCACAAAATCCGTCAAAAAACTTTCCAAATTCTTTAGGATTATTTTTCTATGCATATATATGAATAAGAGAAATAATTCCAAATTGTTAATACATATTTTGATGGTTGTGAATATTTTAAAGTTTCTTTGAAACAATGGGAGTTTAGTTTTGTTTTTACATTCTTCATCCTTGCAAAACATGCTTGTGGAAAGGTAACAGATTTTGTAGGCTCAAGTGACTGTGGTGATGCAATTTGAGCAGTCTAGGAATACAGAGGTTGATTAACTGAAATGTTGTTATCTTGAATTCTGTCCTGTGAATGTACACTTAAACATTTGGTGTGAAATCTGGGCTCCTTTAAAGCTAATTATGGTGCTGTTGATTAAAAGTTCTTATCAGAATCAAGTGCTAAAATGGAACATTTTAGCTTACAATAAAGCTGCAGCATGCCTGAAATAAGATAAATGTTGAACTTAAAAGTGTGAGAGCTGAAGTTGCTTGCACTTTGAAGTAAATATGAGTCAGGATGGCCATTAGCTTGCTCTAACAAGTAGAAGAAAACTCAATTGCTGAAGTTCTGGTTATCTACCCGGTTTTCATTTAGAGGGAAAAAGCATGTATACAAGTAAACATCTATAGCTTTTGTATAACTTTTACATGTGTTATTTTAGAGAATTAGTCTAAGCTTCAATGTGGGATGAATATCTCTTTAGTTGGGATGGGGGCTGGGGAGAACGTTGCCTTGAGCCGGGTGGCCTGTTAACTCGGGCTACAGACTTGACCCAGTTACAGTTCAGCTTCAAAGTCTGCAGAGCTCTGGCATTGCTTGAAAATGTGTGCGCTCTTTTGAGCGAGGCCAGCCCAAGAATAGGCAACTTTCTCTGCAGCGAAAGCAGCAATTGGATGCAAATATGATGAATATCAGAAACTGAAGAGAAAAAAACTAGCTTCTTACTGTTTAAATCAAAAATACTTAGATTTGGCACATTTAGGAGAAGTGAAAAAGCTAATGTTTTATTGTGCTCATTATTAAAATTAAAGAAAAAAACTATCTGATTTCTAAGGGTAAGAACCTGCCAGTAATTCATTGAAATTCATGTAAATAAATATTTGAGTATGCCTTTGCTGATGCAGTCAAAGTTGTTGCTTTATACATCAGCCATTTCTGTTCAAATTTTTATAGTGACTCTTTAGTGACTCTGCATCTTTCAACAAATGATTCTTGTTAATAAACGAGCAGTTCAACGGCCTGTGATTCCTACTGTTGTAAAATTAGGATGATCTTCCTTCTACACTGTTCATTAGAACTTGAAAATTATAAATACTAATGGAAATTAAGCTTTTCTTTATTCCTTTAATGAGCTCAAACTTCCATTGGAATCATGCAAGTCTGGCCACTTTTTCAGTTCAGTTTTAGTATCAGTGACTCTCAGTAGGGAGTGAGTTGTGCCAAAATTTAACAGGGATGTTTATCTGCTGCAAGTATGCTCAACCATACAAGGCTTGCGATGGACAAAGCTGCCTGATCCGTAGCGAAAGCATTCAGCTCAGCAAAGCCATGATACATTTTAAACATGGTTGGAATTTTTGGCGACCATAATTATACTTGATTTTCATGAGAACATTCAGAATTCTTCATTGAACAAAATGGGTATTGATTCCATTCTAAAATGGGCGTTTATGTTAAAAATTCTGCAGCTCAACTGCCTCCTTCCTTACCTAGAGGCTATACAAAAAATGCCATTTTTATTATTTGTTATCAAACAGAGTTCTAATTTTATTAGTACTATTAAATGCCAGATATTATTATAACATTTCCTAAGTGTATTTTAAGCAACATGATGGTTGGAGACTTTTCTGATAATATTCTATTTTCATGGTACACAGTGATACGAAGTTGTTTTTTTTGCGTGTTATATTCAAGCTTACAGTAATAGTTAGGAACAAGAAAATAGATATCTTGATTTATTCAGTTAATATAAAGTACTTCTAAAATATGTTTGAATTTGGATTGCATAATTCTAACTAGTCATCTTAACATTCAGCTTACATTCTTTTTGTTGCTATTTAAATATAATTTTACTTAGTAGCAAATTAATATTCAGTAGTGCTCCACAATTGTGTGAGACTGCAGAACAGTTTTCTGCCTTTGTGCGTCTTGCTGTCGCTAAACTTGACAGGGCAACGGATGTTTTCTTGACTTTTTCCTTAGCTGTACTTGAACCTCAATATACATAGGAAATAATCTTCAATAGTTACAGATCAGCATTTCAAGAAGGTCAAGGAAACTTGTTTCTGCATAGTGAGCATTATGCTAATTCAGTTGTTAAACATATTGGAATTATGCTTCCTTTTGATTCTACAGTGTTTGCAAGCTCCATCAGAGCCCTTGCTCTGTACTTGAAATACTTAGGGTTAGTTTTGGACGGGGGAAGCTTTCTTGTAGACAAAATTGTAATCTTATGCAAGAAACAAGTCTGCAGGTCTCACTTTATATTGAGTCCTTTAAACGAAGTGCATGCTTAAATAACGAGGAGGTAGTATGTAATACACTGAAGGAGAAGTTCAAGCCTTGTTTCAGATGAAATATGTATTTTCTTCTTCAGAAGGCACTTTAATTTGGGATAAAAAGCTAGCATAGTCTAGCAGCTATGATGATTGTATTGATTGATTATGTGCATACAAAAATGAAGTGAGCTTGTGTCTGGAAGCAGATGTGTATTTCAGGTCTAGTTATTGATGACCTCTTACAAATACTACTGAGCGCTTTCTATTGTGTTTGGTCTTAAACACTAGGAATATGTCTTAGTGTTGTTTCCTAACCTGCATGAGAAGTATCTTTGAGATCATTTCTGATGCATGCATGCATGCATATCTACTATACAGTGTAAAGTAATGATCAAACATAGTGTCCTGTAAATTGGTATTGTCATGGAATGTAACAAATAGTTAATTTTTAATGAAGCTTTTGGTACCTTAGAGGTATGGTCAGCTCAGATCATTTGTGCAGAAACTTGGCTCTGTAAGCATCAGACTAATAAACCTTTCAAATGGTCTACAAAAATCTGCATTGCACTTTTTGGAAATGTAATAACTTTAATCCTAAACTAGTACACTTTCAAAATGCTGCTTGTATGGGTGCTGAAAATGGTTATCTCAAGGTTAAAAGTCTTGCCACCTTTTCTGTTCACCTTGGCTTCTAGAAATGATTGTGCTCTTAGGCCTATAACTTCCTTTCTAATGAAACTGGAAACGTGAACTCAGTGAAATTGCTCTGGGTGATTTAGCAGGCTGGTCATACCTTGAGCTGTAATAGTCTAGAGCCTTCCCACAAGTTCTCAAGGGCAATCCTACTTCTACTTTTCTGCCCATCTACTTTCCAAGACTTCTATACTCTAGAACTTTCTTACTGCTTTAAAATCTACGCTCAGTGTGACCTCCTTCATTTCTGCTTATATTGGCTCCTTCGAACACCATGAGACGATTGCGTTCTGGAGGTCCGTATCTCAGCATACTGTTAATTATACTGATTCTGCCAGGATTCTGGTTGCTGAAAGGATTATGGAAAAAGCCTGTGAGAGGCACCACAAAAATTAGTATTTTTGAGAGAAACTTCAGGAGCAGGGAAGAGAAGGAAGTTACGAAGCAGACAGCAGGTGAGGATCTGGAGACCTTTAAAAATGATAATGTCACATATTGGAAGGCAAAAGATGCGAAGGATGCCATTGGGATGCTTGGCAGCTGGCACCTTCCTATTCAGGGTTGGGGGGTCAGTCTGAGGCCTGGGCATTGCTCTGAGCATGGTGTCCCCAGCCAGTGCTTGATGGGCTCTGAGGCCAGGGAAGTAGTAGCTGCTAATGGAATAAGGAGAGATTCAATACCAGAACTCGTTTTCAAAATATAACTGAAGAATGTACTTTGGTGCAGATTCAGTGGTTATGTTCCTGATTATGTCCCAGGAGTATACTGAGAGGAAGATTGAGTTACAGGCTTATGAGGCCTGAATATATATTAAAAATACATAATTAATAGATTTCTATTTACCTGTTTAACGAATATTGGCTTTACACTAGCATGCCAGACAATATTTATAATAAGTTGGACTGACTTCTATTAGGCATTAAAATCTGTGGGGTCTATCAGTTTTTGCTGCAGAATAAGCAAAGAGGTTGCAGACTGCCTAAGCATGGAACAGACAAAAACTCCAGTTGTCTCAGCTGAGCAAGTAGCTAGTCTTCTACTAGTGCTCTAGGAAAAGGTGGTTATTGTTCCCTTTAAACCCGGATCTAACTGCTGTCTAATGAAGTCTAAGCTATGGATTACTGGAAGCTGAAAGGAAACGTCATTTTGTGCTTATGTGGCTGTTCTCTTTTCTAAAGCATCCTCCACTGCCTGCTGTCTGAAAAATGCTGAGATAAGTGGATCTTTGATTTCTTTTTCCAAGTTTGTCACTGATTTGAGGAAACCTAAGAGGCATTTAACCTTAGCATCCTGCTTTCTGTATTGGTGTGGCTTCTGCCCTGTAAATGATTTGATTCAGCTGGACTTCCTCATGCAGAAACTCAGGATCTGATGCTAGTTATCTCCTTTCATGACAATGTGATATCACTATTTTGAACTTAGACACCTGCAACAACAAAAAGCTGGTCAGAGTCAGCTCAACAGGCTCCCCAGCAGCCACAGGTGGTGCCAGTTGCTTCTGCTGTGCCACCTCTGCGTACGACAGTGCATGACCTCAGCAGGACTTGCCGTGCCTCTGGCAGGTCGTGCGCATGTCTCCTGCTATCCAGATGCATCCAGCTGCGTTAACAGTGATGCCAAAACCCGGATCAGTTAGTCATGCTTTGCTGTATGGCTTTCCACGGGCTGGAGAGGGCAGACAAGGGGAGTGGAGACAACTCTGTGTTGCTTTTATTTTTATTTTTGTTTGTTTTAGATAAGATTTCAGTCAAGCAAACCTTCTTTGTAATACCTTTGGAAGACATTGGTTCCAAAGTCACTGCAGAACTACCGTCAGGAGGTTGTTATGCCATTAAACTCTATTCTTTGGATATGCCCTGAAAAATTGGCGTCAGGCGCTGGGCTTGCTGTGATGCTTGCGTGAACGTGGTTAGGTGGGTGGGATCCGCAGCAGTTTCTCCATGTGGACGCTTGCACAACTTTGTCTCGGTGAAAGCTCGGGTCTGGGGAAGCTGTGCTGGGAATATACCAGTGCTCCTTAACTACTGCTAACTTCTGTGAGATCAAAAGTATGCCTGGGTCAGGTATTCATGAAACAAGTTGCCCAGAGAGGTTGTGGAGTCTCCTTCTCTGGAGATATTCAAAACCCGCCTGGATGCAATCCTGTCTAACATGCTCTAGGTGACCCCGCTTGAGCAGGGAGGTTGCACTAGATGATCTCTAGAGGTTCCTTCCAACCTTACCCATTCTGTGATTGTATTTGTTGTTATACTGCCTTAAAATATGAGTAATCTCCATGTTGTATCAGTTATTGTTTGGCAGGTTCTGCCTCTTATTTCTTTCTTCTTGAATTGTTTTTATGTTGCTTTTCTAACTTTTTGGGGGATGTGTTAGAATGGTTCTGTGGCTTCTGGATTTAAAACTTACCAGAAAATTTAAAAGGACACTGTTAACTTGGAGTTAAAAATGCACTTTTATTGTATTACACTAAAGCTGGTAAATATCTTTTAAATTTTCACTGCTGTTCTCCTTTCTCTTGCCTGCAGGCACCTGTGAGCATGTTGGGTCAATCTTGGAGATGAATCTTCCAAAGCTTTTTTTTATTATTTTTGGCAGTCATTTCCAGGCTCTCAGTGCTTGCACTGTTTGGATTTCTGTGTTGTTTTGTTTGCTCTTGTGCTTTTTTTCTTAAAATGGTAACATTTTAAGCATCTTAATTGTCTATCAATTAATAGTTAAGTTATTCCACCCCTCTTCCTTATGCTTTCTGACGCATATAGGGAGACAGAGGGAACTTTTTTTTGTAGCCTTAAAGTTTGCAGATAGTGTGTTAACCAAGAGTTCCTCACAGGCCACAGGTTTTGCTGAATAACACTGTGCTTGTGAAGGACAAGGTGGTTAAGAGTGGCTAATGTGTATGCTTGGTGTCGGGCTTCTTGGCTTAAACATGCGTTGCTTACGTATGAGAAGAAATATAGTGGCCACTGTTTTGATACCTCATATTCTTAAAGAACTTCATGATGCTGTGTTAAATTCTTAGCCTCATTTGGAGCAAGAGGAAACTTTCTTTGTGAGTTGGTGCTGAGAATAACCAACGAACAGGTATTGAAAGAAACGTGTATTCATATACAAATTACCATAATCAGACAGTATTTTAGAAACAGGTAATTGTATCAGTGGGAAAAAAAGCTTGAAGACAATTTCCTGCATACATGAAAAGCTAGATATGACTACTGAAGTAAAAGTGGGGGCTTTTATCATTGTAGCAGCAGTAGCTCCTCTATCACATAAAACCATTCCTTACATGACAGCTTTTATATGGGTGTGCAGTTTGGGGCAAGTTACTGGTGCCTGATAGGAAGCAGCAGCCTAGTGCATTAATATATTCTACCTAAATTAATGCTGTGTGGCTTAGGCAGGAAAGAAGTCAAAGAGATGTCTAGAAATTGCTAACAACCTTAGAGGCAAACGGGTTAATTTCAAAGGATTTGATTGTTTTGTAAAACAGAGATGACATAAGACATTTTGGCCCAGAGAGTGCTGAATGCTACCAAATATTTTGCTTTTGTAACAATATTTCATTTTTGACTTAAAATAGATCCGCCTCCTCCTAACTAGTCTAGAATTTTAAAAAAATATTTACTGCAGATAAATGTAACTTTTAATTCTGATGCTTCTGATCCTGAAAACTGTAACTGCAGTAAAACTTAATCTACCTGAAGAGTACAGATAACTGACTTGTTCAAAACTGGGTCATCTTAAGTAAAGCATCTGAATTGCTGTGGTAATTCGAGAAAAGGAGAGTTTATCAAATAACTTTCTTCTGCATCCCAGGTAGTGCTTGGTAAAATAATTTGGAAACTGGTATTTTTAGTGATGCTTATTGTTGGCACACCAACCTCAGCAAGAGTTCTGGTAGGATTTTAAGAGTGGTTAGACCATTGCTGAGCACACTGAAGACCTCTCTATATTGATGCCGATAACTTGCAAAACCAAGTCCATTACTAATGCTACTGTTCCTTCCACTTTATTTTTAAATATTCTTGATTATGGGATCCACATGGGCAAAAAATGGTCAGTCTTAAAAAATCATCTGCATTTACACATCTTGGAGAAAGGTCTGCAGATTTGCTTCTACTGGTACACAGAAGGAAGCCTTAATAAAGGTGAGGGCTTGTCTTGAAAGTGCCAGTCAGCCTTGTGTCTTCAAGTCACGGGATTCGGAGAAAGAGGTGCTTACCTGATTCTAGGCAACTCGGTATTTGTGTTCGCTGCTGCAATCGTTATTGTCAGTCAGGCATTAGGAATGCCGTTACTCAAAATGTTGCAGGATAGTGCTGACAGCTGCTTTCTTTTCTTTTTCCTCTTTCTAAGGTTTGTTTGTACACAGCACACTTAGTTGCATCCTGTGATTAATTAATACGATGAATCATGGGGAAACAAAACATAATATGAGAAATTGTTATAAGCACTCGCTCTGTCTTTCAAAACGTGTTCTTTGGGACCAAGTGATTTTTTTTAAATGCCAATGGGAGCAATCTGAGGCACAGTAAGATGTATTTATGTTCTTTATTAATGCTAATTCTGTGAGTCTATGATAGTATTTCTTTTCTAAATGTAACAATATGCCACCATTATTGTCCACTTCAGATATTTGCAACCATGGTACAATTTTGTAGCAAGTTTGATCTTTATCTTAAAGATTGCTACTACATAAAGGAGCATACTTGGAAATCATTTGTTCATGTAATGTAGAATAGTCTGGGTTAGAAGGCACCTCCGGAGATCACCTGGTCCAGCTTCCTGTTTAAAGCAGGGCCAATTCAGAGCATGCTTCTCACATTATGCTGCTGTTCATTTCTAGAGGGATATTTGGAACAAATATTTTGGGCTTGATTGTAGTCACTTGTTAACCAAGTTAGACTACATGCTTCTGTTATGACTAACACAGATATCTGAAAGGTAGACTGGTAGAATGATTTTTTTTTTTTTTTTTTTTGAGAAATTACTATGAGACAGTATTGGCTTTCTGTATTGAAAGCAATCTTTAGTAGCAGAATTAAAGCTGTTGAACACAGAGCTTTCCAGTGCAGTTTCAAGAAAACAATTGGAAAATTGTGTAACAAAGATGCCGAATAGTATAGTTACAAGAACTGAAGCAGAATATTGTTGTTTTGAACAAAAATATGCAATGATAACTTTTTTAGTAAGTGAAAGCTTAGAGGAAGCATATTACAATATCTTTGCTCTCAGTAGAAGGATTGTGTATTTTTGAATGAGTATTTCACCTAGCGATTGTTCTGCTTTGGAATTTATCCTTTAAGACAAATACAGATGCAAAACTCATATGATGTAAATCCTCTTTTTTTTTTTTTTTTTTTTTTTTTTTTTTTAAGTAGTGAAGGAATCTTAATGGATAGACCTCAATTACAGGCGTTAGTCATTTCCCGTGCCCTTCTTTACAAATGTGGAGAACTGGAGCTCCACTGGTTACCCAGCTCTTCACCTTCTTATGGCAGTGAGTTGGCACTGTCTTGTACGTGGGTCTCTGTGCCTCTGCTTCAGAGTAGATGATGTAGTTTTTGTTGCTGTGTTTTATTTCCCCGCCCCTTCCTCTGCTCAAACACATCTTGCCTTGTAGGACCTTGTCAGCAAACAGCTTTTTCCCAAAGACCTGGTGTGTTGGACAGAATTTTTCCTCTTCTGGAGTAGTTAGCAGTAGCTGTGTAGGAACCCAAGACAGCTGGCTTTGAAGCTTTGTGGTGGAACAGTGAAGATTAAAGCACGAGCGAAGCTCTCTTCCTTACGGAAACCACGCAGTTTAGCTTTGCGCAGACATTCTGTCTTGAAGAGGATTTATTTTTTGATTTCTTATGGTCTTCCATCTCATTGTTTTTTGTCCTTCATTTCATGAATTCAACTGTCCTTCAGATGATTAGATTTCTGAAGTGATCTTTTAGGGTATTGAAGGTAGTACTTCAAGGCCAATAGCTCCCGTGCTTCAGTCTTTCTTAACGTTGAAGTCCTCATGAAATTATTTTATTCCTTTCTCCATAATGCAATACCTTAACCCCTGTTCAACAATCAGTCAAATATATATATATCCTTTATAAATGAGAACTGGAAGCTCCAAGTCCATCACAGTGCAATGTGAGTTGGTTTATCCTTTCTGAAGGTGGCTTACTGGGCCAGGTCACAAATATATTTTCCAGTGCTGGAAATCCTGTTAGAATTTGAAGAGGAAGATCAGATCCTCAGAGAGGATTATGGGCTTTGTCCTTTCTTACAGTCTCTTCTGACACAAAAGCACCTGCCAAGTGTAAATGCAAGCAGGAAATGTCTTCTCACATCCTGCTATTTCTGTAATATAGTGACCTTTAGAAGCTCAGTTTATGCAAAATGGATCTGTTCCCTCTGATTCCTTCCTGGCTATACAAGGTGATGTGTCATGCTTGTTTCCAAAGCCTTTATAGCCTTTGCATGCAAACATCAGTTCTATGAAGGCACTCATCTATATTTATAACAAGTAGGAGAGGTTGAGGTGTGTGGTTGTGTGGGGGTTTTTTTGTGTGTGTATGTTTAACCAAAGCACGCAGTTCTTTTGCACTGGGTGCTTTGGCTCGCCTGCTGCTTTGGCTCAAAAGCAGACATACCTCTCAGTTCCCCGAGTGCTGTATGTTTGGAAGTTCACATTAGCTTTGCTTGTTGCCATGTTTGCAGGCAAGCTCAGCAAGCCTTTTTGCTGTAGGCATTTTCTGAGGAATATTTTAACCTCACATTTGTTCCATAAAGTAAGTGATTTTCAGCAGTGTTTTGGGGAACTCTCCCAACAATACTATTGTTCTAATGCACTTGCAGCAGCTGGTCCCTCCTAAGGCAGCGAATGCAATGAGCAAAATAGCAAATCCGGTGGTAATGTTGGCGATTCTGCTGGCTCTGAGATCAGAGACAGTTGTCCTTTGTCTTCCCTTCCTGCCAAGGGGAAGAGGAGTGTGCACTATTACAGTCAATATTTTAAGATGTGAGTGGTCTCTAAGCTCCTCTTATTGTTGAAACATAGTATTAAATATAGTGTTCTGTAGGGAAAGTATCAAATCAACGACTATGCCAAAGTATCTTTTTTAGTTATTCCCCCACCCTGCCCCTGCCAAGCCCCTACTTGCAGCTGTGCTCCAGACAGCTGGCTCAGCTATCTACGTACTCTCCTCCCAGCCATGCCCATAGTATCCCTTCCAAATGAAAGCACTCACACTCAAAGTTGGGGTCTCTAGACAAAACGCAGAACTATCTTGCCTGTGTGGGTTCTGTGCAGTACTGAGGGGCCTTCAGTTAGGAAGGGATAGTTGAAAGCGCAGCCTCTCTGAGGGTGTGTGTTTTTTTTTTAATTCTTTTTTGTTTTTGTTTTGGTCACATTAAACTGGATGTAATGTTGAGCAAGTCACCCTCAATCCTTGACTGAGGGTGAAATACAGGTATGAGGCTGAAGGCTTAGAAGCATGTTAGCAGGAGTTGAAGCAGACCACAAAAACATGTGTTTGATGATATAAAGAAACAAAACAGTGCTTTCTGAGACCTACTGGGAATACTGACCTTCTGTGCAGATGTGCTCTTAGCTTTACATCAGCATTATGCAGCAATTCATGTTGTTCTGCTGAATCTCGTCCTGCATTGGCAGAAGTCAAGATTTCATTTTTGTTCTGTATTTCAACTACTGAAAGCAGAGAATCAGGCTTTCTGAAAATATCTACCCATTAGTGAGCCAGGTGGAGCCCCTTAAGCACTTCTAGATGCATACTAGCTGGAAATAAAAGATGACTCATTGAGAAGTGTAAGGATGCACAGCGTCTGGTTACAAAACAGTGATTCACCAAAATTTCAAAGCATTTTTCCTTTGATGGATGAAGTTTTAGTTATGATATCTCAAGAGACTCACAGCAAATTAGGAATAACACTCTGATTAAGTTTCTCATGTATAGAGCAAAATTCTTGTTCTATATGCGTTGACAAGCTTTCACTTCCTAAAGATATTCAGTAACTTATTTCTCCACTGAACTAAGCATAAAAGTGCAGCTCTCTTGAACTGTACAGTGTTAGGGCAAAGTAGTAATCTATTTTGTAAAGGATTGTTGCAAAGGTTTGTTGATGGCAGTAATGTAGCCGTTACATAGTCTTCATCTAGGTACTCATGGAAACTTTTTGGACAAATAATGCACTTTGGGTTGTTATAGCACTGCTGGTCTTAGGAAATCCACACTTCCAGCTACTCACTTCATGGAGAAGCAGATCATTCAGAAAGATAGATATTTCCCATATGAAGATTTAAGGTTGAGGGGAAAATACTTCCATGCTCTGCAATGGAAAAAACCCTGTGTTTGAGGCAGCTGTTCTGGTCAAATGGTCCTGCTTACATACGGATTTATAGATTATTGTCTTCAAACGTGAGAAGCTTTCAGGATAGTAAGGAAAGGTTGTTGACTGAGTTCTGTGGGCATCAAGGAGTGACTCAGAGGGGATCAGGAAAAGACCCTCTGTGAAACTCAGGTGGAAAGTCTTATTCTGAAACACTTGATGAAATGATTGTGGGGACTGAAATAAAATTGTGGAAGAGTGGGGCATAGAGAGGTAATTGTGCCGGTCACAGGAAATGCCTAACGTGCCCTTTCAGGCTGTGTCCTCTTGGTGGATCTGTGTTTTGAAGGGCACGAACTAGGAATGATACACAAAGAAGAAAAACGCTGGCCAAGAATCTGGTTTTGATAGAAAGTTTATATTGTAAGGGAAGCTGTTGCCTTACTTGTGTATAGAACAGTGGTAGGAGCGCACAAAGACTCACGGCACAGAAATTTTCAAAGATCTGTTCGGTGCTGAAAACACTGTAAATGGGTGCGAATTGGTGATTAATGTGATGGCCATGTAGCAGAAAACTTTGTCTTAGCTGATGTTTGGAAGTATCTGTTTTTTGCTAGGAAGAATAACAGATTCTTGCTTTAAAACTGTGTCTTTGATAAGTATGAAATTAGTAAGGAGAAAACATTTTGGACAGGAGAAGGTGGTGGGTGTTATGTTCAAGTAACAGTGTGAGGAAGAAGCTGGATTGCATGATGGGGAAGAACAAAAAAAAAAACAGGAATTCATAATTGATAATCCAAAAGCAAATAAAGTATTTTTTATATCTTTCTCTTTATATTTATAAAATAAAGATTGAAATTCATAAACTATTTTCTAGAAACAACTAGAGGCAAAATCCTCTAGTTTAAAAGTCCTTTCCAGCTGCGAGTTTTTATCTCTGAACTGAATAAAACAATTACAGGGGAAAGCAGAACTAGAAATGTTACCGCTCAGTAGTGGTGATTGTGACTTTTATAGATTAATCCTTTTGAATTACTTTTTGTATGTGACGTATAAACACTGCTATGAAATCTGTGTAGGACTGACAGCTGCAGAACTGGGTGACTGCATTTAAATTTTTTTCATAAATCATCCCTTCCAGAGTAATCTTTGTCTTGAAAGTTTAGGAATTTTGGAGGGTGCATCCCTCTCCACCGTAAGCTGGTGAAGTCCATTTCTTCTCAGCTACAAACACCTGTATTTTGCCATTGAATCCTATTTTAACAACAACTAATGTGTTTTCCTGAATGGTGATTCAATCAGTTGATTGCCCTGCTACCTTAAGAATGTTTTCAAACTCTGATTAGAATTCTGTTATTCATTATATGTGCCAACGTATTTAACATAGACTTTTCAGTTAACTATAAATGTTCTTGCCTCTGTGGGGCTAGTTTGCATTACTGAAATTACTTGCATATGGTGCTTCAATTTGTTACCTGTTTAGCTACTTTAGCTTTGTAGCAGTGGGTGACAGTATTTAAGCTGTTAAAATAAAAAGTATTAAAATATAAGATGTAAAAGTTTCACTCTAGTATGGAGATGCCAGTGCATAACCAAAAGCGTAGTTGAACATATTTATGTTCTTTAGTGCAGGTCTAGATATGGGTGAAGCTTTAAGAAGTTGTGATAGTTATGCAATTGTACTGGCAATAGCAGTGGGAGATTTACAAGTGCTTGTAAATGCTGCTATTAATAGGATGGACACTTTGTCTAGCAAAAGACTAATCCTTTTCTGCCCTGGGAGAAAATGACAGGGTGGAGAGTTCATCCTTACAATGGCACGAGACTACAATACCCACAAAATCAATGTTTTGTCCATGTTAAAACTAAAGGCTTCAAATATGCTTACACGTGGGGAATGGAGAAAATCTTGAATTTTGAAATGATGGAATTTTAGTAGTAAAGATTTATGGGGATTTACAGGTTGTAAGATACCTGTCTTATGAGATTTGGAATGCGTATTTTTAGATTTCAACCTTTTAATTTTGGATGTTGTAGAACGGAATAGGAGCCTTGTTATACTGGACTTCTTACTATGGATCTGAAGCAAGATCATTTTACTGCAATATTTTATTGCTTGTTCTTGCTATGTGAATAACTTTGCCCAAGATATTGTTAAAAATTAAAGCCTGTATACCAACAATTTTGTTAATCTTTCTCTTGTCGGAAAGAAGATTTGAGGCAGTGTATGTCCTCTGAAATTGGATACATCAATTATATTTAAGTGAATGACATTACTAATAACATGAATCGGTCTTAAATCCAAGAATAGAAAAAGCCTTTATTTACTGAATTAGATGCTTGCTTTACTCTAGTTTTTCAGAAACGGGTTTTTTTTTGCTTGTATTATTTTGATTGTGTTATAGTAAGTCTTGTGATTTTGACCATATTTGCTGGTTTTCTACTAGAGTATTCGTAATACAAACAAACACAGGTATTTCATTGATTGGAGCTATATTTTTTTGGTTACTTTTAAATTTATAAAGGGGGAAAAATCGTGTTTCTTTATAGCAGAGATGTGCTTTCCATGGAATTTTTATGCTTTTGATTCTTAGGAAAGACAGTTGAATTTCTTTATCTGCTTTGGGATTCAGGGATTAGTTATAGATTGGGCTTAAAATATTCTTATTTGTAAGCAAGGAAGTTGACAATAATTATTTGATTCTTGGTGGAAGAATTGTCTACAGGTTGCTGCTCCTATTGTCCTGATAGTCTAAAATGAACTACCACACATGTAAGTAATAATTGTATGCATGGTCAGTGGGTAGAGCATGGTAGGCAAATTCTAAATAAAGTGTTTTTGTGTGTTTTTTTGTGTAAAGCCATTCTCTTGTCGAAAGGGAGTTTATAGTGTTCCCTTATGAGTTTTACAGAAATAATACTGTGAAGTGAATTATTCATTTTGATTTCTAGTGAGCAATGTTAATGTTCTTTCTGAAGATATATTGCTTAATTAAAAAAGGAAGACTTAATTCAGATTAGATGTGGAAGAGTGTTTAAATGTGTGTATATATATACCATCCAGTAATGATTCAGATTGGTCCAGGAGAAATTACATCTAATTGTAGGTGTTTTGAAATTTGAGGAAGAAGTGAAACCGGGGAAAAAGACAGGTCTTCACACAAGTCCTTTCCATTAAAAGCAGGAAGCATTGCAAAGGACATTTCAGTGCCATTTATGCTTTTATTTGTGCAAACAGAACCCATCCCAGGGTGTGTCAAACAGCTCACAGGAATTCGAATGAGTTTAAGGAGTGTTAATTGAAGTAATGCTTAGAAATGACGAAAATGTGATTTAGGTGCTTTGCTGGATCAAGTGATGACCTCTCCATGACTGTGGCGCTGGACAGCGTAGCCTACTTGGCAGTCATTGATGTGCGTGAATATTGGCCAACTGGCCCTGGGCAGGTGCAGGTCGGGCAAAGGGAATAACTTACTGTAGGTGGAGGTAAGGGATTTACAGTTATTTAGATTGCAAGTTCTCAGCCAGGCTTGTTTACGGTTAATATTTCAAAATTGCCAACTTAAGAGATAGTATTGTATTAGAGATAAGTTTAAGTTTATCCGAACCAAGATGCATATTTCAAACGGAAATACAATGTGTGTAAGTGACAGCATTTCCTCTTTATCAGTTGTATAATTTCTCAAAGTTCCAGTAGCTTTGTCAGTTTGCAAGGTTGAGTGCTTCACACACACCCCCCCACCAATGTTTTATCCCTCTTTTCTGAGTGCTTCTCTGTACCAAGCCAGGTATCTGTTGTAGGGTATCTGAGTAATAAGAATTTAAAATCTGGAAAACTGACTTGACTAGATTATGTTGAAAAATGGGATCATGTAAACCTGATGGATAGTGTAATAAAACTCAGGAACAGATATAATCATAGTGGATAAATCATGTTGGCTAGAAAAATGAGTTGTACACTAATTGCAAGGATTATGTTCTGCATTGTATATTCACTGCCTTGCGTTCCATTGAGGATAAAGTTTTATTCCATTTAAGAAGCTCTGTGCCGCCTTCTTTTCTTCCAAAGAAAAGGAACTTGCAAAAAAATACATACTTGAAGTATTGAAAGACAGCTCTGTAAAAACATCTAATTTTTTGATTTGGAATATTTTGTGTTAGCATTGTCCTTATTTCAGAAAGCATTGCTACTTTATTTTTAGTGTGACTGTTCTTCACAAAATCTTTTCATCTTTAGAATGTGAGAGCATATTAATCGGATTTTGATCATGTTCCTTAGAACAAGGAGTGGGAGAAGGAGGATGATTTCATTAAGATCTGTGAGATTGTAGGAGGAACAGATTGATTCTGGTAAGCCGATTGGGTTAGTAACTATTTTGGAAGGAAGAGGTCGTGGATTTGAGAGGGGACTAGCCCAGCATCTAAGGAGTTTAGACAGAGTTTCAAGGTGCTGAAATGCAGAAGACAACTGGCAAGGTGAGCAGAGTTTATCAGGCTACCTGAGAAATGAAGGCCTGCACGTGAGGTACTGGAATAAATCTCTACAATTTATGGTGCAAATGTGCTGTTATTCAAGAGAAGTTAAGATCTAAAAGAGAATCCCTGGGATATCTCTAATGTTTCTCTGAAGTCCCTACAACAACAGAAGTAGAAAATACCATGCTTGAAAACACTTTCCTTTTTCCCTGGAACCTCATTGCTCATCTCAGGATCACTACTAAAAAGATATCTTCCCTTCTCAAACAACTGTGGAGTCTCAACTCTTTTATTCTTCTTCCTTAATAGTTTTGTTTTCTTGTATGAAATTTTCTCTCTTGATTTCTTCTCCCTTTTTCCTTGTGAACTGTGTTCCCCGTGGCAGCTGTCTTGCTATGGGTAGGATGAAGTGTGGTCTGAAGTCTCTGAGATTTTTTTTTCAGGTGATTCTTCAGAGAGGCTAACGAAGGTGCAACAGTCACCTTCTAGAGGGAAGATTTGGGAAGGAAACATTCAAAAAAAATTTTTTTTTTAATATTCACTTGTGAGAAGGATCCATATTCTGTATAATCTGCAAATACGCATATATTTGGGCAATAATAATGGATCAGATGAGACCAATGTGTGACACTGCTGCGGAGGCTGTCCAAAAGTAGGCAAGAGAGTGGCCACACGGAACAGACCCCTTGTGTGACTGATGCTGAAATATACTTTGAGCTCTTCCTGAAGACCGAGTGTTGACAGCTTTCAAAGGGGAAAAAGTATATCAGCAACCACATGTATCTATCTATTTGCATCTGCCACAAAGTTTAAATATACTTTTTGCTAGGAAAAAAAATTAAACTGAAAAAATTCAGGTTATTTGTTGCTGAAATTCTACAAATTGCTGTTTTCCCCCATTTCTGCAGTAAGCCTATAATTAAGCCTAAACTAATGTCCTGCCTTTGTTGGCAAGATATTAGAATTACTACTTTGTCATGGTAAAAATCATATTTAGATTGAAAATCATCATTTTGGAGAAGGTCGGCTTTTCAGGTACCACTTCATATACTGTTATCACAAAAAGGAGATTTACAGCAGAAAGTAAATTAAAGTAATTGAGATTAGAGTAATGCAGAGCTTAGGGTTTAATCAGTGATTGACCACATTTGAATTTGCAAACAGTACTGATAACAACGTGAATGTAATTGTGTTCAAATTTAATGTCCAGTTATTGTGCTCAGCAAATGTTTATGCTTGCTCTGGTGTTGCACACTTCAGGTATTAGATGATAATTTGTTGGCGATTCTTTAATAAGAGTCTGAAAATTACAGTCTTCTATTTTGCACAGTTAAATCTGGTAGCTTTATATTTTAAAGTGGGAGCCAGTTTCTTTCCTTGAAATTCTAAGGTTTTCTCTTTCATGGTAATACCTGTGTAGATCTAAGTGTGTGCTGTACCAGAATCTGAATATTCTGTTTATTTGCAGGAGAGATGTGATGCACCATGCTGAAGTGATCGCTTTCCTTGTGTTCTTAATGTGATCTTGGCAGACTCCACTTTTCACTATGAGAAGTGAATTGGCTCTTATAACTCGGTTGCAGCAAAAATGCAAATTATGGTAAGTGAGAGCAAAGCTTGTTGGAGCTTTGTATAATACGAATTTACAATTACAAATTAAACTATTTACATTGTTGAATTCTAGGCATTAACAAAAAATTGACAAATAACATTTTCAGCCACTCTGCGTGTTTTTTTTTTTAGTATGAAAATATATACTGAATGTTTGTGAACGTTGATATTGTAAAAAGGAGTTGAGGTTTATGTACTGACATTGGGAACACTGCTTCCATTTTGTGATATGTGGTAAACAGTGTGTCTTAAATGACCCCAAATTTATATATAGTGACCTTTTAAATTAGAATTAGTTTATTTGATGTTCATGCTGACTCTACATCAATACTTTTTTGTCTTTTTTGTAGGTTTTTCTTCCTTGTTGGATTTTTCCAATTCTGTTGAATGTGTAATTACAACTATGGCAACAAAAGTAGAAATAAATTCTACTTTGGCGTCTTTGACGACTGTACCTGACTTAAATGAAATCACAAATGAGGATAAATCACAGCATGTGTATGTAAGTGTGCTTTCAGATGCAAGTAACAAGACAAATGAACCTTCAGCATCACTGACTGTTGAAGAGAAGAGAAAATTCACGAATACTTTGAGATCTGCAACAATGCCGACACTAGGATCAAGGCCAAGACTTTTCCCAAAGCCTTTTTCTAAAGAGAAATCTTCAGATACTTTTGCAAATGTAAAACCACCTGTTACAGCTTTCAGATCAAGTAATCTTATTAGAAAGGCCACTGAAGAAACATCGTCTGTTAAAGTATTAAGTGGAAATGTTCCTCCATTAGTAGACCAAAAAGTAATTGAAAGTGAAAATAAGACTAACAGTGAAGTAGTTGCAAATATGACTTTCTACACTGGTCCCAGTGCTAATACTGTCATCCTTTTTGAGACAACTGGCACGGAACAATCAAAGGTCGGCCTGGCCCCAGGAAAAAGGGCTAATGATGACCACAGATTATTTAGTGCTGTACAAACAAAAGAGCTTCAGTGTGTTGCAAAGCCTGAGAAACCATCTCAGCCATCTGAGACATCCAGGAGAGCTGAAGGATCTATTCATAGGCAGATATCACTTTCTTCTAATCCTAGGCCAGTCTCTTGGAACTCCCTCAAAACTTGTGAAAAGAAGGATGCTTATGAAGGTATTACAGGAGAGAGAACCAACGACGACACAAACAATCTGAACAGTAGAGTTGTTTTTTCTGATGTGCAGCAAAGGCTAAAACATAGACCAGTATCCGCTGTTTTTCTAGAATCGTTAAGAGATCAAAAGCATCGCCCAATGGAACCTTCAGAGGAAACATCTCCTACAGAGAAATCCTGGGTTAGAAAACCAAGGCCTTTGTCCATGGACCTGACGGCTAAGTTTGAACATAAAGATCTTTCTTCCTGCAAAAAGACTTGCTCATCTCATGAGAGCAAGGAGAATGTGTCTATAACTTATTTTACTGATGTGAGCTGTCATGAACAGTCTGAAATGGGGCCAAAAAATGAAGAAATAGAATTTAATAAAGACAGTTCTTCTAAAACAAATGTAAAGCGCAGTAGTCAGGATATTGGTGTCCTGAATGGAGGGAAGCACATATGGGAAACGCAGCATAAATGTAAAAGTGAACAAATTGAGACCAAACCAGAAATAGCGACTAACTTGCATGGTTCTGAAAGAAGCTGTGAAACTAGTAGTGACAACAAAACTAATAAGGAGATGAAAAAAATGGATCAAAAGGAAACTTGTATGTTTCTAGCTCGTGAAAGCCCTGCAGTTTCCTCAGAAAAGGAGAACAGTATCAAAAGGGGCAGTGTTAAAAAGCACATTAGTTTGTTTGCTTCAGAAAGTCCCAGCACTCCGGTGGATACAGAGCCTCTCCCATCAACTGCTGAGAGGGAAAACAGATATGTGAACATCCAACAGAGAATCAAAGAACTTACAACCGAAAATACAGACGGTAAACCAGGAAATCTGCGCAGATCCCTTCAATCACGACCGCTTTCTGCAGACTTAACAAAGATGTACGTTTCAGCAGTCTTATTTAATCCTCTTAACTTCAGCTCATTCACTAAAATTTGCTCATTCAGTAAGATGCCTGCATATCTTGATTCCATTCTGTGTAATTATTTTATAATATTATTCTTTATCCATTCGAGTTTAAAAAGTCCACTTTCCAATCTTACCCTTCACACACACTCACCTCAAATTAAATATACCTTAACAACGGCTGCGAAAAAAGTGCTATCAGTAATGTGGCCTTTACATATTATTGTAACAGAATAGCTATTTTTAAAGCTTCATATATTTTGAAATCTTGAGGTAAAATGTTGTAGACTGCATACTTGCATATTTGTAGAAAGCAAAAAATTAGCTGAGATTCCTTGTTTTGCTCTGCTGTTTTGAATGTCTAGCCTGTCGTCCTAGCAGAAGTCTGTTTCTTCAGAATATTTCAGCATTACCTTCTATTTGGCACAGCAGGGGCAAAAATGTTTACTGTGTTTTTGACAGTAGTATAGAATATCAGGTTTTCAGTCAGATAGGAATCTTATTTCACTGTCATACTGAGACTTAAAGAGCTATGATGTGCATTCTTCCCAAGCTGTGGCAGGGGAGCAAGGAAGCATAATCTTTTTTGGTAGAACAAGGTTTAAAATTTCAACAATTGCTTTTAACAGTGAGTAGGCAAGTATGTGTTATGTCCTATACAGTACTAATTAATAAAATAAGGACAACTGGCATGGGAGGAGTCAGGAGGGTTATAGTGGCATAAATGCTGTTTTGAGGCAGACTTTAACTGAAATGTACCTGTCCTACTACACCTCTCTTATAAACCAGTGAGTCTTTCTGCTTTATGAAGATGCATTTCTTTCGAGTTCAGGAATTGTTGGTTTTCAGAACTAGCTCTGCCAGTTATAGAAAACTGTTTCCACTAATGTAAATCAAAATCTTGCAACCTCTGATTCTGAAGGTCCTTTCTGATGTTTTGGAGTAATGTTAGAGCAATGTGACACCTACTGATTGTTATATATATTAAAAAAAAATGCCAATGAAAAGATATTTGGACCAATATGAAATGTATTCTCTCAGTATAAAGTTGGATAATTGTTCGTAATCATTAGGATTTATGTTTGTGGCATGCATAAGAGCTGGTGATGGTATTGCAAAGTGCATTAAGCACAATCTGAGGCCACATGGCAGGGCCTTGTGATAACCTGGATACCTCTTCTGTAGATGATGAAAAAGGGGGAAGGACAGAGGAATAACCCTTTTTGATAGTGCAACAGAAGTGTTTTTCACATAATGAATACAGCAGACATTTGGATAAAAGGATCTACTGTAGGGATTGTGGAATGGTGTAATTCTTCAGCAAACCTTGGTCCTTTGACATTGTGATGGGCATAAAGAGAAGAAATGCAACTGAGACATCAGAATATCTTTTTTATTATTTTGCCACATTATGGCCTTCTAAAGTTTTACATTGTAGAATAAATTACATAACAAATAGTTTTTCATGAAATAATCCTTTGGTCTTGATGCTGTAAAACCACTGAACACAGTTAATTGTAATATGAAATAGTGCCATTTCTCCTTTAAGAAGTATAATTGGTTGGATTTTTTTTAATGATAGGAGATGAGATATTGTCAGTCTGCTTCAGGAGGAAGCGTACTTATCAACTAACTGGAACTAGAAGAAGTAATAAAGTTCTTGTTTTAGGTTTTCGAGTCCAGCATCAACCAGTGAATTCAAGCCGGAGAAACCTGTTGAAATAAGAAGTGATTCTACCAATGAAATACAAGAAAATCAAAAAGTAAGAAAATGATATTCAGTTGATGTAATCTCCAAATAGGTTTTTGTTTAGAGTGTATATAGCACTATATTCTATGTCCTATGTGTCTTTATCAATCAGTGACTTTAAGATGGGCATTGAGAGTATTAAAATTGGCATAATCCTAATAGGCTTACTTGGATAATTCTATCTTTAGGACACACAGATAAAGTATGGGAGTATTGTGTTTGCACTGAGTCTTTAAAAAGTTGTATTTGCCTACTCTTAAATGCATGCAGCAGTATGGACAAAATTAATGTTATGTATGCTGTTTTAATGGAACTTCTAATGTGTAAAACCCTACAATGAATAGATTATGCCTGTTGAGGTTCTGTGCACTAATTGTCCTTAATTCTCTCTAAACCCAGCATTAGTGTAGTACATTTCCACATCCAAGGCACAGCTCTGTACTAAATGCTTGCTGTATATTTCATGTCAATCTCCAAAGACAAGTTCTTTTACTCTGAAGTTTGGAAATACAGAAATATACAGAAAGTTGTAGTCTGTTGTTAAAAAAGCTGATGTGCTGTCTTTGTTTCTGTGTAGAACTCTGATGTTGCAAAATGTAATCTTGCTGTTGACAGTTCTTAGTATTGTTAAATGGGAACTTTATGTAGTTTTAAGGGTATTTCTTGAAAGTGCTGGTGGCTGTACCCTTTTTTTTTTTTTTTTTTTTTTTTCTCCAGATTAGGTATGAGATAAGAATATGTGGTAAGAAAGCTAATAGTTTGATACAAAATTCTAATAGGTTAATTTCATTTTAAAGACTACTAACTTGTTTTAATTTTCAGTTAATGCAAATGCTGTTTTCATAATCTATCAGTAAAGCAGGATTAAAAATGTTCTAGTGCTCTGCCTAGGAAAATACAGACTCTCCATACACTATTCTTTTCTTGTATTAGAAGTAAAAATCAAGTTATAAGATACTCTTATAACAGACCAGAGTTATACATCTGCTGCTTAGCTTGCTTTTGTCTTGATGAATTTTTGTGTTTAGAGCACAAGGGTGCATTTAACTTGTGCATGTTGTGTTGCACAGAGTGGGTGGTGTATAGTTTATTTAAAAGATATGTATCAACCCTAACTGTTGAATTTCCTTGTTCCAGAGTAAGGAGATCAAGCTCTCACATGGCACAGATTTCACTGAAGCATATGCTGTTGGGAATCTTTGGAAACCCCGTCAGGTTTTAAAACTAACAAATAAAGCTGATCAGACAGAGACAAAAGGAAATTCCCTTGAGAAAAGTGCTGACTATCTCCAGCAAAGTGAAAGTTCTGTCTCATTCACAAGCAGCTTTGAAAAAAAATTAAAACCAACCGCGGTTATAGAAAAGACCTATGTTAAAACTGTCCGAGCCACCATGTTTGACCATAATGTTCAGAGACATAATGTTGCTGTTGGTCATTCTGGAATTGATTCTGCACTGAAGATGAATAATGAATTTGAAGGAAAACATGATGTGGCGACTTTGGGGCATAACAGAGGATCACAAGTGGGAGAAGCAGTGGAGGAAACTACTAGTATAAAGCAGTATCACAAACAATCCCATTCATCAAAACATATAGCAGATGTAGAAAAAAGTGGAAAACCACCTTGTTCAAATGAAGGCAAGCAAGTGACTCGGGCAATTCTATTAGAAAAATCTGCTCTTGAGAAAAGTGAAAAACACACTCCTAAAAATGCAGAAGACTCTCTAACTTACCAAAGAATAGAGCCAAGATATGAAATCTTTCAAACATTTGGTGAAAGAGCTCTTAGTGAAGCCATTGCAATAGCACCTGAAAAAAAGGCTGTGACACTCAGAACTAGAAAATCATCTGTGAAAGAGAAGAAAAATGATGGGGATGTTTTACACACTGATCAGCCAGCCACACTAAATAATAAAACTGACTACTTGAAAGAAGGTAGTAGTATTTCAGAAACTAAAGACACAAAAGCTTTTCCAAGAAGGTTTACTTTTAAAGAACCTAATGATTTTTTCCCCAGTGGATGTACTTTACCTGAACAGAGAAAAGACTCTGGTAAACCTGAAACTGATCTGATAGTAATAGCAGAGAAAATATATTATTCTACAGACAAAAGTAAATGCTTGGGACTAAATGAACAAAAAAATAAACTACATTCTGAAGTTAAAAATGAAGAGAGCGAAGTCTCTTCCATAGATGGAACAGAGAGGCCTAATGTGACAAAATACTCTTCTGAGAAAAGGAATGTAAGACCAGGCAGAACAGATGACCATGAATTCAGAACCAACTTTGGTCATGAAGCTGTTTTAACCAGTGTAAATAAGCATGGGGGCCAATCTTCATCAATGCTTTCAAGTGGACCAGTATGTAAATCTTCCAGTAGCCACCATCCTGTTGTGGAAGTACTAACCATTAGTAAAGAAGAATCTAGAGCCTTTGATTTAGGGAAATGTCTAGACTCAAAGGGCATAGAACAAAGCTTTAGCCTAAGTAGTATAGCGCATGAAAACAGAGATAAATTCAGAGTAACAGAACCAGAGGAAAAGGTCAGAAGAACCAAAAGTAGCATTGCAGACTTGAAAATTTCAGAAAGATGGAGAAGGAAAACGTTGCCTCAGGATTCTATCAAGATAGAAGAGGTTGGCTTGCTCACTCCTGAGAGTATCAAAAGGCTGAATAGAACAGAATCATTGCAATTGGAAGAAGGCTCAGTTAAAAAGAGAAGCAAAAAAAGCAAAGAAGGAATGGAAGGAAATGAGGCAAACCAAACTGTTGTTGGTATTCCTGACGATTACCTGAAAAATCAGAGTATTGCTTTTGAACCAAAGGCAACTTATTTTGCAGTTACTTATCAGGTTCCTGGTGACAAAAAAGAGAAAAGCTTTGGTACTCCTAGTGCAAGTGAAACTAGTAAAATTTTTCCCTCAAGTGAGGTAGTAACAACTAATTTGGACCCTGTTTTTTCCAAAAGGTCCAAACCTGTATTACAGCAACCAAATAAAAATACAACATCTACAAATTGTAGAGAAGACTCACGAGGTGTGTATATTAATAAGGATTGGGTCAAAGAGGAAGAAAAAAATGAAATTAACTTTTCCAAAAACATTGCATTCACTGATTTTCAGGTATCTGGGAAAGATAACCAGAAGTATCATGAAAGAAGTCTGGATTGCTCTAAAGAGAAAATTATAGATGTTGATGCTTTCCTCTTAAAACAGGACCTGGAAAATACACCTCAAACTGATCTCAAAAGTAGTGGAAGAAAAATCTCTTCTTACCTTGAATCCAGATCTCCCCTACGTTTTCCACAGTCACATAAAAAAAGTGAACTAGTAGGCCAGAAGAGTAATGAAAATAATTATGATTTAGCTGGAGGGAAGACTGAGCATGGTTATAGATCGCAAATTCTTGATATTGATGCACTTATGGCAGAATATAAAGAAGAATCTGTGATTCAGGACAAGCTCTCTGAAGACCACAGTTTATTTAATAGGGAGTTACCAAAGAACAAAAGAAATGTGTCAGATTGGACTTTTTCCTCCAATAGTTGGAAAGAGAGAAAGGGGTCATCAGATCACTGTTCTTTTAAAAACAAACAAGGTGACCAGGCAGAAGAGTACAACAGGCCAGAGAAATTAATCCTAAATGAAAAGAACAGTGAGAAACTGGAATCCTGTGGCCCTGAATTTGATAAGCAAAAGTCCAAAGACAGAAAGTTCAGCCCTCCTTACTGGGGAAATCCTAGCAGCTTGTTTTCAGATAAGTTAGTAAATTCACCTGTGGAGTTCACCAGAAAAAAAACATTCATCATTGATGAAGATCAGGAAGTGAGCTTAACTTCCAGCCAACGAAGCTTGACATTCGCAAATGATAAGATACATCCTACAAATGCAGTTGGTACAGACCAGAAGTTGGAAATTAATTTAGCTTCCAAGCTGTCCGTAAAGGCAGACATTGGCCAGTTACAGAAGAAGTTGATCACAAAAGAACAGTTTGTGGATGTGGCTCCAGAAGGTGACTGGAGCAAAGATGCAACAAGGAGCTTTATAACTAAGAACAAAGATGATGCAAGTAGGACATCACGTGACAGTGACTTTTCCAATGCGAAGAGTAAAACTGACTGGAAAAATTATACATCTGCTCTAGGAAATGCACCACCAGATTTAAGACGATCATATTCAGAAAAGAGTCGCCAAGGAAAAGACAATGTACCACTTACGAAAGAAGCAAGAGGAAGAAAGGATCTGTATCAATTCAGACAGAGCTTCCCACCAGAAAATATGGAAAATGGGTGGAAAAAAAAGATGTCATCTCAATCAGAATCTTTCTTCCGTGAAGATAAAAAGGTATTACAAATGGTATTTTAATCCTTCCTATAACTAAAATTGAAAGTAAAGAAAAGCTTTTATTACATTTCTGTCCTACTTTTCTGTGTTAGATTAGACTTTGCTGCCAGTAAGCACATGTGGAGAGGCATATCTGTTAGGTATAGAGGACATCTTTTTTTTTTTTTTTTCCTGTCTTTCTTTTTAATAGATTTTATTTCCTTTTGGACTGCATTTGCTTGAAGAATCTCTGTTGTAATAGATGACTAGATACCTACATATTGTATTGTTAGTGTTATGAATGTGATATGGTAAATTCTTAATTTTTCAGCTTTATAATTGTTTGAAAAGAGTTAGTTTGTGTTTATTTTGCAAGTAGTAAATAAGTGATCTTTTAGGTATTTTTTATTTTTTTTCCCTGAAGCAAACAGTGTTTTCAGTAGGTGAATGGTCCTCATTTGTACCTGCAATTTTATTGCTGACAGTGATGTCAGTGAAATGCAGGTAGTTCTCCTGACACCATGACACAGCAATGCATATGACACAATCATTTGGATATTGATGGGTGTGATGCTTTTCTGTTCTGCAGTTTCAACTTCCTCTCTTTTCATTGAAAAGGGCATATTTATATATGTATGTATATGTGTATATAATATATATGTAACTTTTTTTTAAACAGGCTTCTGGAAAAGTGTGGACCAAGCAGAGTTCTGAAAAATCAGATGGAACAGACTTTACATTGGTTTCTATTCAGAGAAGAAGCTATAGTTTCTATAAAGACAGAAGGGCAGATAACTGGACGGTATGTTACTTTGAAGGAAGTTCTCGGGTAGGGGGGAGATAAAGGAGATGCAATTTGGCTTATTCCATTCAAGGTAGCTATGACGGAAAGTATGTGATTTTCTAGCAGAAGGAGCAGGTGGACTTCCTGTGAAGTCTAACTGGCCAAGAACACTTGTTCCCTGCGATTGTACCACACTGGTTTGTGCCAAATCTTCCAATGTATATGAACAAGCTGCATGATTAATTCCCTTTCTTCTTAAACAGTTTTCATCTTGAACTCTTAACACGTGAGATCAAGTCATTATGTTTTTTGTTTGTTTTTCAGCTTAAATAATGAAAATCATTTAAAACAGTTTTTCTGGAAAATTGTGTAGCCAGATAAAACCATGTCATAGTCAGAAAAATGATGGGTCTAGTTTTTTTTCTGCAGACAACGCACAAGCTGCTAGTTACCTGAAAGATCATGCCAGACATGGTAGTCTGGCTTGTTTCTGTAATATGTTTACTTTGAGGGTAAATTACCACTGAAAGTTGGTGGATGATATTCTCCTAAACTGCAAAAGGACTTCCTGGCTTAGCCCACAGATATTTTATATTAGGAAATAATTAACATCCTACATCCTGACATTGATTTGAAATAGAAAGCAAAGTTCTGTGACTTCCAAAAGTTACACTGTGACTGAGACAGCAATATTTTCTGGGGAAAATACATAATTTTTAAACTGTATCGACATCATAGAATCCACTCATTTTAAGAGAAACACTGCTGCTGCCAGTGAGATCCTTCCTTACTGGAAGGAGTTCTGAGCCACTGCACAAGCTGTGCCTTTCTTAACATTTTTGTGCCTAGGAACTGTTTTTGATGTACTCAGATAATACTGTAGTCATTTCAGAGTGCACTTGGCTTTTCTTTCATAATTCTAAGTATGCATATTTGTAGTTTTTGTAAGTCTGCATTTCCCACGTTTTTTCAAAGTTCCTCCATTTGTGTGAATAAGGGTGAACTGAAAGATGTTGCCGTGCTCAGGGTCTGGGATCAGACCTCCTTGGTCCTCTCGGGCCTCCAGCACCCTCATGTGGTCACTGAGCGCCTTGCTGCACCAAAGAGCCTGCTCTTCACTGCTTCTTAGTAGAAAGTAGTCAAAAAGACAATTCCTCCCCCAGTCAGTATCTTTCATTTTTTATCTTCTAGTGAAGAAGGAAAAAAATCAATTACTTTTGATAGTCTATAATAATTTTGTAAGCAAGTCTCCTAATTGGAGTTTTGGGATCAGTCATAATGTTTAAAATTTATTAAAGCTCCACAGAAGGTCTCCAAGGGCTGATATTCTTACCTGTATTCTTCCAAGTTCTTAGAATGGACTTCAGATTGAATGTTCATCTGCATGGGAGCCTGCATTATTAAGGATTGATAGTTATTATTCAATCCTTAAAAAATAAATAAAATCAAGTATATATAGGATCCAAGATACCTGTTGTCAAGATAGAAGATAAGGGGCAAAATGTGCTGTGAGCACTAGAAATAGTGTTGGCACAATAGAATTACTTATATAGTGCACTCAGATAAATGACTGTTGTTTTTCCAGCTTGGTACTTAAATATGATGTTACTTGGAAAAAACCTTTCATTTTATTGTATAGCTTGAAATAGGGGAGGAAGACTGTAGTGTTTTGTGGGTGTGCTTTTTTTAATTTATCTTTTTCTTTTGGTAGGGCTTAAGTGTCCAGCTTCCACTGAAATGCAGGAGGATCAGAGTGCTTTATTCCTTTGTATTGATTTGAACAGCCTAATTGTGGTGTATTTTTGTTCTCTAGTGCTATGGTAGCAAAAACAGTAGCCTGTCCTTTGCACACATAAACTGTGAATAAGCAGGTGTACATTCATTCCTGAGGCTGATAACTCACTTTACTTCTGTGTTTTAAAAAACATGAAAAAAACTCACATGAATTATTTTACGATCAGTCTCTTAACTTCTATATGTGAAGACTAAAAGATTTTCTGGAAGATGTTCTTTCATGAAACAGAAATTACTGGGCTTATTGGGAATAATCAGGCTCTGTAATACACAGGCTGTCACATAGGTAAAAAAAAACATTTCTTCTGGCACTAAGGTTAATACTATCTTTGTGCTCACTTGAAGCAAATGCAGACTTTTACCATGTAGTAACTTTTTCTTATCAGTGTGTTTCGATGCCTCCCTCTGGTGGAGAAGATGAGTTGTGATTGTGGGTGAATTGGGTGAAGGTCAAGACCTACCTACAGGAGAATCAAATCACTTTTTTTCCCCCTTGAATTTGAATGGAATTGATATTCTAATTAAAACATCTTTCAGTTTAGGAATAGAAGGAAACTAAACAGCCACTGTTTGAACAGTTTCTAGTCTACTTGTTTAGTTGTGAAGCAATCTGCTTTTTCTTGTAGTGTAGTGACTAAAATATGCTACAGTACGTGTCACTCGTTACTACTTTCTTCTCAAGATGGCTTTATCTTTCTGAGCAGACTGTTGTGCTCGAAGTGACAGATGAGCTCCTTACTGTTGTTGTGGAGTGAGAGGTGATGTTCCTAACGGAAGGAAAAGCTGGTTTGTACTTACAGCAGCATCTTCAAGATTTTATTCCCTCCAAAGACTGTGGTAAATTAATGGAGGGTGAACGTATCTTACTGTCCATGGTTTATATGCCATAGTTTGAGGAAGAAGTGGACTACAAGCTCTCTGTGTACTTTGAGAAGTTACATGTTCTACAGCCTGAAATGTTTTTCTCCTCCATGAATACAGGAAATCTGTTAGATGGGAACAGTTAAAGTTTGCTCCATAGTAAACCCTTATGAGATTTGTGTTTTAATATGATGGTCTTTGAGACTGCAGAGATGTGATGTTTTAAAAATCTTCACACTGAGATTTGAAGACTGAAGATTTATTTGAGATTATGTTGCTCTAAGCTCAGTACCATAACAGGTCTTGTATGTATGGATACAAGACCTCTTACTGTATGGATAGATGGACGCTTTAGAGTTTTCTTCAGCTACCTTTTATTGATATGTTCAGCAGCTGCCTCCTCCCATAGCAATGAGTCAGACAGTCACGATACTTGAAGTGAGGACCTGAAACGTGCTCCTGCTGTCTAGAGTGGGTGAGTGACAGGGATATAGATCGCAGCGAAGCAAAGTCTTCTGATTTAGAATTTCTATCCAGAATATTTTCTTCGTAATTCATAGCGGTTAGAATAAACTTACATCCAAAACAAGTTTATGGTTGTATTAACATGTGACTTTGTTACAAATTTTACTGCTAACTCAAGCTTAGTACTTGAACTTCTTTGGATTCCAGCGTAAGACTTTTCCCCTCTTCCTTCTTTAATATACCCTAATTCTTTTAAAGAAGGAAACAGCTTATGATTTAAAGACAGTCACCTAATAGAGATTTAAGGAAAAGAATGTAACTTATGGGAATAAGTAATTTGCTGTTTGAATCTCCAATACTAACAGTATCAACAAGAAAGAAAGAAAAAAAAAACTCTGTCCCTGTAAAAATACTTATTCCTTCATGAAATCAAATACTCCTGTTCATACCTTGTGCTTTGGCCCTGCCTACATCACAGTATAGGTCTAAAAATAAAGTTGGTCTCTTCCCATTTGGTCTTGACAACTGGGACTTCAGCTCACAGAGCTGGCTGCAAATCCATCAATCTCTTCTAGCAGCCACTTTCACAGACGGCTTGTCTGTATGGTTTATTGTCAAGTCTTAGACTACCATAAGGTTCTTTTGCTTTAGGCTTTGTGTGTAATTTCAGGATTTCAGGGACTTTGAGTCTCCAACTGTTGTGACTATCTGTAAAATAAAAATGCTTTCTGTTTTTGTAGACTGTTGTAAGACCTAGGGCACATTAAACACTTAAAACTTCTTTAAAAGGTAGTATAACTGCAAAGTGTTATGGTAAGCCACTAGAATTTCACAACACTTTTTTCAAATATTGTGTTTCATAACTTGTAATGGTTCCATTACAGCTGCCATAGGATGTAATTCTGTGACATTAGGTCACAAACCTCAATTCCTGATTAGTCATCAAGACTGGTATGAGTATCATGAATTAGAAAATGATGAATTTGTGCTGTGGCACATCCCCAAAATAGAAGCTGTTGCTCTGGCCCTATAGAGCTTTAGTGTCTTGCTCCTTCATCTGGAGGAGCAGCTCTAAAGGAGCTGCAGCTTGTAGCCAAATTGCTGGTTCATACTGGAATTTCTGTAAGTAAGAATTATTTTGAAGTCTCTGGTTATGTATTTTTTTGATGCCCATTTGAGTTTTCTTCTTTACTGAAGAAAACTGCTATCTGTAATGCAGTGATATAAAGATAGACTTATCTGAGACTGTAATGTGTGGGTGGGAAGGTATTAAGAAAATCATGAGCTCACTCTTCAAAGTGTTTTGGAAATGTACTGTAAGGGAGAGAAGATAAACATTTTGTAATATGTGCAGATGAGTTGGTACTTCAGTTTGTCACAAATAATAACTAAAGTCAGCTTAGGATATGTCTCTCCTGCCCATTGAAAAGCAAGTGTTCTCATCTTCTAGTTATATAAAGCCTTTAATATTGATAGTTCTGTAAGCCTAAAAATTGAAGCCGCCTTAAAAAAATCAAAAGACTGTATCAGCTTTACAAGATCTTACAGGTGATGATGAGGAAACTAGGAGTATTTTACTTACATATCTGGCACCAAAGTGCCAAGTGAAGGAGACTAGAGAGTTGTGGGGAGCTGGTCAAAGTCCCATAGATGTTGCCCTGCCCTGGGAAATGGGGGAGTGTGGAGAATGCTGGCAGAAGACACAAAAAGCGGCTGGGGAGCCTCCCGGGATGGCTGCTGTCAGATATCCTCTCCTTTAAGGAAGAAGAAGGAAAAAAAAATAAAAGAACCCAAAAATGCATAGGTCAAAAAAGTGAAAACAGCTAGAAATTTCATTATTCCAATTTTTGCTCTTCATGAAATGTCACCATTATGTGGTCATTTAGCTCTGCTTTCTATTTTTAAAACCTGCCATGAAGAGAATGACTGAGTGCTGATTAACTTAGTCTGTCTGGATTTTTTTTCCTTTTTTGGTAGTATTCATTTGCTGGAAGCTTTCCAGTAGTGTGTAAAAAGACACTTTGTCGTGCCTATTACTTTCTTGTTCACAAAAGACATTTTTATTATAAAAGCAGGAGCTTTTCTTTCTTTTTTTTTTTCTTGTTACAGAAAAAATAAGGTCAGCTAGCAATCCAGACAACCGTGGTGGCGTTAATAGTGTTTCATAACCCCAGCCTCCAAAACAGAGTGCTTTTAGAAGCTTCTTTCCCCTTCCGAATGAAGGGCTTTTTAGTATGAAACCCAAAGTGCTATTATTAGTTCCAGACTAACACGTTACGGATTAACTATATTGGAAAACTGAGCAGTTAGATGCTAAATAACAAGTGGTTGAGTCACATGGTTTCAGTAGCTCAGCTACTGCTTAGAAGTGGCCACAGCATCCGTTAAAGGCACAGAGCTCAGTGTCGAAAGGGAGATGCAGATACACAGGCACCGTACATTATTCATGTTGCCTTTAATTGCTCTGGTCGGCTTTTAACTCCTGCTGGAGGAGGGGAAGAGTGGGGAGACCGAACCTGACAAAGATGGTCTTGCATTAGCTTTGTACTTTGGAAGAATGGAGTATTATTACTGTCCACGTTTATTAAAATTTCTGCAATACTTGTGGGTAAGTGTATTCTTTAATGTGATTGCACTTACCGAGTCGGACACTTTTAACTGTTCTCAAAAATCCTGAGATTATTCATATGTAGTAATGGCTTTCCTTGCAGTTTCTTTTTGATCTTTTTGAAGAGTAATGTTAAAGTTTTGGGATTTACTTTGGGAAATGAAGGATGTTTCATCTTTAATACTCACTTAGAAAGCAGGGACTGCAGAATATTTAAATGTGTCTAACTAACTCTTAATAGCTGGATTTTCTTCCTTGTTTATACCTAACCTTATAAGCTGTATTTTGCTTACTAGATGTTAGAAATATTCCTCCTCATCTGCTTAAAAGCTCTCCGCGGACTATGAAGATTGCTATTTTTTTGAAAATATTCCTACTCCTGCTGCCAACTAGAGCTACTTACTATTTATTTAAGTAGCCAGTAATGATGGTTTTCAAACTGTGTATTTCACTATTCCTTACTTTTTTTCCAACTTCACTGTTTTAATAGGTTTTCCCCAGTCTAACTGCACTTCCTTCTTAATCCTTAGGCCGCTCTTCAGTGAAAAAAAATCTTTAATACCCTTTTTAATATGACTTTTACTATGATAGTCTGCCAACTTTCAAGGGTTGCTTTGCACAGTGATTTGTTTTTGTGAAATATTTTCACATTGATAGAAATAAGTTTAATGTTTTTTAAATTTTTATGAATTGTTATTATGTAACTTCGAACTTAATTACAAAATGTTTTTCTTCTATATTAATCAAATATCAGTATTTTCACTCATGTTGTTTGTGGTGTTGTCTCTACTAATCTAGTCAACTTTTTCAGCTGTAAATTCTGATTACCATAATTAATACACTGGTATCTTAAACCTTTTTAGTATTAGTTGTCTGCGAGTTCATTCTGAAACTGTTGCAGAGTTGGCTTCCATTATTTAGAGAGTAATTTAAAAACCCTTGCCTTGTATATGCTCTGATAAGAAGCATGATGGGATTAGCCACTGTAAATTCTGTACAGCTGAGAGAAAATAGTCCTGGAAGAACTGGGCATTTTCTTAAAAGCTTGTTTTCCATTGAAGCTATACTGTGTTTTAAAAAAAAAAAAAATAGATTTTTTTTAGATTTTTAGATTAGATTTTTTTTAGGTTAGATTTTTTTTTCAGAGCTTTATTTGAATTGCAAATAAAAAATAAACTTGGCATAGGATATGAGATTTTTAGTACTATGAGTGGCTGGGGGTTCTTTGTGGTTTGCCAGTGTGGAGATCTAAAAGAGATCTCTGAATGCTTTTGCTTTCATGTATATCTGTGATTTTTTTTTTTTTTATAAGGCAGAGAAAACCAAACTTTTTGATCAGTCTAGAAGGTCATGGGAAAGATATCTTATGTTGTGCAGTTTTAGTCTGTAACAGATCAAGTGTGCTATATTTTCTCTGTGTATATGCTCTTTTAGAGGCCTTGAAGTATTTCTTAAGCATTCTTATGGTGTACTATCTTATGTTACATTGCAAGAAAATGTTAGATGGACGGTTGTGATATTTATAACTTTTTTTTTTTTAAGAGGAAAATTTATAATCTTCCTGTGAGATACTGCACAGCATTGGTTTTTGTCACTTTTTTTTTTTTTAATGTTTACGTCCTAGCTGAAGGCTAGAAAGGAGATATTTATCAGTTCTCTCTATTTATATTCTGGAGTAACCAGAGATGTCCAAGTTAGTTGTCAAGTTACTTAATCTGCCTTAGGGAACTAAGATAGATACCTTATTTATAAGATAGACATGTTTGAAGATGCTGTAACTCTTGGTGGAAAAAAAAATAATGAAAATCCATTTTTTTTATAGTAGTATTTTGAATTATTGATAGTGCTTCTCTTCTGCTGTGTACTTGATTTACTCCTACATAGCGGAGGATTTGTTGGACATCAGTAGACCTACTCATTGCCAACTATCAGCTAATTACTTGCTGCTTCCTCTTCTTATCTTTAAATAGGATTTTTATTATTGTGATGTGTAGGAAAACTGTCAAAAGTGCATTTTAATAGTATTTTTTGAGTACAGCGTAGTATTTGGACAGTTTGAGTGTATTTTAAAAGATCACTGACCACAAAGACGTGTCCTATAATTGTGTATTGAATGACAGCTCTAAGTTTTTTTCATATGTAATCTTTGTTTGCAAGCAAAATTATTTGTTCACTAGGTTGTACTAAATGCAGGTGCAGTTCTGTAATTCAAACTTGAGCTTGGTTTTCAGTGCAAGTTGTAATAAAGAGAACAGCAAGCTTATCAAACCTTGATCGTTTGCACTCTTAATGAGGCATGCTGCTGGAGTCTGAAATTCTGCAGCTCTTCGTTGTCTGGTATATGTTTACTTTGATGCATAACATGGAAACATGGTTTACTGAGAAACATGTTACTAAAAAAGACTGAGCATGGGATTTCTGGTATTAGCAGATGGACTAAAAAAGGAACTATGCAGACTGGTGGAAAAAAACAATGGAAAAGGAAAGTTAGGAGAGTTGGTGGAGCCTTGCAGATTGCCACATAAGGTGTTTATGAATGTTCACTATGGCTGTTTAAGAATCCAGAAGTTTCTGACTAATGTGAAAATAGTCTATTTCTGGTTAAATTAGTTGATGTTTCTTTGAGAGGGGGATGAGCAGGACTTTTAACATTCTAAGTTAAGTTTACTCTGAGAAAACAGGCTCCTGATACTATAAATGTGCTTATAGTTGTTGGGAGAAATTCCAATTTTTGCAACTCCAGCAATATGTTGATCCTTCTTTGATTCTGCAGGCTACTGTTAGTGCTCTTCTCCTGGCTTTTTCAGGGCTGACCCTTTACCATCGAACTGCTGTGAGTATTGATTCCTTTTTCTGTCTTTCCATTAACTAGGAACCTAAACTTATGGAGTTGCTTTCAGTCATACATTCGGTTAAAGACTGTGTTTGTTATTTAGACCCCTTTATTCAAAGCCTCAGGTAAGCATGAAGCGACACTGCAGACCGATCATCAAGCAGACTGTAGTCTTCTCCAGCTCAGCAGCTAGAATTTGGAGACTGAATCATAGCCCTCCATGCTCACACATTGTCACTTCCTTCTGTTTTCTGGCATATGTCTTCCTCCTAGCTGTGATCTTTTCATCATTTTTAATTGGTTAATTACTGCAGTTATGTATTCAAGAGCCAGTCAGTCAGTGACAATGTATTTGGTTTAACTGTGTATCTCTGAATGCTATTTTAAAGTGTTTTCCAGGGGACATAGAGTATTCATTATCCCTTTTATAGCTGGTAAGAGCTTTGCTACTGCTACTATGAGACATCTTTGGTCTGATTTAAATAAGAAGTCCCTCAAGTGCAGCTCAGTAGCCTGTGGTCAACCTGCTTGTATCAGTTGTACTGTCAAGCTGGCTGTCACATCAGGTATGCAACCGGGAAGCAAGGCTTCTTGTTCCTTCAGCCTTGGTGATGTCCTTTATCTAATAGCCAGCATTTGCGGTCTGGCTTGTGGACAAAGTTGCTATTGGAGCTTTCTGGCTCCGTTCCTGCTTTCAGTGATCTCAAAGTTGTGAGCAATTGTTGCTCTGCCCCAGGGTTTTTTGTGGGATGCTGCAGTTTTGGTGCTGTAATCTTAATGTACGTGAGGCTATTCTAGAAATAAACTGTACTGTTAAACAATTATCTGTGTTAAGGTTGGAGTGGGTAATATGTATCTATCGAGTAAGTGGAGGTAAGACTTGCAGTGGGGCTAGAGCTGGAAGGGGATAAAATTCGAGATCTGTACCAGAATAGATAGTGAAGGTAAATACTAGGAGCTCTAGCTGACTTTTGAACAGCTATGTTGTAGTTCTTGCAGGGGGAAGGAGGTTAGCATCAGAAATTGGACTGTGCTAGATGCATTTTTTTTAATACCTTGTTCAGAAACCAGATGTGACCTCAGTGGTCATGTCTGATGAGCCACCAGGTATATTTATTGATAATAGTCATATCCCATCTTATCCCAGAACACCAGTTCTGGCTGTTTTGATGCTCAGTGAAGAAACTAGCTGCAGGACTTCTGAGTGCTAGCTCTGCCTCCAGCTACACTTCTGTGCTACCTGAGAAAGTGCATCTGATCGATCAATAGTTATGAGGCTTGATGGAGAGCTGAGTAGTTGCCATTCAGTCCAGATAAGAGATATAATGTCAGTAGATGGGAGAAGATAGCTAGAAGAACAGGTAATAGCTACCAGAGCTGCCATCACCACCACCCTGTCACACATGCATGCACACACACACACTCTCTAGGAGCTGCTGTTGAAAGTTAGGTCTTCGTCTGATCTGCATAGACATACAGTGCATGTAGTGGGTGGATAAAGTATTCTTGATACCTTACAAAATACATACAGTTTCCATTCTTACAGACGCATTTATCCTACCTAGCAGTGCTGCTTGTGCCTCCATAACACCATGTGTTCTCTGAACAGGTTCCTCTCCTCAGAGCTTATTCTTTCACCATGCTTAGGCTGGGAATTGAACTGTGGAGTAGCAGGGGCTGTCTCCAATGTACTTACAGTACTTATCTACTGTGTTTTGATTTGTTAAGAAGACTTTTGATTAATGGGCTTGATGTTTATAATTTGTTTTTACAGTTACTTTCTCTAGAGAGGTGGAGTCCCTGTAATTAAATATCTTCCCAATACTAAAGTTGTAGAAATCTTTTTTTTATGTTAGAGTTCAGAAAGAACTTTGAATTAAAAAAAAATTTTTTTTGAGTTAATTTTTTAAAAAAATTATCCTAGCTGTATGGCCAAAATGTCGATTAGAAGACTGGTTAGAAATGTTGGGGTATTTTTTTTTTTTCCTGCTGAGCCTCTTTTGTTACCTTTTCTGTAACCTAAAGCAATTTTTTTGCTCTGGTGCTGAAGATCAGTAAAAATCCTATTAACATCAGAGAACAAAATTTCTGATCTTATTGCTCTGTGATGTACGTGTGTAATACTGTGACAGACATTTGAAATGGAACCAGGCCACAGATTCATTTCTAATTTTTGGCCTTTTGGTATAGAAGACCATTCTTTTGATGCTGGTGGTGAGTTTATTGAACATAGCTGGTACCATTCCTTATGAGTTCTTACTTCTCAGTCTGGTGCTTTTCTTTATACAAACAGTGAACAAATAGTAGATCCTGAAAACATTCAAAAGTAGGTGTCATGTTTTAAATGAGATGTTACACTGCAGCACTGTGACAGTTTAAAAAGACCTACCTAGTCTTTATTGACAGGCATTAAACAGTTCTAAAATCAAAAAGGAAATTGGGCTTTTTAAGTGAGAAGTAAGATCCAAAGTTTGTTTTGACAAGATCCCAGTTACTACCTTTTGCAAACTGTGTTGATACTCTTGGATGATTCTGGAGGAAGCGGCAGCTGGTTAATAAGCGTGCTGCCACTGCATGTCACTGCAACAGCATTTGGTGCGTGACAGAAAAACCCTGCACTCGTCGGTCTGAATACCGGGTGTGATAGTTACCCCTATTTTAAGGAAGTAAAGACGTTCTGACTTGCAGCCCTGTGTGGTTTTCCTTTGTGTGTTGTGCTGCCTGAGAATTTCCTGTGGACAGGGTTTGCTGCTATTCTGTTACAGGGTTTGCTTTTGATGACTGGGTAAGATGGAAGCATGCGTTTCTCCAAAGACTTTAAAACTCCTTGCACCAAGGTAGTGTCTGAGGTTTGGCCCCTCTACTAAATTCAACAAACAAATCCACCTTTCAAATATGTAAATGAAGCACTTCTATGGAGGGAAAAAAAGTAGTTCCAAAAGGCATTTACCTGATTCCAAAGTGCTGCAATGGGAGAGAGAGTCCAACTTCTGAGTCATTGTTAAAAATAAGTGAGTAAAATAAACCAGACTGAGCAGGCATGTTCCTTGCAGGGACACGAGGGAGTGCTGTTCAGCCGCGGAGCGCTGGTGCGGCGGCTGGGTGCCAGCCATAGTCTCCTGCACCTCGAACCTGCGAGTGCAGCCAGGCACAATCCAAGGCAGTTTGGTATAATTAGGAATGGTATTAAGTTTAATTTACCATAAAATCCTTTTATGAAACAATGCGTTTAAGGTTAACTTGGTACAACAAAGTTTGCATTCAGTAAGATGTAATCATTAGTACTTGTAATTTTTTTAATAATGTCACTCTAGCACCAGAGCAGCTGGGGTTGAGGAACTATTTGACCTCTGCCTCCCTCCTCTTTATTTTGTTGATGTTCTTGGCGTTTGAAATAGAGTGAGTACACTTCTGAAGGAAGCGTGAAGTGGATTGTTGAACCTCATTTATACCCACAAAACAGAGGTAACTCCACTGCCTCTCTACTAATATTTTGATCTAAAGTTGTTTTGACTTGGTTCCTGCTTTCCCATGCTGTTGTCCATGCTGTTAATGCTGGGAGACAGCCAAGTTCCCACTATTGTTTCTGTTCTTTCTGCAGTTGTGACTTGTTAATACAGCCAGTGTGTGTTTACTGTACTGAAAGGAAATGGCATTTTAGAGAGCAACTTGAGCATGGTGAAAATAGTCCTTTGTAGTAGACTTTCCTCAAGATATGACTTTGTACTGTAATGCAAAACTTGTCTTAAAAAAAAACAAAACAAAAAATACCCCACTTCAGATAAATTTTAAACCTGAGTGAAGCTTGGAAAAAACATACTATTTGGTTTAGTTACTCATTATTGAGGTTAATAAATACACACTATGTTATGGAGGCAGTATGCATTATTTGCTGACCACAGTACATAACATGTTTGGCAAACTTTGATTTGTTGGAGCTGGAGACTGCAGGTGTCAGAAGAGACTGCTTTCTGTATTTCTTTCATAATTCAGTAGTAATTCACAATTCAGGGCAGAAAATACAGCAAATCTAGTTGAGAATGCAAATGAATTTTCAGCAAATCAGCCTCTTAAGCTCCACTACCTTCCAGATGTGGCCAGGAAATAATACACTTAATCTGAAAAATGTAAATGAAGGCCACACCTATGCAAGAACACTGTGGCTGTGGAGAATACTGGTAGAATTAGCTCTTCATCCACTGTGGTAGTGAAAGATAAGCAATTTAAGATACCCACTTGACTCTGTAGAAGGTTGTATTTTCATACAATACTAGTGCTGTGGGCTCCAGAAGACCATTTTGGCTGGATGTACCTCTGTGCAAGTGTGGAGTCAGCTGGGTGCTTCCCCAGTGCACTACCACATCACGTGGGGTACGGGAGCGTTTGGCCATAATGTGGATGGGCTGTGCAGCCTCTCTTCTATCAGGTGATGTGGAACTCGTGCTCTGCGTGCCAGAGCGACTTGGAAGAGGAGGCTGTGAGGGCAAAGAGCCTAAGAAATAAGGGAAGTGTGTATACACCCAGGGTGCTTCATACACAGCAGTGACAAATATCTGCTTCTTTTTCTTTGTATAAATGGCAGGTTGTAAGATAAAATGGATGAAGGATCAACCATATGAACTTATACCTGACATTTGTTCTACTTACTACAGTCAAAAAGTGGATGATGTAAATGAAAGATGTATGCAATTATGGTTTATAGGGAGAAGACAAAGAAGAATCAGGCTCTTAGTCCTTCCCAGCTGCCAAGTAGGAAAGCGGTTTAAGTAGTTGTTATGTAGGCATGTGATTATACTGATAAAAGCTGCAGTGACTTAAGATGCAATTTTACCTTCCAGTTTCATGTTACTACTCCTTGAAGACAGTAATCCCTTTCACAGGAAAGAATGTGAGAGAAGGAAAAATACCAAATTTCTCCAGCTAAATGGCAATAAAAAGTTCCATATTTTATCTTCTCAAAAAGGATAACTGAAATGCATTATTTAAGAAATGATCAACTTGGCACTAACTGATCCATTTAAAAGAGCTATGTGCTTTGGGCTAAGTTTAATTTTTCATTGATCTTATCTTTCTGCAGTATAACATGTGATCTCTTTCTCTCACTTTCTGAAACTGTTCAGTTTTTGCTGTGCACATGAATTACCAATGCTTTCTGAGACTCTAGAGTACACCAAGACAAATGTTGACTTTATTCATAGTGTTGATTGGCCACACTATACCTTATTGTTCAATCTGGGAAGATGTTTTCAGACTTTAGACCTTACTTTATAAATGTACGTGTGTGGGCCAAATCCCGCTTCCCAAACCCCTAGTTGCGTACAAAGAAGGACCCTCCTAACGTAAGGACATTCCTCCTGTTGCAGAGTGGAAACAACACTACACGTACAGCCTACATACCAAGACTGCTTCTAAAGAAGTGTCATATGCACTTAATTGCAATGTTATGAAACTACCTGGACTGCATTTTTGTTAGCTAGATGACTCCAAATTGCATGGTGACATTTGAAGGAGATGGAATGAAATTGGTTAACCTGGTATTATCCCTGAAGCTGGATTTTGATGTGTTTGAAGAAGGGTGTTGGTGCAGCAGAGTTTGAATAGCTGCCTGTATGCAGGTCTGAATTAACAGTAATAGTTTATTTCAGTCAAAAGAGAAAATACTTCTGATTGCCTATTCATTTTGGATTGTCCTTTCTTGTTTGCAGATAGATTTGACTCTCAGTGGAATAAGACTTCCTAATCCCCTTTTGTTCCCAGTTATGATGTTAAACAGAAACAGCATGTTCCCATGAGTTTTCTTACTATTCATCATTTACCTTCTTTGCTCTTTGAGGAAATCTTAGTAGTTGGGGGTGTTTTAGGCCATGTTCTGTCCTCAGGAAGTCTCTCTTAAAGACCTTTTGCAGTTACCTGTATTCAGAAGTGTGAGACTCTGCTGGTCCAAGTGATAGAGAAATGATAGCATGGGGGCTTTCATGTGTGTGTAAGTCTCTCCTGGGGTCCTGGCTGTAGTGTCGGACCGTTTCACCTGCCCGATGCAGGATGAAGCCTCTACCCTGGGGCTGTGTGACGTACTAGAGTACCCCCTCACCTTACTGAAGGATGGGACTGCAGGGAAAATGGACTTGGTCTCGTGCTGAGATCGTGTACCCTGATCAAACAACTGGACTGTCAGGGAGAATGGTCATGCCTCTCTGAAAGAAGTGTTTGGCTTTCAGCATGCTTTGTATTTATTTGCATGATCGTATTTTCATTTCTCTATGCAAATAGCTTCCTTTTCCTATGGATAAATTTTACATTGTATTTCTTTTTGATACTGGATGTCTCCCCTTTTGTGAGATAGCTACTGGTTTTCACAAGAATCCTTCTCAGATAATACTGAAGATAACTATTAGCTTATTGCTAAGCTGTTAGCTGATTTATTTTATTTTTGTGGTAGTTTTCAGCCCATGGTAGAGGGATATCTAATCCTAAGCTCTGGAAGGGCCATCAAGAGAGCTGAACTCAGATTCTGCTTTGCTGCAAGCACCCTATGTGAGCACCTGCAAGTCATCTAGAGCCACATCCTCCCATGCATCTCAGATGCTCCCACTGATGTGAATATTCCATATTTCTAAGTAACTTTTGATGGTGTGGGCTAAGGTATCTGACCTCTAATTCCAGATTTCTACTCTCGGGGCTAATTTGATGTGGTGGTAATAAAGATTGAGGCAATTGGTTGCTATACTGGGAGAGGAGGGAAGTATTCATTTATTCCTCTGATTGCCTTAATATAGTTTAGCCTGCTGTGCCCTTATAAGCTATTTGCTCTTCAATTGCCTCATCCTCCTTTTTTATTTTTTTTTCCCATTTTCATTCTACTAAAGTTTTAGGACTGATAATACGCCAGTGAGCTCATCTTGCACCTACGTCTTGAATTTACACAGATCAGATACCAAAGGCAATAAAGAAGCAACAAAATAGATGAAGAGTGAAGAGGGGAGATGCGGCAACAGCAATGCTAAGATTGTGTAGATGGCCGGCAAAGAGCAGTACAGGAAAACAACAGCTTTAAGAGTTAAATCAGAAATTAACATAACTGACTCCTTTTTGTTTCCTTCCCACCAATTTGTGGATAACTTAAGTTTTCATCCTTTAAAAATATTATTCCTCCTTCTCCCTTTGAGAAGGGTAAAGTAATGTGGGGACACTTTTCAGGGAAGTTGTTAAGTGCCTGTGGTTTGTGTGGAAAAACCTATAAATATTTTTCTCATCTTTGTATGGCTTGATCTTTTTTGATGTAAACAAATGTAAAGAAAATACATTTTTTTTGTACATTCCAAAATACTTGTGCCGTAGGACTTTCCTGTTTCTGTTTTGTTCTTCAGTTTTCCCCCTCAGTTCAGATAAAAAGGAAGTGCTGAATGATTATGTACATAAGCTTGCAGACCTCATGGTATATTTTTAGCTTATTCTCTAAGCTTTAACATTGATAGCTTTGTTTTACACTGAAACAATTCAGAGTACAAAAGCTGTGTGTGTTCAGGATGTTTAGCTGGACCTTTCTGAAGTTCAAGAAAAACACCTTTGGGGAGAGAAGAATTCATAGTTTCAGAAAAACGATTTTGGTACTCCAGACAGTGCAAATTATTACTGAAAATCATTACTTAAATTACTTAAAATCTTGAAGAAAGACTTATTTTCAGAATTAACTTTGTTTATAGTTTTTATTAATTTTGGAATAATTACATACCGCTTCCGTCCTGTTAAAACAGGAAGAAAGTGCACAGAATTTTGTACAGAGAGGTGACTGGCTGATTTTCTACTTCTGTTGCAAATGGAATGGGAAACTACAGTTTTCCCCTGATCCCATCACAGAGTCATGGTAGTGGAATGCCTCTTGTTTTTAGAGTAATAAACATCCAACTGCAAGCTAATATTAGCACAGAGATATATATTAAGCATATTGTCACTAGCCTAATGCATCTATCTCACTTTTATTTCATCTTACTGTAATTTATTAAATTCTGTAAATACATACTTTATTTAAGAGAAAGAATAGGTCAATCAGTTCATGCTTTTACTAAATGAGTATAAAAAGGTACAGGAAGACTATTTTATCACAAGTATAGTTCTGTAAGGAATAAGGAATACAGATTTAAGTTTCTGATTTTCTTATTTAGGTCCTGTAATATTGATTAAGCTAAAGGAAAATGTAGCTTTCAAATCCACTTGGAACTTACTTAACAAGACTCACTTTGTGCTTGTTCTCTCCCCTTCTTTGGATTTAAATTCAGAAGAAGTGTAAGCATCATATTTAAATGTGACTTTTCTTAAATGTATAAGACACAATTTTATCTTACTGAGTTGATAGCAGCGTTTTCTTGCTTTTTAATGCTTGTGAGTGTTACATATGCTTTTCAGAAACACTAAGGCAAATTTTCCCTCAAAGATCCATAATTTAAACAATGGATTTAGCAGTCACGAGATGCCATAAAATCTGTTAGGAAGGGTGGTGGTTGCAGAGAGGGGAATGTTGAAGTGAGTTTACAAAAGCAGGCACAAAGTGCACGACAGCAGGGACAAAGTCTTTTTAGTGAAAAGAACCGTGCTATGGACTGCACTTTTGGAAAGATTAGATGGATTCAGTATCTGACCTTCTTTAGCAAACATTGCAAAACACTCCTCTGATATAAAGCTTCATTTCGTATGTACTAATGCGCTTTTTTGCGTGAGAGGGAAAAGATCCCAGCAGAATTTCTGATCTTCATCTTGTGTTGTTTGAAGTGCATGTGGATGTCTAATTATCTCATGTTGTGTTTAGAATTTATTGCTTGGGCTGAATCCATCTATTTTTAAAAGATGGAAAAGAATATTAAAGTGGTAACTCTTTGTGTATAAAAATGGTTCAGAGCCTTGCACGTTGAATTTTAACTAGCTGTAACACTGTAACAGCTTTTTGCTGTTTTTCATAGTGTTATGATTGATAATTCTCATTGCATGCTCTGGAGAATATTTTTCAGGATACGTGGATAAATAAATGATTGACATAGGAATCAATATGAAGGCATAAGCTTCAGTTTTAATCAGTTGTCATTAGGTCGAGATGAGATGTTTGCCCTTGTAATGTTCCTGCCCTCTTGCTAGGCTCATAGGAGTCAGAGAGGATTGTCAGGTTACAGAGAATAAAGCCTGTCCCTGCACCCTTCCACGTCCACAGATTGGGTTATTCTGAATCAAGGTTTTCTCCTTACCCAGGAATCTCCAGCCAGAGGAGGCTAGCATGATGGCAGCCAAGTGAGCTCAGATCTGTTATGGATTAAATAAAAGTAGTGATATCATAGGTGGACTTCAAGAATAAGCTGGTTGTGAGAGAAGGATATGCAACGTGCGTTTGGTGTCACTTCTGTTTTCAATAGCTGGCTGTCAAAGCGATTCTGTCCTCTTAAAGCCGACGTTGCTGCAGTGGGGCTGAATTATGGCATACGAGATGAGGTCATGAAGAATATTTGTCTTAAGATGTTAGATTCTGTGTGGACACATACTAGGAGTATGACATCTTCAAAGGAGCAGAAACCAATTTCTTAGCAAAGGTTGTTCTAGAGTATGACTGGATGATGAATACAGAGGTCGTGTGTCCTATTAAAGATCAGATGAGGCTCAAATTTCAGAAGCAGGTTGCAAAGATATTTGTTTATTACTTCCACCTTTTTTCTAGTTATGATGTATAAGAATCCAGAAATGTCATTTTGCTCTTCAATTTGGAAGAACAATTTAAAGCATTTTCTATAAAGCCACTAGCACAGAGTTTTCAGATGTTAGCTGTTTTGTCTTCAGCACCTTTCTTTAACAGTCTCTTGTAATAATGTGTGTGCATGTGTGAACTTTCCAAACATTGATCTAGAACCTGTTCCTAAAGCACTGTTTGTCCACTAGTGCTTGCGGCCTGTGAGCTTTTAAAGTAAACTAACGTAAGAAAAAATAGGCTGAAAATGAGAATGTCTGTCTGTTTTTAATAGAATATGTGTATAAGGGGAACGACTTAAATGTCCTGTTCTATGTAAGTTGTCTGAAAATATTTTGAATAAGCGTAATTTACAACTGTATATTTGAAGTTAATTTGTCGGTAGGAAGCTAAAATAAAAATAGAAAACATATTTTGTTTAAATGTTAATGAGATATCCAATGTTCTGGTTTATGCAAGAAGTTTCACTGTGTGTAGACACTGTACAAAGTCCTTGTGCTATAATCAAAGCTAAAAACACTCCTTATTGAACTCTTTTTTTTGACCAGAAGCTGGGTCATGCGGGTCAAGGGTTATGTGGCAAATAAAAGCAGTTTAGACATCTAAATGAATTGATGTGCATCTGTGTTGAATGCTTTCTATATTTATTGTACTACTGGGGGGGATCCCCCTCCTTTCTTATCTTTGTCAGCACGAAATTTTATGCGAGTCTTGGATTTTTGGATAGGAAAGCTAAGTCCAGCAAATGAAAAAGGGACAAAATAAGGAGTAACCTTATTGTAATAAGTCCATGTCATATAATTTCTTTTATGATGATACAGATTATGATACTACGTAGAAGTTGGAGGCAAAGCAATGTTTTCATTGCCTTCAGAGAATCTATGCGGCAGTGCCGGTTATGTCCGGGCCAGTGTCATGGGTGTGTTCCTGTTTGAGCATGCCAGGAATTTGCCTTAAACCTGGTGGTGTCCCGGGCTTTAGAAACGGCCTGGCAGGAACAGCCTGAAGGATGTGGAACCGCACAAGGCACCCAGCCTACTGCACAAAAAAATCATACAGACTGCTGACTTGGAAAGAGCACTGATGACTGCTTTGGTGTGAATCATACTATCTTCCTCCTCTCTCAAAAAATACCTTAATTGGACCAAGGGATTTTTTTTCTTTTTTTCCTTTAGATGATGCATGTCACAGGAATCTTCTGTACTCATGCATCAAGTAGTTTGTTATGACTTTAGAATTACGCTATGTTTTGAATGTTGTCAAGTAAAAGCAGGTGCAAGAGCCTGAGCAACACTTCTAGTCTTTTGTTCATGGACCTAAGTGTGAGCTTTTTGACTAACTTAAACACTAGGTTACATTTCTATGGCTTAAATAAAAAACAAAATTGCTGTATACTATGGACAAAGATCAAAATGAAAGACACTGCAGTAAGGCCGTTTAACCAACAGTTGTGACAGCTCGCTGGCAGCAGCAGAGCAAGTGTCTTTAATTTTGTGAGTTTGGCTTGTTGGGAGTGAAATAGGTTTCAGCCTGGCAGACAGGCTTACTCAGTTTTTAACTCGTAAATCTGTTAACCAGATTGAAACTTGTGTATTTGTCTGATTTCCCCAAATCCAGCTATTCTATAAATCTTATCCAGGGAATCAGTCTTTTTTGTTTGTGTTGTAGCAGATCAATTTGAAGAGAAAGTGAGGCATGAGAATCAGCAGATATAATCATTTCAAAGAAACCAAGTTGTTAGGCGAAGAGTTTTGGTCCTTGTATGTAGAACGGTAAACATAATCTATCTGCCCAGGCTCTTACCAAATTATGCACTGTGCTAGGATATGACTGTTGAAACCGGCTCAATTGTTTTTGTTTTGGAATGAAAAAGAGAACTCATTTCCCCTCGATCCCCTCTACCCTCCCACACACACCGTTTTCTCCTCCTCTTATTTGCCCTGCTCCAGCTGCTAGGCTTCTGTCTTTCCGCCTGAGACCCAGCTAGGGAGGTGCTGCCAGGTCTGCCCGTGCTGTTGATGCTGTTGGGGAATGGTTCGGATAGGAAGCAGGACTATTGGGAACTGGCAGACCGTTGGAAAGCCTTAAATTTTACTTGGTATTTCCAATGGCAAAGTATTAAAGCATTGCTTTTTACTTCGAATAAGAATTTGAAGGTGGTGAGGTAAATGCTTTTTATTGCAGGATGTTACATATAAGAAATATAGTGTGTGGCTATGACTTTATGCTAGTCCTCTTCTGAGCAGGACAATTCAAATGTCAAAATAGAGAATACAGAGCCAAAAATAAGGGGCATATCAAAAAACGTAAGTTCTTTTATAACGTCTGACAAATCCAACAAGTAATTGAATCTGGAGCCATGCAGCTAAGGTCAGTGCAATTCTGTGTCTTTAAATAGTCCACAGTGTCACATGGAACAGGTTAAATTCAGTTCTCTTACTAATGAAACTGAACAAGAATCAGTATGTAATGCAAGATCAGTACAGCCTTACAAGGGCTGGCTTTGCTCTTCAGTAGCTTCTGAAGGCTGAGTGTAATTGAGATGGACGAACTAATACCCCCAAGATGGACTTGAAGCTGACATGATCTTTGCAAGCATGATACTCGTGTAGAGATAGGATGATGACTTGCAAAAAAGTGCTTAAGAAATGAATGCATTATTGATAATTGCTAGCTTAAGTGAGCTGATGGATTGTAATGCGGATGAGCACCAGGAGAATAGGTTTCTGACTGTGGACCCTGCAAGAGAAAAACTGAGGCTGTGGTTCCACAATTAGTTCAAGCCAATCTTGTCTAGTCTTTGTCACATCTGATTTTGCTGACGGGATCATGCAAGAATCAAGTCTAGATGAAAACTAATACACTTTTGGTAGCATTAGGTCTTCGGCTGGATTGCCTTTGCAGTCCCACGAGTGCTAGTACAGAAGGGAGGTGTGGGTGGGGGTACCAGCCATGGCCAGAGACCACAGCAACTTGAACTGGCTTGCGCTCATCACAAAACTGCACTGTGAGTTCCGCTTGCAACTCGTAGCTTATTTGTGGTGTATTTTCTTGTGTGCTGTGCTCCGTGCAGGCCTGTTGTAATTTGACCTTCAAGTTCTATATAGTCATTAGCATAATTGCATGTATTTGAGAGCAGGTAAAGCACAAAATGAGCTTGAAAGAAGCTTTTGGAAAAATGTAACTCAACTAGTAAGAATTTTGTTCTCTACTGAGAGAGGGGAAAAATACTGATTGTTATTTCTTTGTGCAGGATTATATTTTTGAGTTGTAGGTGGAAGAGATGTTAATAATAAAAGAAGAATGATTATCCAGCAATGTTTGAATAACAAAGTCCCTTGTGCTACTGTGGTAATTAGTCATGTGGTACTAGTTAGAAATGGGTGTTTTCAGAGTCTTTTTTTTTTTTTTTTTTTTTTTCCTCCTGGAGTTGCAGACCCTTGACAAATCCAGGGTTGCTGCAGCATGAGATAATCGGTGGTATTTTGTTCAAGGGGAGAAGATCATCTTGTGCTGTTCTTGTGCAGAAACAAACCCTTACTCAGCCAGAGAAGCTGCTAGACTGAGACGGCTGGGAGACAGTGGCAGAGCATCGGTGTGGGCTGAGCTGTGTTCTGTAGACTGATGCTTGTAAGAAGGTATGTGGATTCAACAAGGGGGAAGTAAAGCGATCCCAAGTGTAATCCACATTTGTTACTTAATTAAAATATGGTTATAAACTTTTGCCAGCTGGGAGGTTTTTGTAGAACGCTACAGAGCAACGTATTTTGGGGAGCCTTAAAAAGCAAAGAAGAGTAACCGAGTGATTGCCCTCTCTGGGGAGGGCAAGCGTCCTTAGTCTGTCCTGCATGCACCCCATGCAGGAAATCTTAGGGTCAACATACTCTTTGAAATCTATTCTGTTCTGTGGCTAACGTATTTATTAATCTATTCTGAAGTTAACAGTTATCTTTTTACATTTATGCTTTTGATGAAAAAATAATTTGTGAAATAATCTATCCAGTCTTTGCAGTGTCCAGTGACAGCTATTTTTGAAGACGTTTCTTCCATGTAATTGCTATGTAGGTGCATTTTAATAAAGTAATATTTCTAAAGATTTACTCAGTTAACAATAGATTCTTTAATACCTCATTTGTTTTTTAGGTGGATTTTCTAAGGAAATTAAATTTGACTGTTTAGTCTGTCAGTATCCTTTCAGCTTCTGAACTTGGCTAATTTCACATCATGGCTCAGCACAGCTTTGGAGTGGATGCAGTTTTTGTGTTATTGAGGGTACCATTAGGAACAGAAAGAGGAGCTGAAATTATGTAGCGAGGGAAGGTTCATTAGGCAGACAACTTGGTCTGTTAACAAATTGGTTTGTCGAGATGTGCAGTTCACGGACCAAGGTGTTACTGAGAGCTAAAAGCTGGCAAAGATAATCTCCTCTGTGTAAAGTTAGTGGAGTTCTCCAGGATTGTGAAATTCTTCTGAAATATATATGACTTCTTCTGAAGAGATCTCTGAATTCTGATTTCAGTAAATGCATATTTAAAAATGTTTTGCTGAGAGTGAAAGTGCAAATAACCAACACTTAAAAGTAACACTTAGTTTTTCAAAACTTGAGATGCACTTCCAGACAGCTGCTTGCAAAATAGTGATAACAAGCATGTCTTTTCCCTTCTGCTGAGAAAAGGTTTTATTCTTCCAAAACATGTCAAGAAAATAAAATAGATTAAAATTGTTTTGTTAGCTTAATTTTATGACTTAAATGAGGTGGCTTCCTGCAGTATCTTTTAATTTGTCCCTTTTATGGGCTTTCTGTGTATCTAAATAGAAAAATCATGAATTTAATTGTGGCAGTTTAAAACATAAATACAGCCAGCTGTATATCAGACAAAATAAATGTACTGAAAATGGTTATGTACATGCTTTGAAGGATATCTTGACTAACATAGAAGTTAGTAGATGCCGTGCTGTAGGAATATTTCTTTCAGTGTAGCTGCTTAACTAACTACATGTTCTTAATGTTTTGTTGTCTTAAGCTGATCTCTTTGTCACTTGACTGGATATTTTCATCCTCAGCTGAATTATTTAATTTTATTCAACTGTTTTTACTGAGCTCAAGTAGGAGGATGTGCAGTTACTGCATTTCAGCTGAAGGGCTGGAAAAATCCATTTGAATTTGATTGTGAAAGTGCTTCTGATTATGCCCCAAAACACTTTGTGAAGATATTAATGGAAGTGTAAAACTAAGCAGTGATTTAGTTGCTGAGTATACTTGTGCATCTAGTAACATGTGCATGTGGTAGCTAGAAGATATTAAATACGGAATTGCAAATAGACTCAAATCAGCAGTTTTACAAGTTTCTAAGGATGAAAATGGTAGGCATAGCCCCTGTTTTCAAAAGAGGTGTAACAAAAAAAGCAATGGAATACGTTCCCTAGGGAATGTGCAGGCCCTCGAAGTCGTGTGCACGGGAGGGGTTCTGGCAGCAAGCTGCTGAGGAAGCGGTGTCCTGCGGGTGCTGAGTTCAGTCCTCCCATCTTGTGTCAAGTGACACATCAGAAGGTTGGTTAAATTCCACTTTTGCTGGGCCAGTCCTGCTGAGCGGAAGGACCTGCTGAATGGCAGCTCCAGTTTAGCTCTCCTTGGTAGCTATTTTAAATGGTTTCAGGCTCAGAGTGATTCGGGGGGACAGGGAAAGAGCAAGCTGCCTCGTGAGGAGTCCTGTAGCATAGCACGTGCAGAGCTGTGCTTTCATATGCACAGTCATCTATAAAGCTTAGATTAAACAATGTGAATATACATAGTAAATATTAAACTTCAACTTTAGATACAAGAGCTCCATAGTTTATGAAGCATTGCAGTTACTGTGTCGGAAAAAATTTCTCAAAGTTTTCTGTTACTTTGAAAATATTGGTAATACCTGTGCTTGGGGCATTTAATCAGAAGTATCTCATTCCATTTCTGTACAAAACACCCCCCCCCCCCGCCCCATAGCTCTCTAAAAGGAAGAGCTATGTGAGGAGAGAACAGATTTTTCTCTATTGGTTGGATCTCCCTTTGATCCTGAATTTTTTTATTAGACAGCTAATTTGGGGATATGTAAAACAAAAGTACTGTTGTATTCAGAAAAGACCACCAGGATGTGGAACGATGTGTTTTGTCAGTGAAGTTTGTCTTGGAGATAAGTTAGAGTGATGGAGTGCAGCCCTCAAACATGGTTTAAAAGGGAAGAAACCCCATTTCCTCAGAGAACGCGCTGGTTATTGCATCTTATGCCAAGAAGTGTGTTTCTACAAAGTGTTTCTGGTATAATGAACTTTGCTTGAGAATCATTTCATAAAATATTATCTAGAAAATAATCAATTAAATCCTGTCCTGAAAGGTTTAGAGGAAGAGAAAGAGATGCAACAACAATTTGTTACTTTATATCCCAAATTAGGAAATAACAAGAACTGAATAAACAAGAAAGTGAGCAGCTTCTAACATTTGCTTTCTTAACTTGATACCTGTAATCTTTCCCCCTCACAATTTGAAACTGCCTTAGCTCTTATTATACACGCTATTTCTGCTAGCCGTTCCAGTGGGCCGTTTTCAGAATTTCCGTGGACAGCGAACGTCTGACTTCTCAACGTCGCGTGCTCTTATGCAGTCTGTGCTCTCGTTTCCCCTATGCGTTCAGGCGTTGCGGTGGAGATGTACGCCGAGATGCCGCCCCGGCGCCAGCCCTTCGGGTGAGGCGCGGAGCGCGGCTCTGCCGGGCCGCGAGCGCCGCAGGCCGGGTGGGAGCGGGTCGCGCCGAGGGTGCGTGGGAGCTGCCGGCGCTTGGGACGGGGGACAACTGGCAGGAACCATCTGCAAGGGCAGGAGACTTGTGGTGTGGAGAGGAAGGGGCAGAGCGGAGGAGTGAAGCGAGCCCATGCCCCAAAGGTTGTGAACAGTGTTTGGAAGAGGAAAGTGCTTTGTTCTTCTCTGGAAATAGAGACCGAGCTGAAAGCTCGTTTTAGTCCTTATCTAATTTAAAATAGAAAAGTAAACTAATGGTTAGATCTTTAAAGCTCTGATTTGGGCTTCTGGGTTAATCATTATTTTATGTTGA